>NW_005871083.1:4729382-4764405 GCF_000147115.1 Myotis lucifugus | reverse complement strand
ATTGTGTAGTTCAAATTGTTCTCAGTCCCCAACTAAGAAAACAGAACAGATGGGAATTTGATACTGATAGAATCTTTATCATACATAAAAACTGATGCAATCTTTATTTATTATAAAGCAGAGTGAGGCAATTATCCATCTTTGTATTTTTAAATATGAAGAAAAAATGCTCTTCTAGCAACACAGCTCCTGTCTGCAAATTGAACAGGAGCATAAGATGCCAGTCAAACAAAAGGCAATATAAATAGAAAGCATGGTGAGCTCTGCTGTAACTTGTTTTGAAAACACAAATTTATTCCGACGCAACTGATATAAGGGAACCATCTGAGCCTAACACAGATTCTGCACTGGCTTGTGCATGATTTTCGTCCATCAGAAACACTAGGTGAACGCAGAGACCCACACCCAGCCGAACTGAGCCACGCAGGGTACACACAATGTGCACACACCTCACATGTCTATCAGCTGCGCCAGTTCACCACGTGTTCTGAGCCACACCTATCCACATCTTTCCTTGACTCAGACAACCATCCTTCCTCACTACACAATCACTCAGAAGCTGCAATCCTTCTCACACTCACTCGCACAGGCCGACTTCCGGTCACATTAATTGTAGCATGTATGTGTTCGTTCCTTAACCACTTAGCATGTGCAGAGCAGTGCTACCTACTTTTTTATTACTGTGTCACTGGTAACGTTTTTTATTTTTGTGCCCTAACCCCACTTTTCCCATAAGCCCTGTGGGTTTTTTAATTGCATGATTCTGGATAGCACAGTGAATTTTAGGAACACCCAAGTCACATGATAGCAGAACTTACTGTTCTCCCACAGTTGGTTAAATTTTGAAAAAGGAAATACATAGCATTATTAATTGGTACACCCTTCTAGCAGTCAGGTGGCAATACAGGGTGGGGCAAAAGCAGGTTTACAGTTGTGAGTACATGAAACAGTTTATTCCTGTATTATCATTGACTAATTATTGTATTATTTTCATATGAACAACTGTAAACCTACTTTTGCCCCAGTCTGTATTGACCAACTATGTCCATATCTTTTGACCAAGTAACCCCATCCTAGGAAACACAAGACATAATTCAACAGGAATTATAGACATAATTCAATAGGAAAAAGGAAATGAGATGAATGCATTAAGATGTTCATTGTGACATTGATGTGTGTGTGTGTAAAGCCACCAAACTTAAAATTTATAAATACTATGTAATTAAATAGTAAATGATATGATATATTATACACTAGGTGAAAAGGGGGGAGTATTTAAACCGATTAATAGTATGAAAACAAAGAGAAAAAATATTTGTTTATACACACATATATAGAGAGCTGTGTTTTAAAAAAAATTTAAAGCTACGTCACCCAGAAGGGTTTTAAACATGCTAATTTTCCATTTTTTAAAAAGTCAGAAATAGTTCTTCACTGCAGATCACATACCCAGCACACTATTTCTAAATGTGAAGGAAGTAATTTGAAATTTTAGTTTCATGAATACATATTTTTGTAACAGTACAAATCTGAATTCTGAACTACAGCTGGTCATCTTCATTTGTCACTAAAACTAATTTGCAGCCCTGCTGCTTGCTGTAAATATGGAAACAATAGTCCCTTTGCAACATGCAAACACACAGGACAAAGCATACCAACAGAAAGTAAAGGTTCTATTGAACAACAGGTAAGTTGTTGCTTGCACACTGATTGTGTTAATGGGAGAAAAAGAGGTGGTAGAGTTTGATGCAAGCAAGGCCATTGCCAGGAAAGCTACTTTCTGGACAAACCAGATGGTCAACAGGAAGTGGGGCAATTTCATGTTTAGCACTGAAGGAACCGCCCAATGGATTCTGTGAAAATATATATAAAGTCCACATCAGAGTCTCCAAATCTGCCCAAACTCTTACACAGGGAACCAGACGTTGACAGTGCATGTGGGGTCTCGGGTTGGGCAGACACGCCTGCCTGCACACCAGGGAGGGGATAAAGATGGGATTACTTTAATGTTTTTGAGTGTTTTTACTGTGTTTTAGTTGATTTCTAATTTCATTCCATTGTGATCTGAGAAGATACTAGATTTGATTTCAATCTTCTTGAACTTGTAGAAACTTGTTTTGTGTCCTAACATGTGGTGTATCTTTGAAAATGACCCATGTGCATTTGAGAAGAATATATACTCTGCAGCTTTGGGGTGAAATGTTCTATAAATGTCAATTAAATCCATCTGATCCAGTGTGTCATTTAGAGTCAGTGTTTCCTTCTTAATTTTTTGTCTGAAGGATTCAGTCAGTGAAGTCAGCAGTAGAAGTCCCCTACTATGACTGTATTGTCAATCACTCCCTTAAAGTCCTCTAGAAGTTTTATGTATAGATTTAGGTACTCCTATATTGGGTGCATATGTATTTACCAGGGTTACAGCCCCTTATTGGAGCAATCCCTTTAGTATTATGTAAGTGGCCTTTGCTGTCTATTGTGATGGCCTTCATTTTGATGTCCATTTTGTCAAATATGAGTATTGTCACCCCAGCCTTTTCTTCGTTTCCATTCGCATGGAAAAAAATTTTCCAACCCTTCACTCTGATCCTGTGTGTCTTTTGTTCTGAGGTGGATCTCTTGTAGACAGCATATAATTTGGTCATGTTTTCATATCCATTCAGCTACCCTATGTCTTTTGATTGGAGCATTTAATCCATTTACATTTAATGTTATTATTGATAGGTACTTATTTATTGCCATTTTTAATTCTTTATGCCTATGTTTCTCTATTTCTTCTTCTCATTACAACAGTCCCTTTAACATTTCTTGCAGTGCTGGTTTGTTGGTGATAAACTCCTTTATCTTTTTTTTGTCTGGGATGCACTTTATTTCACCATCTATTTTGAATGATAGCCTTGCTGGATATAGTAATATTGTTTTCAGATCCTTGCTTTTCATTACCTTGAATACTTCATGCCATTCCCTCCTGGTGTATAGAGTTTCTGATGGCAAATCAGCTAACAGCCTTATTGGAGCTCCTTTGTAGGTAACAATTACTTTTCTCTCGCTTGTCTTTAAATTTTGGCATTTTAATTATGATGTGTCTGGACATGGGCCTGTTTGGGTTCTTCTTGCTTGGGACTCTCTGTGCCTCCTGAGCTTGTGTGACTTTTTCCTTTACCAGGTTAGGGAAGTCTTTGCCATTATTTCTTCAAGCACGTTCTCTATCCCTCGCTCGCTTTCTGCCCCTTCTGGCACTCCTATTATGTGAATATTGTTGCATTTTATGTTGTCCTGCAAATCCCTTAAGCTGTCCTCCTGATTTTTGTTTTTCCTTTTTGGTTCTCTGATTGAGTGATTTTTTTTTCTACTCTGTCTTCTAATTCACTAATCCAATCCTTGGCTTCTCCTAATCTGCTGTGTTGTCCTTCCACTATGTTCTTTATTAGCGCTATGTCATCCCTCATAGTTACTATATCTTTTCTCATGTGGTTGAGTAGCTTTGCCATCATTATTCTGAACTCTATCTCTGATAAATTTCTTCTCTCCATTTCATTTAGCTCTTCTTCTGAAGAATTCTCTTGTTCTTTCATTTGGGACTTTTTTTTATCTCCCCATTTTGGCTGCCTATTTGGGTTTGTGTCTGTGTGTTAAGTAGATCTACTCTGACTCCCAATCTCTAGTGCAGGACAGTGTCAGACGCTGTTTGTGACTGGTCCTGAGTACCCTGTTTGGAGATATCCGCAATTCACAGCTTGTGGCTCCCTCTACTTGGCTGGGTGCCTTTAGATAGGACCAAGTTGTGCACCAGGGTCTTCTTATCCTAGCCCAGGGCCCAGGATTAGATCAGGCAAGACTCAAAGCCTCCAGAGACCTGCCTCTGCCTGCAATCCCACTGACCTTTAGTTTTGATCAGCCTCAGGCTATCAACCACAGAGTTGGGTGAGAGGTCTTCCAATAAGGTGGGGCAACTGCCTCCCCCCCTAGGCAAAAACTGCCTGGCAAGCAAAGGTCCACCAGAAAAAGATGTCCTCTGCAGTGTGAGGAAATGACTGCGCATAGGAAACCAGAGTGACTGCCCTTGGAGCTCCAACCCCAAAGTCCCCAAACCTGGCTTCTTCTCACACAGCTCCAGTCCATTCTGCCCTCCCTCAGCTGGAGCCCAAAGTAAGTGGCTACACACAAAATTTTGTGTGTTGGCCCTTTAAAAGAGGGTGCCTGCATTTCTGGCCATCTCTCACTGGAAGACAGTAATCGTGCTGCTTTTCGCAGTCAGATGTTATGTGGGCACCTTTCTCAGTTCTGGTGATCTGTGTTTGGGAGCCCAGCTTAGAGTTTAGACCCCAGAGTTCTCAGTAGGAACCCCTCACAGCTGAGGTATCTCTCCATAACTTCAGCTGCTGTCTGTGGGAGCCTGGACAGCCCTTTTGCACCTCCACACTTCCTACCAGTCTCCATGCGGTCTCCACTTTCTGTCCTTCATTATCAAGGTTCTTCCCAGCTAGTCTTCAGTTGATTTTTCAGGGTGTTTTTTCTGTATTTTAGTTGTATTTCCAGTTTGGTCTTGGGAGAGTGTCAGTATTGCATCCACTTACTCCACCGCCATTTTGGAATCTTCTCAAGATGGGATTACTTTGAATGTTTAACAGAAAATCCTGTTTTTGTTGGCTTTCCCATACCAAAAAGTTCTCTCCTCCTCTGAACACCCGGGATGCAAAGTAGGAAAGAGTGTTCCAACTTTGGATCTTAACAGCCCTGGGATTTAATTCAAACTATTTTTTGTGTGACCCTCGACAAATTACTTTACCTCTCTGGGCCTCCCTTTCCCCTTCAAAAATGCAGAAATAAAAGTATCTCTCAAGTGTTTGTTCTGAGGAGTCTTTTAAAAAGCAACATACCTGATCCGGAGAGGGGCTTAATAAATCCTCATTAAATCTCAAGTTTAATATTTTGAGACATTCCTACTGCCTCTACTCCCAACCTTGACTTCATCCATGCCTGATGTCTCCAGAAAGAACATAATGGCCTGGCTGACCCAGCTCAATGTGGCACCAAGGGATAGAAACTCCAACAGGATCCAAATTACCCATTATCCAACCAACACTGGATTAGGACAACCAGCTTCACCCACACCAACAGCCCAAGCTACATGTGTGAGGATGGTGAGGGTGGAAGGCAAAAGGGACAGTGAATATTAAGAATTGTTTGTCACACTTAAAAAAAAGAGAAAGAATCCATACCACTGCTCATTATGATTCAACTAAATGCAGTTAAGTTTGTACCTGTTTTAAAGTAATATCCAAAAGCCCCTCAAAAATAATCACTTAATGTTGGAGAGGTTGGAGAGAAAAATGAACCCTTACTTGTTGCTGGTGGGATTTTAAATTGGTACAACCACGCCCTAACCAGTTTGGCTCAGTGGATAGAGCATCAGCCTGTGGACTCAAGGTTCCCGGGTTCAATTCCGGTCAAGGGCATGTACCTTGGTTGTGGGCACATCCCCAGTAGGGAGTGTGCAGGAGGCAGCTGATGGATGGTTCTCTCTCGTCGATGTTTCTAACTATCCCTCTCCCTTCCTCTCTGTAAAAAATCAATAAAATATATTTTTAAAAAATTGGTACAGCAACTATGGAAAACAGTATGAAGACTCCTTAAAAAATTAAGACCATATGATCCAGTAATCCCTGTTCTGGGTATCTACCCCAAATTTTTTTTAAACAAGATATATGCACTCCTACATTCATTGTAGCATTATTCAGAGTGGCCAAGACATGAAAATAATCAAAGTGTCTTTTGTTAAATTATTGGATAAAGAAGATGAGGTACATATATACTATGAAATATTATTCACCCATAAGAAAAGTTGAAATATTGCCATTTGCAACAACATGGATGGATCTTGATAATATCATGCTAAGTAAAATAAGTCAGATGAAAAAAAGTCAAGAACTGTATGATTTCACTCATATGTGGGATATAAAACTAAAAGCAATAAATGATCAAATAAGATGAACAAAAACTCATAGATACAGTAACAGTATGGTGGCTACCAGAGGGAAAGGAGAGGTATTAAAGGGTAAAGCGAGTCAAATATATGGTGACAGAAAGATATTTGACTTTGGGTGGTGGACACACAATGCAACATATAGATGATATATTATAGAATTGTATACTTGAAACCTATATAATTTTATTAAGCTATGTCACTCCAATGAATTTAATTTAAAAAAATTTTAAATCACTTTATCATGTGGAATCTGTTCCTATAACCAATGGCGTAAATTATCACTGCCTGGTGTCCTTTGTCTGCCCTTGAAATTCTCTCTGATTCATTTCTCAGCATCATAATGATGTTGGTTGCTGGCTCTGCTACATGGCAGCTAGCCCCTCGTGTCTCTCTGCTGCCTTGCCGCAGCAGCAAGAAATTGAATACTCACAGATAGGATCCCCTCCCAAACAGCAACCCAAAGGCAGCCAGATCTCCTCCCTCCACTGTGTAGGTGAGCTACTGCTAAGAGGACTCAGTAGGTCCGAACAGAGTGCTTAGAAAAAAACCATAATGACGTCCCCCTACCTCCCTCCCTCCCGCCCCACACACCTCCTGCATGTGTATATGTAGCTGCAAAGCAGAGCTCTGAGATGAAAGGGAAATACAGTGGCTAAAAGAAAATGCAATTGCTAAGAAACACATTTCCCTTCATCTGATTTATGTAGTATGCATAGCTGGCTCTGTCACTTTGGTATACCCACGGGCTGTCACTAGATAAGTAACACCCAGCCCAAAGGGGCACTGCCCTCCTTAGTAGCAAATGAGTGCTTTCTGCTGAAACCTAACAGAAAAGGACAAGAGGAGGAGGCCACCAGATATTGGAAGCCAAGGGCACCCAGGTCCAGGGGGGTGTGGCTTCATTAATAAAGTGTTTAGATGCAAACAAGAGCCTTTCCATGGCCCCAGCAATGCTACTTACTTATACAAGAGTAATTCTTTAAGACATTACATTCCTTGAGCACATGGTCCCTGATCTATTGAGCTCCGTATTCTCCTCCTCATACCGCCTCATCAATGCCTGGCACGCTATAGGCACTTAATAAGGGCTAGGTGGATGGGTGGTTAGGTGCATGTGTAGGCAGAAGCATGGATGAATACATGGAGGGGTAGCTGGATGGAATTTTTAAAGAAGCTAAGAGGAGCTGTGAGTTCAGTGCATTGAAAGGGAAATTCTAAAATCATTCAGGTGACAATCAGATTGCCATCTGCTATTTGTAGACAAACATTCAGAAGATTGGCAGCATTTTAATTAAATCAAATGGCCATTGAGATGCACTGTAACAACAGCCTGGGCTACTGTTCAAGAGGTTCTATTGGAATATTGATGCTTAGCCCAGAGCGCAAAAGATCCCTCTAAACCTTTGATTAGCTTCATTCAGAGATTCAATAGACATCTAAGGATGACCAAGAACTTGACATTTATTCTACCATCCTGCCTCTATCAACAGATTTATGAAAGTGACCCCGTATAGCTAGATCAAAGTCATTCATTTACACCATGCTCTCTTGGGACACTCATTCTGGGAACCCAGCAGCCATGCTGTGAGGAAGCCCAAGAGAGCCCAGATGGGAAGAACACATGTAGGTGTTCCAGCTGACAGCACAGCACAGGTCCCAGCCAACAGCCAGGACCAACCACCAGACATGCAAGTAAAGATGCTTCCAGATGATTCCAGCCCCAACCATCAAGTCACCCCAGCCTTCAGGCCTTCACGGTGGAGGCCCTAGACACTGTGGAGCAGAGACAAACCATCCCCATGTTCCCTGCCTGAATTCCTGACCCACGAGCATTCATGTCATCCACCAGTAATTTATGAGGTGGCTTGTTTGGCAGCAACGTTAATTGGAACACTGAAACTGAAACACTGTCCCCAAATCCACACCACTTAGCTGGAGCCTTGACACTGAGCCTCCATTCTGTTGGCCCCAAAATGGCAGTGGTGGCCCTTTCCTCCTATACCTTTAGATATCTGTTAAGGTCTTACTATCTAACACCAATAAAATAAGTAAATCAAGAGGCTGCTGCTCACCTGGTTTGCTGCCCATTTTTTATACATCTGTTCCTGTGTCTCATGCATTAGGTCGGACTTCCTTGTATTTGCCATAAGTTCTGGCCACTTCAGTAAAGCCAGTTACTCTATCCCTGACCCCAGCTCTCTTTGCTTCTCCAATTGTTCTGGTCCATAAAATCCAGCATACTTCGCATAGATGCCAACCTGGGAACCCTCAAAAGGAAATATCACCTCCGCATTCCACTCTCAATCTAACTAATCCAAGGCTCACCTGAGGCTGGCAGTGAGAGGTAAATTACTGCAAAAACAGACTATTGTCCTATCTGATCAAAAGCTCCATTTTTTTAGATATCAAGGGAAAGGTAAGCATTTATAAAGCTCCTTAGTGGACAGGCAGATTCCACAGAACTGCATCAATATGATGTTTCAATCCATCCTGCCAAGTGGGACATAACCAGAGCCTCAAAGCATACTCAGAGCCCCTGACGTCACTCAGGATCAGAGACATAATCCCCAGGCAGAAACAACAGTAGACACAGAGGGGGGTGGTTAAGGTTATGCAAATCAGTGGACACATCTTACTCACCCAGAGGAGCAACTGAGAGGAGATCCAAGTAAGTGTAACTGAAGCATGACACACAAACACAACTAGGGCCATGAACTTGACTGTGGCTGCAAGAACCAGAGCAGTAAAGAGAGGGAGAAATGTATGGCTCAAGCCCCAAAGAAGGAGAAGCTGGAGAGCACATATTGCACTCCTGTATCTTGGCAATGGCCTGAGGATACAGGAAACCTTGTGGAACCTCAAGTTATGACCCTTCCAAAATCAATAGTGACCGATGGCTTTAGAAGACCATAAGCACCACTGACATCCTGACTAAGCCAGCCACCAAGAGAAGTTCTTTTGACAACCAGAGGGTTTTCCTCCTCACCTCCCATATCCAAGACCTACTATTTTACTTCCTCAATTTCCTCCCAAGACACTTCTAGTTCTCCACTGTTACTGCCCTAGGGCAATCCACCAGCAGCTCACAGCGGCCTCCAAGTGGAAAACCCTTCATTCTCCACACTACCTCCAGATTTCTTCATAGTAAAATATAATCATGTCACATACACACACACACACACACACACACACACACACACAACCAGCCCTTCTTAAAACTCTTCGATGGAGTCCCACAGCATTGCACAGTTTGGCATCTGCCTACATCTCCTGCTCAGTCATTGCCCCCACCCCCCCATACACACACACACACAGCCTCCACACACTCTCTACCCTCCAACCACTTTCTGGAACCATCTATGCCCCCAACCCTCATCTCAGGGCCTGCCTGATGCCCTGAAAGGTGCTTTCATGTTCCATCCTTCTTCTCCCAATTAACTGCTACCCACTTCTTCGATACAAAAAAAAAGGTGAGGGGGCTTCTGAAGCAGACTTCCTGGGTTCAAATTCCAGCCCTGTCACTGACTTGCACAGAGGGCTAAAACTCTAGGCATCTCAGGTGGGATAAATAATCATTCCTACTTCGTGGGGTCCCTCTAAAGCTAAAGAATTAACATATATAAATTAAGTTAAAATGATCATAAGTGGGCCTAGCACATTAAAAGCACTCAGTAACTATAAGCCCCTTATTCTTATTCCAGCTGAAATGCCACTTCCACAGAGAGAAGCTTCCTCTGTGGCCCCACACACTAAGGTTTATTCATTAAATGCTTTCCTTCAAAACATTTAGTGCCTCATAACTTTAGTGGGACTATTTGATTAATGTATGTCCCACCCACTGGTCACAAGAGCAGGGTATGTGTCTGGTTTTGTTTACATTATATGCCAGTACTTAGTATGGCTCCTGGCATATGTAGGTATTAAATTAAAACTACATGAATGGAGTGATCAATGGGTGGGTGGGTAGGTGAGTGGATGGATGGGTGAATGAATGGAAGGTTGAATGGATGGATGGACAAAGGGATATATAGATGTAGGGATGGATGAATATAAAGACAGCCCAGATGACACAGAATGCAGAGGCTAGCCACTCTCACTATCCAACATTATGCCCAGCAGCTTCACCTTCATGAGCTACCTACAGCCCTGGACTGTCTGTGTGTCTTCTATGATGACCTTGAGTATCATCAATTCTCTTTCCCACCTCACTGTTTTTGGTGGGCTCCATATTATAAAAAGACAGCAATCGGGCCAGAGGGAGATGAATTTCCTCATAGCCATAGAGTAAGACACTCCAATGACGATGCGCTGAACACAGCCACTGCAGCAAAGGAAGGTCAGTGAAGACAGTGGTATCCTGAGGCGGGGTGGTCAAGAGCACCCAGCCCTTGTCCAAGATTCCACCAGGGCAGCTTCAAAGGAGGCTGATTTACCTCCTTGGGAGCGATGGAAAGAAAACCCTGTGGCAAACTGGAGATTGAGCCAGATCCCTTCTCGGGTCTCCTCCACTCTCAGGGGTGCAAGACGTATTCATGAGACCTGCTGGGGATGTGGAGCAGTGAAGAAGAGAGACGAGGCCCCTTGGGGATTACTGGGACACATGGAACACAGAAAATAAATAATTAAAATAAATGATTAGTTAATTGCAAGTTTGCGAAGTACAAAGCAAGTAAACATGGGGGGGGCAGAGGAGTCTCTGTCTTATACTAGAAATCCCTGACATGTAGAATGTGACATGGCTCTTAAAAGAGTTATCCCATGTGATTTTGTGGAGGCAAACCAGGGGTGCATTGGGCAAGTCTGCTGCTAATAACTTTCTCACTTGAAAGGCCCAACAGTGCTGTAAGGCCCTCATAGAGAGGTGCAGAGGTGCCCAGCTCTGACTGCATGTGCAATGTGCCTCAGCTGTCCGGCTCATGTGGGGTGCCTTCCCACGCACTGGCACCCTGACAAACCCAGGAGAGGCAATTGTCCCCCTTAACAGATGTAGCAACTGAGGCTCGGAGGGGTTAAATGAGTTGGTCACATGGCTGAACCAGAATGAAACCCAACACTGTCTCCTAAGCCCATGCTCTTACTGCTATACTGTGCTACACGAGGAGTGAGAAGTGGGTTTTGTTTTGTCTTTGCACAAAACGAGGGGCCTAATTTAAAATGAAATGTTAATGTACAATACTCATTGTCAAGATAATCTGTAAGTAAAACTCACAACTTGTTTCAAGACAGATGGCAAACTGTCATGTAAGTTAAAACAGTGATAAACTCATGGCCACCTTGATACTAAAGTGGCTCAGGAGCCACTTCTTGCCTCCAAGGAATGGGTAGATGTTAATTAGGGGAAGAGAGATGGGAAACAAAAGCACCTTTTATGCACAATTCCACCTACTCTTCACATCTCCCCACTGAAGGAGAGGTTAGGACCCTCATACCTACTTTACAGATGTGGAAACAGAGGCTTTAAGAGTTAGAGTGCTTATTTAAGGGCTAAGCGTTGAACCACTCCAGCACTTAAGATCACCTAACCATCTTGAACAGCAGTGACTTACCGCTCTGAGGCAAGGCAGGCTGGAAAGGTGGCCAGGCTCAGGTGTAGAATCGGCCACTCTGGAGAAAGGATGCATCTGAAGAAACCGGACATCTAGTCTAGCTGGTACAGCCTGACACCCAAGGCACCAGCAGCAGATGGTAGGTGGTGCTGCCTGGCAGGATGGGGAACCCAGAATAGTGGACCTGCAGGCATCATCAGTAAAGCCTGCCCAAGTACGAGAGTCCCAGTAGCCAGGCCTGTGTTGGAGACAGAAGCCCAGTACCTAAGAAAGGTACTGACAAGAGCAAGGGAGGGCCTGGTATCTAGAGATATGGGGACGGTACAAAGGAGGCAAGGATTGGGGCCAGGAAACAATGCAGGTTCCAGGAGCAAAACCAGGAAACCAGATGGAATTATTCTTGGCAATGAGACCAAAGTTGTCAGAGCACAAGTTCTGGGCTTGATGACATAAGGAACTCCCAAGGGACTCCTTTGAAGAGAACACTCTTTCACTCCTTCAGTTAAGTATTGACTGAGCACCTGTTATGTTCCTGGCCAAGGTGAGACCCCAAAGACACAGCTTTGAACATGACAGACACACTCCTGCCCTGTCCCCCCAACCTTGAGTGTCAAGTCCAGGGCAATGTCTCTGAAACCAGCAACTGAGGGCTCTCTGGGAGGGGTGGGGGGGTGTTTATAAAAAATGCAGATTCCTGGGCCCTGCCCCAGACCTGCTGAAGGAAGTTAGGAACAGGAGCCTGGACTTCTCAGAACCTCAGTTTCCCCACTTGTAAATAGGACTAGGAATAAGACTGGTTCAGGGTAGCTATATTAAATGATTATACCCAGCATGTGGTAGGGATTTGACACAAGCCAAGATCATCATGATCTTCATTTTAATTTTCTGCATCATCACCTAGGAATAGGATCTCTATGAGTCTTCATTTCTACAAGACCAGGAATCACTGGTACGCACTAAATGTTGAGAACCCCGCATTGTTTTTAGCTCTACAGGCAGTTCCTGCTTTCCCAACATGGGGACCAGCCAACAACTCAGAATTGAGACAAACAAGCATCTGTACCCAGTCTGCCTGGACTAACACAAGGTTATCTGGGACCCCAATTCTGAACCACCACCACCACCACCACCACCCCGCCTAGACATAACAACAGGAAACAAGGAGGCCATCCAGATGAGCTTCACGCTGTGCAGTCATGAAGGACAGGAAGCACCTTGCTCACAGCTTGCTTCTGTCTGTGCAGAGATTATAACAGCAGAATCAGCCCAAGGGGAAACCAAGAAGTGGCCGAGGTCTGCCTTCGTCACCTTCTTTCCCACCCCAGCCCTCCCCTGGCATCTCTGCCTCTCAGCCCTGTTGAGGGGGGAGTTTCCAAAGCATCGTCCATATTACCTGAGCTGAATCCTTTCGCAAAAATGTCCCTGTCGCCCATGCCTCACACTGTAAAGCTACTGGCCTCTAATTATACAGCAAAAGGACATTTAGGTAGAAACGGGCAGGTCACAAATGAAGGTGGGAGGAGAGAAAATATGGGTTTCTCCAGGGCCCTGAAACTGTGCAGACTAAGGGGGTGAAGGCACTCACCTAGTTCAGGGAGCTCCCTCCATTTCCCTTAACCACGCCCCGCCCTGTAGACACCCAGATTCCATGCTGGAACCTGGAATTCACTGAAGGTCACCTGAACTCTAAGTGCCTGGAAACCAATGAAGCAAGGAAACAAAAACTAGGGACCAGGTTTGCCCATGAAGATGTGATGCTAATTCGTGCCACCTTTGTAGACAGTCACTGTTTAGGACTAGGCAGTGCAAAAACAACCCATGCATATCAATGCCTCCAAGGAACGTGGTGGCTGCTTTCATTTGCTCCAACAGGAAATACTCTGGCAATGAGTATGCGGTCTTCTACCAGAGAAAGGAACTCGGTGCTCTGCTGATGTCTTCAAATGTTAAGGGCACTTTGCTCTGGACTATCTACCCATCCGCTCAACATGGCCTCTGAGGGAGTTGTTGCTGGTGGGAACGCATATCCCTGGCATTTCTACCTGGGATCCAAGATGCATCTTCCTCTTGGACCAACATACAAACAAGGGCAGGCTACAGCCCATACAGGACTCGGATTAGCACTATTATTCTGCGGCATCAGCGAGTGAAGACCTCGGTGGGCTGGCCTGGGAATACAACTTGGAATACTACTTCTGGTATAAATTTAAATCTTGAGAGCCCAACCACTTCAGAAATTGAGCATGTGTGGTTGCTGAAAGGCTTTCTTTAGAGTCACCAGGGGGGTAACTTTTCTTAAATAAGAGAACAGACTAAAATAACCAACGAGAACCCACATTATATCATTAGAAGGAAGTGGCTACCGAGAGATGTGCTCATTGTGAAGAGACTCTAAACACAGGGAACACAGTTTCTTCAAAGACCCCTGGGGAAAATGTCACCTCCTCCCAGGCAGTATGGCCTTCCTCCTCAGTGTCCTCAATACCCGTTCCAAACAAGGAGGACAAGAAATCACAATGAGAACAACCCCCACAGCACAAGAGCACTAAGAAAAGCAATCACTGCCATTGGCTGGCTGTGCCCATGTGCCTGACTCCTGTGAACTTCACCTGCGGTAACTTGCTGACTCCGCACAACCATCCTCGGGGGTACCTACTGCTATCATTCCCATTTGACAGGTGAGCAAACTGAGGCTCTGAAACACTAAGGGGTCTGCTTCAACTCATATAGCTAACACGTGCTGGAGCCAGGATTCAAAGCCGTAACTGACTCAGAAGCCTGGGCTCTTTTCCAAGGCACAAGCAAGTCTGAGCAGAGAAAACACTGCCCCTCAGGAAGCCCTTCCATCAGGAATATTGGATAGCGGTGATGACTGTCCAGGCTGCTCCTAGAGCTGCGAGTTCTTCCTTGTCTGCTGGAGTCAAACACAGCCCTCGCGCCTGCTGCCCAGCTGAGACACTGGTGACCACCTCCTTCGAAGCAGATTTATCATTTAGTATATGATCCGCCATATTTCATATTTAGTCCTTTCTAAAAAGGACACCATTCTCCACTTGGTCATCTCTGCAATCAGGACTGAAATCAAGGCCGACCCTCTGCGTCTCCAGGACTGAGCTGAGAAGTACCCTCAGGGCAGACTCGGCTGTTATGCCCCTTCTCTACCATTGAGCCTGAGTCCAGGAGCCCCCGACTGCACGCTTGGGGATTGTGCACCAGGCAGGGCAAGGCAGAAATGTGACATCTCCCAGCTGTACCAGTGGCCTAGAGAGACCCTTCTGATGCAAGAGGTGGGTGGGAAATGCCTCGAGAGTTAAGAAAAAGGGCTCTATAAACAAACAAACAAAAAAACAAAACAAAAAATGCCAGTGATAAGGATGCACTGAATCATCATATAATGAATGGAGCAATATTTCTTTTAGTGCAGTGGTTCTCAATTTTACTATACACTGGCTTCATCTGAGAAGTCTGGTTTTTGTTAATACTGATAAAAAATAAATAAGGTGGGAAATGAATGAATGGGAAAATGAATGTATGAATAAAGCCCATGCTTAAATCCCAAATTACTGATGTAATTGGTCTGGGGTATGGCCTGGAAATCGAGATGTGTGAAAGCTTTCCTGGAGATTCTAAGGTTTAGAGGTACATAAAAGAAGAGAGAACCTTAGCATTGATGGCGCTTCAGGTTACAGAAAACAAATGCAATGCTGAACTTTCAGAATTTGTCCAATGAACTCAACCAGATCCCCCACATATGCCTCAGCTCCTTTTAATGAGATACTTTATCAAGTCAGCAACAGCCAAGCTGCCAACAATAGCATAGGTACACAAGCTTCCTGTCTATTTTATCTGTAATTATCAGGATATACTTATGGCTAGTTTTACTAGGCCCATTTTACAGATGAGGTTATTGACGCTCAAATCAGTCCAATAACTTACACAAGGTTACAGAGGAAGTCATTGGCAGACCTCCAAACTGTATGTCCTTTGCAAAACATCATGCTGGCTTGCCAATATATTGTGTTCCCTCCAGAAGCTAGAATCTAAGGATGGATAAACCACCATATGTTCTAAGAGTTTATAATGCACTCCAGGAGGCAGACTGGTACCCTAGTCGTTGTCATACAAGCTGCCTTGAGCTCTCCAAGTACAAAGGGCTGAGGAGGCCCACAAGAGGGGAAAATATTCTTGACTGGAAGAGTCAGTCTCGATAGAGAAGAACACTGGGCGTGGTCCTTGGAGAGTCAGGATGATTTCCATTGACACAGCAGAGGAGAGGGCCCAGGCATAGAGGGACCAGGTGCCATGACCCATCCTGCTGCAGGAAAAAGGCCTCTTCCCTGCCAAGGACAGCAGGAGTGCTGTATATCCATCCTCCACGGCGCCTGTGTGTCACAGTACCCATTCCAGGCACATGCTCAGGCCTACTATTTGCCTCCAAGTGCATTTAGGTGTGTGGTGTGGGTCCAGGAATTCCTGGAAAGAGAAAAAACAACCCCAGGGAGCCATCTCACACCATCTCCTTTTAGGAGCTGTTTCTCTGGGCACAAAGGCTGCATTCCCCGAAGCGTGAACCCAAGAGCAGGGAGCTTTGCCCAGAAGGGTTGTAGTAATTAATCGCTGGCCTGGTATCAAGTCCAGCTTCCGCCTCACAGCCCTGAGGAACTGAACTGAACATCTTACAGTTTGCATTCTGCCTGTGGCTAAATCTGAGGCTGGGAGATGGGACATCTCTAAGTAAGGACCTTAACTCCAAATGTCTCTGCACCCCAGACTCCCCAGATGCAAAACTTCCAAGTGCCAAGTGCACCTTGGTCCCACTGGGTCTCCCTTGGGAAGGGCCACCACACTCCAGTGCTGTGACCTCATTGGGAGGCCTGGTGGGGCAAACACCATCCCCCAGCACACTGACTTTATCTCAACGAGCCCTCCTCCTTTCTTACTGATCCCACAATGGGTTATTCTCCTCTGTTCCTCAGAACAGGGGTTGGCAAACCACAGCCTGCAAATCTGGCCCACCATCTGTTTTTTTACATAAAGTTTTATCGATAACACAGCCATGCACATTTATTTACATATTGTCTATATGAGGTTATTTTCCCCTCACAAGAAACAATGCCCCTGAAACCGGTGCTGGACATGTAGAGTGAATGAGAAATTGACCTTTTTTAATTCAGTCCACTGAGAGTTGAAGTTGTTAACCACAGCATAAATTAGCCCATAATAACTGTTACACTCCAGGAATAGTAAAAAAAAAAAAAAAGTAAGGTGTAAATATAGGTTAAAAGGTAAAAGAAGACATACTGAGAATTATAAACATAAAAATGAGTTGAACTAGGACAACATAAATGACACTTTTAATGCTGAATATAATTGGTTGCCAATCTGTTTTACCAGGAAAGTAAAATTAAATATGTAAATAACCTTTTTAACAAACACAAAAAATCTGGGATTCAAATTCAATAATTCACTTTAATCTACTTTGAAAATTTTACAAGAGAATTTTATGAGTACTTTTATTGCCCATCTTACTAAACACATATGTGCTGAGGTAAGGATCATTAAAGTTTTCAGCACACTAATAAATTTAGCATTGATCTAGTTGTTAAAAGAATGTGGTGAGAGTTGAAATATTGGGCACTTTTACATTCTTCGTTTCATATTTTTGAAATACATTTATGTTAGTAAGAAGTATCTGCTTTACTATATGCAAGGAAAAAATAACAATGAAAACAAACAAAGGATTACATTTTTTAAAGAAGGGTGCCAACCCCTGCCAAAAACAAAGAAGAAAAGGAGGAAAAAGGAGAGACCTGGAGAAATTATTTGTCTTATGTTCCCTGTCAAAGAGCTCTTTTGTTTTTTAATTGATGAGAGAGAGAGAGAGAGAGAGAGAGAGAGAGAGAGAGAGAGACATTGATTTGTTGTTCCATTTACTAATGCAGGGTTGCTTGTATGTTCCCTGACCAAGGATCAAACCTGCACCTTGGCATATCCAGACAACACTCTAACCAACTGAGCTACCTGGCCAGGACACAGAGCTTTTTTTCTATGCTTCCTTTTTCTCTCAAAGAATAAATCTGCTTAAAACTTTGGAGATACCCCACTTTGTACAGGACAAAGATCCTGATTCCTTAGCATGGTTCATAAAATCGCATAACAGTCTCCGCCCACCTCAACCACATGACAAGCACACACAGCATGGCAGGACATGGCATGAAATAGATCAGCATGCCTTGCCGGTAGTAAACGCAGCACTGTGTAAAATTTTTATTTCATACACATATACACACACACATATTTGTGCACTGAGCCCACAATGCAAATTATATTTCTTTCAGTAGGAAATAGTCAAAAAAATTTTGAAAGCCACTAGACTAAAATTCTATGGATTAGATCTCAAATCTACCCACTTCTCTGCATCACCAAGTCACAAAACCTCTCATCTGAGCCTTCCCTGTAAGCCCCATATGGTCTTCCTGCTTCAGTCTTGACCTCTACCAATGGGCTTACACATGGTGAACAACTCTGAAAAACCCTGTTCTGAAGCCTTGTGGGGTTTCCCTCCATGTTGAGAATAAAATCCAGGCTTCTTACTACAGCCTAGAGCTTAACCATGGTCTGGAGCCTGCCTGCCTGCCGCACTCCTATACCACCTTCCAGCCATGCTGCCTCAGACATGTTCGCCTTGTTCCCATCACAGAACGTTTGTGGGTAGCATCCCCTTGAATACTGGGGTTGAACTGATCTTAAGTTAATATATTAACCAAATATATTGAGGATATACTGGGCTTGGATAGTCCCAGTTCCCGCACACCCACCCCCAACACACACACACACACACACACACACACACACACCCCTTGCTTCACCAACCCAATTTATTATATAGGTCCTACTTTACTATCACTTCCTCCGCGTATCTTCCCTGACACCCTAGACCAGTGATGGCGAACCTTTTGAGCTTGGCATGTCAGCATTTTGAAAAACCCTAACTTAACTCTGGTGCCATGTCACATATAGAAATTTTTTGATATTTGAAACCATAGTAAAACAAAGACTTATATTTTTGATATTTATTTTATATATTTAAATGCCATTTAACAAAGGAAAATCAACCAAAAAAATGAGTCTGCTCATCACCTCTGACACGCGTGTCATAGGTTCGCCATCACTGCCCTTGACAAAATCAGGAATGCCTAAATTTTCAGCACCCTTTTCTATCCCTCACAACATCATCTCAATTGTAATTAGCAATTTGTGTGATTCATAGTGACTATTCCCTTTTACTCTTGTATTGCAAGCCCCATGTAGCAGGATCTATGTGCATCCCATCCAACACTGTGTCCATAGCAACCCCCTGGCCCACAGTAGGTGCTTAAGAAACGTTCACTGAATGACTGAGTCCACACATCTCATCCCACAGTTTGCAAATCTCAGTCTACAAATTTCAAAGTTCCATCTTCACGTCTAGAGCTATACTCATTCACTATGGCCTAAACCAGATGTGAAATTTTGAGAAGTTCACAAGAAATTCTGGCAATAGGTATTTTTGACTGATCTGAAAAACCTGAACCCAGACAGAATTGGAAAATACTTGATATATTTGGCTCCTGAAAGCCTGCCAGCCCCAGTGTGAGTGAGCATGCTTTTAAGATGAGCACGAAGAGTGGGATCTGAGTTCTGTAGTCTGGATTAGTGAACCCCCTTTTTTTTCAAATTCTCACTTGTCACAAACATTCTTGGTGTCATTCCACCCACAGGCTTTTAATATTCTGGGGCATGTATCTTTCATCTTCTGAAGGAGAATGACAATTAGTCACTCATTGGCCTTTAAAAGGGCCAACTGTGACATGTTCCTTAGCATTTATTTAAGCTTCCTCCATTATGTGTTCTGAGTCACACAAAAAGCAGTGAAATCGACTTCAAGTTCAAAAATGATTTGCTAATCAAGAAAAAAAATGTCAGGTTCAGATGAATTAAGATTGGACATGAGTTCAAACTGTTGAAGTTGGCTAATGGGTCCTTATAATATTTTATTTTTGTGTTTGACATTTTCCACGTGAACACTGAAAAATTATTTGATGAGCATTTAGTGACTCAAATCAATATTCATCCATATTTTTGCTCCCAATAATAAGCATTTGTTATTATAATCGGCAAATGAAGGAGTACATAAAATAAAGAGAATGATTTTAGCCCAGCAATAAGAATTGTATGACCCTATCTCCAATTTAATTATAACTCTTTACTAAATAACATTAAATTGTGAATGAGTTTCTAATTACTATGCGTAAAAAGTTAAATTCTACTTAGATGAAGTTTTAAATAACTAAAAACGTGAACCCAAGTACAGAGCTTAGCATTCAATATGTATTTACTGAATGAAAGACCAGCTGAGGCAGCTTTCTCAATTAAACTACAACTATTTTTAGCTTAAGCAAAGAGAAAAAAAGATTAATAATGCCTAGAGTTCATATCTTGGTTCTGATATCATTCTCTAATAAAAGCAAAAAGAGCCCCTTGGAGAAATAACTGATTCTAGGGTTGGGGCAAAGATATACAAAATGAGCCTGGAGCATCTTATAATGGCAATATAAGAAAGTGACATTAAAATAATATTTTTGTAAATGCAGGCATGTCAAAGGCACACAGGAGCCAACCTGAAAAGCTTCCAATGGCTAAAGCTGGAACAATTTGAGCAAACAAATCATGTAGCACCCAATTTATAAAATAAACTAGAGGCCTGGTGCACAAAATTCGTGCACTGAGGGGGGGAGGGTGTCCCTCAGCCCAGCCTGTACCCTCTCCAATCTGGGACCCCTTGGGGGATGTCCGACTGCCAATTTAAACTGGCAGTCGGACATCCTTCTCACAATCTGGGACTGCTGGCTCCCAACCGCTCGCCTGCCTGCCTGCCTGCCTGCCTGATTGCCCCTAACGGCTTCTGCCTGCCAGCCTGATCACCCCCTAACCACTCTCCTGCCAGCCTGATCGATGCCTAACTGCTCCCCTGCTGGCCCAATTGCCCCTAACTGCCCTCCCCTTCCAACCCAATCGCCCCCAACTGCCCTCCCCTGCCAGCCTGGTGCCCCCTAACTGCTCTCCCCTGCTGACCTGATCAACAACAACTGCCCTCCCTTGCCAGCCATCTTGTGGCAGCCATCTTGTGTCCACATGGGGGCGGCCATCTTATGTGAGGGTGCGACGGTCAATTTGCATATTACCTCTTCATTATATAGGAAGAATCTATTAGTCTGATTATATAAATTTGTGATTAAGTAACTAAATAAATTAGGGAGAAGAAACAAAGTTCCCATACAGAATTCCAAATAAAATTTCAAATATAGATTTCCCCATAAGAAGGTGGAGCTTAACTCTTCACTCTGGAGTATGGGCTGAGCTTGTCACTTGCTTTCAAAGAACAGAGTATGAAAAGAGGAAGGGGAGTACCTTTACAGTGGAGAAATTGAAGAGACATGACTTCAGTCAGGTGGTCAAGGTCAACATCAACAGTGATAAGTCATGTACCTTTTGAATATGATGAGAATGGCACTTTACCTCTGGGGTATTCTTGTAAAAATCTATAACCCAATCTCATCAAGAGAAAAACATTGGACAACCCTAAATTGAGAGACATTCTACAAAATACCTGCCTGGTACTTTTCAAAACTATCAAGGGCAGTGGCTTGAGAGTCTGAGAAATTTTCATAGATGACAGATGGCCAAGAAGACATGACTAAGTGTGATGTGTCATTCTGAATCGAATCCTGTGTTCTAGAAATGAGCCATAGACGCCCCTATAGATTGGCCCTAAGTTGTTTACTTCTTCATAACAGGTTGTAAAGCTTGCTGACACAAAACTCAAAATTTAACATATCCTATTATTTTAAACACAGCCCAAATGAGCAGATTTTTAGCCATTTAGAACCTGCTTGCTTTGCATACTCCCAAACTTCACCTAACATCTGCCACTCATAGATTAGATTAACCCCGTAACTATAAAGATCCCAAGCCCCTGCTGTCTTTCACAGCTCTCAGAACCAGACCTTCCACTGGCTGCTGAGCAACATCACCTACACATAAGGCCCCTGTCCAGTCCTCCGTCCCCCTGGGAGTTCTTTTGTCTTCCCCCCTTCTGAGTAGTGGCCCCTTACCATAGCCTCTGGATGATTGTGACCAACATACCATAGTAATCTAAGATGTTAGCAATAGAGAAAACTGGGTGAGGAGTATAGAGACACTCTCTGTAGTATTTCTGTAGATTTTCCATGAATCTAAAACTATTCTAAAAGTATATTTAAAAGTTAAAGCTTAAGCAAAGAAAAAAAAAGTATATTTCAAGTTAAAGAATGATAAGAAGAAGAGGCAGAACTTCTGTAATAGCTGTGTGAGCACAGCAAAATCTCTCACCCCAAAAAACGACCACTTAACTGGTAAAAATTATAGAAGAAAAAAATAACATTTAACATCTCTGGAAATTGTCCTAAGTGCATATAGAAAAAATAGAAACATTTATAAAATAATACCTACTAAATCTCAATAACAATAGCGAGAGTCTGTGGCACTTGATCCATGACCTGCCCAGTTCTAAGTTACAGAAGAAGCTCTACTGCAAGAAGGAGGTCTCCCCAGCTCCCAGCCTAGAGCTACAATTCTTCCCTAGGTGGGGCAAGCCCCCGGAGTCTTCATCTTCCCTTCCTGCCCCACCTCTTCCCCAGCTCCATGCTGAAGAAACTCCGGTACAAGTGAGGGACTAGGAATTCCTTCCCTAACACAGATCCTACTAATAGGATAAGGGCTCTACAGATGCTTGACAGGGGTCAAGAAAAATGGGGCTTCAATCACCTCCCTCCAATTCTCATTGCTTGTACAATAGAGGCTACATGCATGAAGAGGAAAACTGAGAAGACCAAGGGCTACCATTCTTTCCCCAGTGCCCATGCACAGAGTGGAGGTGTAGCTCTGGGGGATGTGAGCTTCTGTCCCCACCTCCAACCTTGGTGCAGTGGTGGAAAGGTTCCTCACAAGGTTCTTCATTGTTTTGTTTTTTTGTTTGTTTGTTTTTGTGAAACCCAAATTTATTTCTATTTAAAAATGCTCAAGAAACTTTAAAAAGGCCCAAAGGCCCAAAAGTCCAAAGCATCCAGGTTTAATTTCAGATCATCCTGACTTGGCGTACTTCCGTTTCTCCTTTTGTGAGGCATCGATTTGATCCTTGTTAATGAGACACCTCGGCAATTCTAGTTGGATCGTGATGACATCTTGTGACTCCCGGTATCTGTCATAAGTGGCCATCAAGTTATGAACTATGAGAAACGTAAGACCAGAAATAATCACGAGACGTCTGCAGATTTTACTTGAATATCCTTTCTGAATTATTCTTTGCAACCAGGCCCAGTGATCAATTTGAGTAGGGGAGATGATGAGTGTCACCTGCAAAGACTGGTACAGTGGGGCCTTGACTTACGAGTTTAATTCGTTCCGAGACCAAGCTCGTTAAGGAGCTCGTTAACTCAAATTACTCTATCAACTCAATGCAAAAAATCGGCCGAGAGACAGCTGGTATCTCAAAAAACTCGTTAGTCGGGACACTCGTAAGTCAAGGCCCCACTGTATTAAATGCAGCTCTTTCAGAAAGAAACCAGCAAACGCCCTTCAAGATGAAAACGATTTTTTAAGCCAATTTCAAAGTTATTTGAGTAATTGGTTATTAAGATAACAGTCTCAGAAGCCATCAGAGAACTAATGTTGTCTAGAACAGAGCATGGAGAAAATCATGACTAAGGACATTGTTGAAAACAATGAAGAACCTGGTGGCAAGCAATTAAGAGAGGACTGGTAATTCCATGAAACTAGTAGCAACACGCAAAATGGCACACAAGTCTTAAGTTTAATAGAGAGAATCAGGGAAAGGGACAATGAAGAAGGGCCCTCCTGGAATCACACTCATCCCTGGGATCCAGAAGCCTGGCGCACGTGTTAGGCAACACCCACTGGGAATAATCAGAGCTAGATGTGGAGCATTCTTAAATGCATTCCCCCACATGAACCCATCAGCAAAGGGCTTACTGGTTGTAGGAGTTTAAGCATAACCTCAGACCAAACATTGACTGAATAATAAACTACAATGATCCTAGGAAGCTAGGCTTATAATCACATTCCTCTCTGCTGGTCTGGAAGACGGTGCACATGCCCAGGGTTGCATCCTCTCAGGAGTGACCAGAGAGGAAAGATCCCAGATACCAGTCACCAGCATGGGACAAAATTGTAAACCCTCTGAACTGTGAAAATAGTCTCCAAGCCACAGGCAAATTCCAACAGTAAAGAGTGAAAATCTAACTGGTTGAAAGAGCATAAGCACAACTTTTGACCAATAAGTGGCTTATGTTGACCTATGGGGAATCCCTAGGAAGCCAAGCTCGTAGATAAAAACAAGAGGGAAAAACGGAGCAGAGACATAAACTGCATACTGCAAAGACAAGAGATTTTAACAGAATTAGTTCAGCCTCGTCATTAAACACATATAAATGATTATATATAAACAAAAACAGGCCCTGGTTGGGGGTGGAGAGGGAGCATCAGTATTCATATTTGCTACAGTATTATCTAAAATGATCAGTTTTCAACCAAAAATTATGAGACATGCAAAGAAACATGAGTGCACTGGGGGAGGGGGTAAAAGCAGACAATAGAAACTGTCTTTGAGGGGGGCACAGATGTTAGACATAGTAGACTGAGACTTTAAAACTGCTGTTCTAAAGATGTCCAAAGAACTAAAGGAAACCATATTTGAAGAATTAAAGGAAAGTTTATGACCATAACACATCAAATAAAAAATATCAATAAGATGGATTTTTTTTTTTAAAAAAAGAACCAAATGGAAATCCTGAAGTTGAAAAATACAATAACCAAATTAAATATATCATTAACAAGGCTCATCTGAGTTGATAAAAAAAAAAGGATCAGTGAACTTGAAGGTAAATAAGTAGAGATTATGTAATCTGAGAAACAAGAAAAAAGAACAAAGAAAATGAACAAAGCCTTAGAAAAATGTGAGACACCATTAAGCATACCAACATATACATAATGGAAGTACCAGAAGGAGAGAAAGAGAAAATCTATTAAAAGAAGTAATAGCTGAATATGTCTCAAATTTGATGAGAAAAACTAATCTACACTTCCAAGGAGCTCAATGAACTCTAAGTAGAATAAACACAAAGATATCACATTTAGAGATGTCATAGTCAAATACTGAAAGCCAAAGATAAGGAGAAAATCTTTAAAGCAGTAAGAGAAAAATGACTCATCACATACATAGGAACCACAAGATTAACAGATGACTTATCATCAGAAACAATGGAGACCAGAGAACAGTGGGGGCGACATATTCCAAGTACCAAAAGAAAAATGAATGTCAACCATGAATCCAATATCTAGCAGAGATAACTCTCAAAAATTAAGGCAAATAAAGACATCCCAAGATAAACAAAAACAAAGCATTTGTTGTAAAGCTAAATAAAATAGCAAAACAACAATGTATAGCTAATACTCCAATAATGGAGATTCACATTTCTTTTAATTATTCAATTAATACAAAAGAAGGTAGAAAAGAGAGTGAAAGAAACAATGTACATATAGGACAAATAGAAAACAAACATTATGATGAAAGAACTAAGCCTAACCACATCAACAATAACATTAAATGTAAATGGTCTAAAGACCCTAATCAAGTTGGAAAAAAAGCAAGAACCAACTGTATTCTGGCTACATTGAACACAATTTAAATACAGATATATAAATTGGTTAGATGTAAAAAGGTGTGAAAAGATATGTCATGTTAATACTCAAAGCCAGAGGCCATATTAATATCAAAGTTGATTTCACAGCAAAGTATATCACCAAAGAAAAGACATTCCATAATGAAAAAAGGGTCAATTTCATCAAGAGGAAATAAATTTAACATTTATGCACCTAATAATAGAGCCTCCAAATATAAAAAGCAAAAACTAATAGACACTGAAGGAGACAGGCCCACAATTATTGTCAAAAGCTTAAATATACCTCTCAAAAAATAGTGAAATAAGAAAACAGGAAATCAGTACATATATAAAATCAGAATATAAAAAAAATCTGAACACTACTATCAACCAATTTGACCTAGTTGGTACTCCATCATTACTAGCAATTCCTAATTGACGTGTACACACTAATCAGTAATAGTAAAATGAACATTATTTCCAAATGCATGTAGCATATAACTCAAAGACAGAGTTATAAAACAAGTCTCAATAAGGTTAAGAAGTCATACAAAGTATGTTCTCTGACCAAAGTGGAATTAAATTAGAAATTAATAACAAAAAGATATCAGAAAAAATCCCTAAATATTTGGAAATTAAACAATGTACTTCTAAATAATCTATAGGTCAAAGAAGAAATCAAAAGAAAATTAGAAAGTATTTTAAACTGAATAAAAATGAAAAGAAAGCATCTCAAATTTGTGGTATGCTGTTAAACCTACATTAGCAAAGAAGTAAGGTCTCAAATCAATTACTTAAGATTCTACCTTCAGAAACTAAAAAATAAAAATAAATTTAAAAAATTTGGCCCAAAGCAGAATAAAGGAAATAATAAAGAAGAGGAAATAATGAAATGGAAAACAGAAAAATGATAGCAAAAAATCAATGAAACCTAAAGCTGGTTCAATGAGAAAAATCAATAACACTGATAAACCTCTATCCAGATGGATCAGGAAAAGAGAGAAACTACAAATTAATAACATTAATTATGAGGGAGGCAACATCACCACAGATTCTATAAATATTAAAAGGATAACCAGAGAATGTTATCCTTTTAACTTTTTTTTCAATAAACATGGCAACTTTATGAAATGAAAAAATTCTTGGAGAGACCCAAAGATAAGACACTTGAATTCGAGAAGAAATAGATAACAGGGATGAATTTATTTTGTAGTTTAAAATATTTTCACAGTAGAAACTCCATGTTTACCAAACATACACTACCACTATAATAACAATAGTTCTAATTCAACACAAACTCTTCCAGAAAACTGAAGGAACTCATTTGATCAGGGAAACATTATCCTGCCATCAATATCATATATTACAAGAAAAGATATCAAACTATAAGCCAATATCTACCATGCACATAAATGCAAAATTTCTACAATTTTAGCAAACAAAATCCGAAAATATATAAAAAGGATTATATATCATAGCCAAGTGGAATTTTCCTCCCAGAATGTAAAGTTGATTTAACATTCAAAAAGAAAATCAATTGAATTCACCATTCTGACAAACAAAACAATAAAAATCATACAAATAACTAAGATACAGGGGGAAAAAACAACAACACTTGACAAAATCTAATATCCATTCTTGATTTTAAAATTTCAGCAAATTAGGGACAGAGGAGATTTCCTCTACTTGATGAAATGCATCTACAAAAACAAAACAAAAAACACCTACAGTGAGCTATCACCACACCTAATGCTGAAAGACTGAATGCTTTCCCCCTTATACCATGAACAAGTCAAGGATGTCTCTCACCACTTCTAGTCAATAGTTATTAGAGGTTCTATACAGAGCAATCAAGCAAGAAAAAGAAATAAATGGCATCCAAGTTGAAACAAAGAAGCAGAACTGGTTTTATTCCCAGAAAACATTATTGTCTAGGTAGGTAATCGAATTAAATCTTTAAAAAATCTACTAGAACTAATAAGTTTCATCACTCTGTATGATACAAGATGAATATATAAATATCAAACATATTTCTACATGCTAGCAATGAACAACCAGAAGTTGAAAATTTTTTTTAAATACCATTCACAATAGCATCAAAATATATGAAATACTTAAAGATAAATCGGATAAAAGATGTCAAAACTTGCACTGAAAACTACAAAACACTGTTGAGAAAAATTAGAGAACCAAGAAATCCAGCATCTAAAAAACAGGAGTTCATGCCCTGGCTGATTTGGCTCAGTGGATAGAGTGTCGGCCTGCGGACTGAAGTGTCCGGGTTCGATTCCGGTCAAGGGCACATGCCTGGGTTTCGGGCTCAATCCCCAGTGAATTGACATCATTGATGTTTCTATCTCTCCCTCTCCCTGCCTCTCTGAAATCAATAAAAATATATTAATAAATAAATAAATAAATAAACAAACAAACAGAGTTCAAGAAAGTAAAAACAGCCCTGGCTGGCATTGCTCAGGGGTTAGAGCATCAACTGCACAGGTCCAATTCCTGGTCAAGAGCATGTACCTGGATTGCGGGTTCAACCCCCAGCTCTGGAGCTCTGGTTGGGGCAAGTGTTGGGGCAAGTGCAGAAGGCAACTAATTGGTCTTTCTCTCTCTCTCTCTCTCTCTCTCTCTCTCTCTCTCTCTCTCTCTCTCTCTCCACCCTCTCTCTCCCTTTTGCCCTCTCTAACACTCAATGGGAAAATTAATCTTTGAGTGAGGATTAACAACAACAAAAAGAAAGTAAAAGCAGAAAAATTAAAAGGGAAGAAATCAATAAGATAATTCTGAAAAATTCTACAACAAATAATATAAAGTTTCCAGACAGAGCCCACTAGGTATCGCATACAATGACCAAAAACAGGCTAACCAAGAACTGAATTTCACAGATAAATTCTGGAATCTTTCAAAAAGGAAAATAAAGTTTTGCATCCAAAGGACCAGGAACCAGAATAGCTTCAGATTTCTCAAGAGCAACCCTGAACACCAGAAGCAAGAGAGCAATATTTTTAAAATCTTAAGGAAAATGATTCCCAACCTAGAATTCTATACTAAGCCAAATCAACCATCAAGTGGTAGAACAGAATAAAAGCATTTTTATAAGTGGACAATCTCAAAAAATTAACTTCTCATCCATCTTTCTCAAGAATCCTTTTGAGTGCCGAACCGGTTTGGCTCAGTGGATAGAGCGTCGGCCTGCAGACTCAAGGGTCCCAGGTTCGATTCCGGTCAAGGGCATGTACCTTGGTTGCGGGCACATCCCCAGTAGGGGGCGTGCAGGAGGCAGCTGATCGATCTCTCTCATGGATGTTTCTAACTCTCTGTCCCTCTTCCTTCTTCTCTGTAAAAAATCAATAAAATATATTTAAAAAAAAAAAGAATCCTTTTGAGAATATGCTCCACCATAATAAGGGTGTAAATTAAGAAAGAGAACACATACAAAATGCAGCTCAGTTAAAAAGGCAGAGACTTTCTAAACTGATAGTGAAGGGACTCAGGATGACAGCTGTGCACTAGACCTTGAGGGAAATCAATCCAAACTGGAGCAGGTGTGGCATTATTTTTGGCCAACAACAGCACAAGGCTCGAGGGCCGTTTTCTCTCCAGAATAAACAGGCATAATGAAAGTCACTAGAGCCATCACTTTTAAAATTTTATTTTCAACTATAGTTTACACTCGATTTTATTTTGTATTAGTTTCAGGTGTACAGTGTCGTGGTCAGATAATCATATACTTTATAAAGTATTCCCCCAATATTCCCAGTACCCACCTGACACCATACATATCCATCACTTATTATTGATGAGATCCATAATGATGACAAGTGTACGGATGGCACTGAATGATGAGAAAATAAAGTACCATATTTCACTGATGCTGACACCACTTTTTTTTCACACTTCAACATCTCTGAAGTCAAGATATATCTTACAATTGAGGGAATGTCATAGTTTAACTGGCTGCATATTTTCTGTCGTAGTGGTCAATCATTATCATTGACAGCATTTTACATTCAGTGAAATACAGGATCTTCCCTACAAGACTGGCTACACTCATCTAGAGGCCCCTTCCAATCAAAATCATGGCAAGAGCCTTCTTTGTCTCCATAGGCTGAAATACCGAGAAAAACACAAATCTGTTTCATCAAGAAAAAGTATCCTCCATAAACATACAAGCTTGAATATGCACAGAATTTCTTACACAAAGCTAGTAACTCATGTGGTCATGTCTGGGAGATGTTTAAGCGGCACTACTTTCCCTATGTACCCTTTTGACCCTTTTGAATTTTGTACCATGAGCATGCTTTGCTTATAAAAAGTAATTTAGTAAATGAATGTATAAAAAATATTTAGAAGGAAGTCTAAGATTCTGGGCATTAGCTATGATGAAGATGACAGTGAACTGCCAAACATTGGTATAAGGATTTCCTTTTGTTCCATTTGTTATAAAAAAAAACAAAAAACAAAAAACTAAACTAACCTCTATTTTACTTATTTTTTATTTAAGTATAGTTGGTATACAATCCTATATTGGTTATATTAGTTTCAGGTGTACAATAAATATAGTGATTTAACATTTTTATACCTTACCATGTGATCAGCCCACTCATTCTAGTAGTCATTTATCAATATCATAGTATTAGAGGCCCAGTGCACAAATTCGTGCACTGGTGTGTGCTGGCCAGCACAGCCAAGGGTTCGGTGAGCCTGAGTAGGGGAGGTAAAGGATTAAAGAAAAGACAGACAAAGAGAATATAGCTGGGGCTCGGTGGATCTCCTGTGTCTGGATGAGGCCACAGAGAAGGATCCAGCCAGCAAGCTGAGGCTTTATTTTCTAGTCAGAGAAAAACAAGGTAGTGGTCAACATAGTTACAATGTTCTTGTGAGTTTCACCTGTTTTGGCAGCACTTGCTGCATCTCCCACAGCCCATCAGCTACCTAGGAAGGATCTAGGGGGCGGCCATAAGGTCAAGTTTAATTATGCTAAGAGGGTTCTGCCCTCTAAGCTGGGACTTGTTTGTGGCTCTGCCACAGGTCAATCTGAGGCTTAACTCTAGAGCCGCTCACTACACGGGTGGGGTCTGGCCAGCCTGCTCCGATCGGGGCAATCGGCTGGGCTGGCCAGGGGGAAGGGCCACGGGCAGTTAGCCGGCTGGCCCTGCCCCCGATCTGGAGGGGGGGCAGTTGGGGGGAGGGGCCGAGGGTTGTTGGCCAGCCCCACCCCCTGGTCGAACTCCAGGTCAAACTCCTGGTCGAGGGGACAATTTGCATATTAGCCTTTATTATATATGATTATTTGCTATATTCCCCTTCCCTTTCTCACCCATCCCTCCACCTCCTTCCTTCTAGTAACCATCCCTTTGGTCTCTGTTTCTATTAAACTGGTCTCTCTTACAGTCCATCTTTGGATTAAACAACCCTCCTTAAATAAGAGTCAAGTTGAGAATGCTGAGGAATGAAAAACCACACACATTTTAATTCTGTCGCCTGTCTCAAGATGTGATGATCCATTCAGTCTATCAAAAGACATGAAAAGGCCATTGAACAAAACAGACTCGGAGACATCTGTAGAAAAGAGTGAAGACTGTAGCAACAAGCCAATGCATCCCATGTCTCCAGATAACGTTCTTCCCACAACCACTTCCACCCACCCCCACAGCACTGGCATCTCTTGTAGGAAGGGTTAAGGTAGTTTACTGGGAGGGTATGGAGTTAGGAGGAAACTGAGGAAGCTGAATTCATGACATCAGTTGTCAAAAATATATACTAGTAAAGCTTTTGACATTATTCCAGAATCACTGCTGCATATATTTTAAGTTACCCTGAGAATATCAAAGGGGCCATAGCTGCAGCCTGGTTGGCGAGTGGGATGGAATAAGTAGGAAGCCAATTTCTTTATGTGCTGGAAGCACTCCGAATAGTTTCATAATTCCATTTTGGCTAAGGAGTGGCCTCACCCTATTCCAACATTCTGAAAATTCTGGACATTCTCCAAGGCTCCCTGGACAGGTTTATGGCAGCTTCCTGGAAGGCATTTGGGACCTCTCTTCATGATCAGTAGGATGTGGCAGTTTCTAAACTCCCTCCGGGGACATCACCACTATGCCAAGATGGAGAAATGCCTGTCTGAACAAGAGGAAATGGAGTTCCTTGGATGTGCCTCTTCCCCACTGCTTTGTCAACAAACTCAAGTAAAGCAGTTGTCACCACAAAAAAAATGAGAAAGAAAAAACCCCCACTACCCTGAGGATAAAATATGCAGTAGTGAAACTGGGATTTTAGATGCTCCCATAACAGATCACAAACACAATGATTACCTGTGACCAGAACTACTAACTGATCTTCTACCTACAGTCCCCTTCCTCCAAGCTCATTGCCACGTAGACACCAGGCTGGACTTTCTAAAACATAAACTCTGCAATGGCTCCCCAATAGGATTGAGTCCATTCCTGATGGCAAGACAGACAAGGTCTCCCGTTATTCTGAATGGGAGACTGGCTTTGCTAAGTAATTATGGCCAGGAATAAAGACAACAGATAAATTAGCATATAAAAAAAGGTATATTCAGTGAACTTAATACCAAACCATCATAATTTATTTAGCTACCTGGGTCGGCATTTCACAACAGTTACCTTCTCACAGACTATATTAGGAAATGCCATCATGCAAGATGTGGTATTTCAAGAGTGTTGCTTTGAGACTTTATTTAGCCAATGTGTATGTCTTGTTGAATCTAATGGTAGGGCTGGGGGGAACTTTCAAGGTAGAACCCCGGTAGCCAGGCTACACAGAGTAGAACTTTGGGTTATAACCATTTATGTGTTTGTACCATGTAGTTTTTGAGGGAGATTTTACCTGGGCACGAGGTTGTGATGGTTGGAATATAGGCCAAAAAGACAAGAGAATGCCAGAGGCACTGGGGGTGAAGTCGCAGTTGGAAACCAGACATGCTGTGAACAGACAGGACATCTAGGTAGAAAGCAACTGGACAGAAGCTCGGAAAGGGAAGTCGGCTTGGGACTTGGGATAAGAGGAAGTCAATCTGTTTGTCAATTAGAGGTATGGGGATTGGACCCATTCATTCAACAAGATTTATTACATTAGTACCCACTATATGAAAGACTGTCTGGGCCTTGGGGGTATGGACATAAATTCCAGGAAACAGGTACTGAATGACTCATTGCCACATGCACATGCCCTCCAGAGCTGGTCTCCAGTTTTGTAACCCAGCACTAGTTTCTTCAATTTAAGGTGCGGGAAGTCATGCTAGATCTTCCACCATAGTATGTTCCAGCTGCTGATAGTCATTGGACATCTAAGGCTGTGTACTGCTGATGTCATTCCATTCAGAGGCTTTCCGGCAATCCCCAGGGGCTGAACTCATCCTGTCTCCTTCACCCATCCTGCCAAAGTGCACCTGCCGCCCGTCACCACAGGACTTGCATTTATCTCCAAGCTAGAGCCTCTTTCTTGGTACTTGGTTGGTTCCTCTAGGCATGTCACTTGTTTGCCCTCTCTCTGCCATCAAGAGCAAGAACTCTTCAAAAGAGCATGAAATGATATCAGGAAAAATGTGAGGAATATGCTAGAACCCAGCAGCCAAAGAGATAATGGTGCCTAAGCTACGGAGCTTGCCAAAAAGCCGTAAAGATAACATATTAACTGTACTCCTCTTCTGCATCATAATGGGTGTGTACATAAATCATTAAAATATCTGAGATGAAATGGTGTTGCATAGGGCAGTTCTAAACAAAATGTAGTCCTTACAGACCTCAGCAAGTTTCCCCCAACTCTATGCATCAGTTTCCTCATCTGTACAAGGGGTTAAGAATGACCTCTTCGCTATCAGAACTAAACGGCCTAATTCATATAACCACTTAGCTCTGTTCCTGGCACAGTATATATACTCGCTGAATGGGGTGATCACCATGATCACCATGGCTAATATCATAAGGTTCCAGAGGCCCAGCGGGGGTGGGGAGGGGCTGACAGGAATTCTCAGAGGCAGCACAGACCCCATTGCCACAGATTCCAACTAAAGCTCTGGTGACTTGGTCTACAGGAGCACCCCAGAACTTTTGCTCATAGACATCATAGAAATAATTTTTTTCAGGGGCCTCAGAGAAATGATCATGGGACTCTCTACAGAGCGCTCTGCAAGTGCACTACTTTCCGTCCACACCTTCTATCTGAACAGTCTCCAAAAAAAACCTAAGCCAGTCAGGGAGCTTTGATCAGCTCCTACTTTTGGACAAGATATTTGTCTCTCACTGCCTCCAACACTGCCTGTCCTCCACAGAGTCTAGAGAGCGTAGTGAAAAAGCGGGCACTTTGGAATCACTGGGCCTGGGCCTGTATATCCCAGCTCAGGGGCCTTGGCAGGTCAATAACCACTCCCAACCTCAGCCAGCCCTGGCCTCTGGACTAAAGGTCACCTTCCCAGCTTGCTCTTGGTGGCCGGCCCTTTATGGCACAGGACAGTGACCTTGAGACTGTGGAACACCCAGCTGTGACTGCTGGCCACAGGCCCAGGGGCAATGTGTGTAAACTTCCGTCTTCTGGGCCATTCGTGGGCTCCTAAATCTGATTGCAAATGGAGACACATCCCCATCATCAATATGCTTATAACTCACATTGTTTCCAGGCCCTTAATGAACATTTTCTCATATGTCTGTTCTTGTTTCTAATGGCAGAATATGACACTTAACAGTCACGCACAGAATACAAATACGAATAACCCCTTGAGTTTAGTTTGCAAAACTGTCCAAAATACAGCATTCAACAAATTAAGCACACATTGGTACTTTAGTAAATGCTTACTATGTGCCACAACATCAGTGGGAAACAGAAATACAAACTGAATCCCCATCTAGTGCTGTGAGGAGGAGCTGGGAAGATACAGCTGGACAACACAGCCAGCGTGAACTTGCATGTGTGTTGAGGGGAGGCAGGGTAGCAGTGTGGCTGAAGCTGGGACTGGGTTCAGATTTCACACACTCAAAAAGTAATTTGGGGCCCTAAAAAGGGAAAAGTACTGATACTTGCTACAATTGGATGAACCTTGAAAACATTATGTCAAGTGAAAGAAGCAAGAAACAAAAGGCCATGTATGACATGATTCCATCTATATGAAAAGTCCAGAAAGTAGATTCTAGGGGTAAGAGGGAAAAGGGAAGTGACTACTAATGGGTATGAGTTCCTTTTTGAGGTGATAAAAATGTTCTAAAATTGACGCTGATGATAGTTGTGCAAATCTGTGTATACTTTGTGGTGGGTGAATTATATCTCAATAAAGGTATTTTTTAAATAAAGTGACTTTGGGAAAATATATTAACTTCTCCAAGCCTCAGTTTCTTCCTCTGTAAAATGGAGATAATGACAGTGGCAAGTTTTTAATTATTGTGAAAAGTCACAGGGATAACTTCATTAAAATTACTCCCTGCTTTAACCACTATTATTATCAGCTATGAAAGATCTGGGGATCGTGCATAATAGGCAAAGGGTGGAAGCTACCCGGTGTCCATCAAGGGATAAATGGATAAAGTAAGGTCTCTATCTAATAATAGAGGAATATTCAAATTAGCTGGGATGCCATAATGTCACGACCGAAAGCAGGGACCCGAGGTTGCATGGCGCCTGGCCAGGGCGAGGGACCTCAGGCCACGCCCCCCTCCCCCCCACCCCCCCGCCCAGCGGTCTTTGATGGGGGACCTCAGGCCGTGCCCTTGCCCAGC
>NW_005871083.1:4721889-4729282 GCF_000147115.1 Myotis lucifugus | reverse complement strand
ACGGGGGGCGGGGGGGGGGGGGGCCCTCATGCCACACCCCCCACCCTAGCGCTGTGCCGGGAGACCTCAGGCCATGACCCCCCCCCCCCGCCTGGCAAGGCTTGACAAGAGACTTCAGGCCGTGCCCCCTACCCCAGCACTCAGCCAGTAGACCTCAGGCTGTGCCCCCAACCTGGCAGGGCTTGACAGGGGACCTCAGGCCGTGCCCCCCACCTGGCAGGGCTTGAAGGGGGACCTCAGGTCATGGCCCCCACCTGGTGGGGCTTGACGGGAGACCTCATGCCGCCCTCCCACCCCAGTGCTGGGCCGGGGGACTTCAGGCCACGCCCCCCATCTGGCGGTGCTTGACAGAGGACCTCAGGCCATGCCTCCCACCTGGCACCAGGCTGGGGGACCTGTGGCTGCTCCCCCAGCCCGGAGGGGCTTGACGGGGGTGGGGCCGGCCGGGTCTGGGTCTCACCCAATGGGGGTGGGGTCAGCCGGGTCTGGTCTCCTGCATTTTCAAAGCGCGTGTGGGTGATGGATGAGGACTTGACTCTAGGTCCTGCGGCATGCCCCAGACTCTGACAGGAGGGAGATTTTCATATACATTTTACTAGTTTTCTTTCATCTCTGACACTTCTATTATAGAGAAAGGGCAAATAGCAATATTAAAATATTTCCTCTAATTAATTCCCTTTTAATGTGCACAAATTTCGTGCACCTGGCCACCAGCATACATATAATCAAAAATTATTCAGCCTTAAAAAAGAAGGAAATCTTATCATATGCTACATCATGGATGAAACTTGAGAACATTGTGCTCATTGAAATAAGCCAGTCATAAAAAGACAAATACTGTATGATTCCGCTTACATGAGGTGCTTAGAATAGTCAAATTCATAGAGACAGAAAGTTGAAGGTGGTTACCCAGGGCTGGGGGAGGGGAAATGGGAAGTTAGTGTTTAATGAGAACACAATTCAGTTTTGCAAGATGAAAAGACCTCCAGAGATGGACAGTGGTGATGGTCATGCAACCATGTGAATGTACTCAATACCACAGAACTGTACACTTCAAAAAGGCTAAGATGGTAAATTTTATGTTAAATGTGTTTTATCACAATTTTTAAAAAAGTAGAAAGTGCGGTGATATAAGAGCTGCAGAAAGGGAGCATTGCAGGATGGAGGGAGGAATGTGGAGAAGGCTTCATAGGACACAAAGCAGAGCAGACTAACGGAGCTCCTCAGTGCCAGCAGTCCCAGGACAGAGCCAGCACACCAGACAGACCCTGGTGCTGCCTTCCAAGTGCTCTGCCTTCCTCCCACTCTGCCAATCACTCTGCCACCCAGCACCAGGCCACTGGGCAGGAAGTACCAGCTGAGAGCTCGGGGGCATGGGAGCAGCAGTGAGTCAGTGGAGCTCTGTTGTCAGACAGACTGACTCCCTGCCAGTCAAGGACACTCCCCAGAAACAGAAGCCCCACACCTGGGACGTCCCAGCACACACAGGCCCTACAGTCCAATGATCCAGAAAGGCTGACCTGGATAATCCCAACAGAACAGCTCAAATCTGCTGAGAGTGAAGTCGAGTCACACTAATGTTCAGGAAGATAAGGCTTTGGCATTATTCATGGTTTTCCTTTGCTAGATTTCCCCCCATGTGGCTGTGCTGGGTGTGGGTACAGGAGGGTACTGGGGAGAAATTACAGAAGACAAGAGAGTTGTTTATAGGACTCTAACTCAGAAAAAAAAGAGACTGACTAAATTAGGCAGAAATGGCAACCACAGTCCAAGTTTGTCCCTTTAGTGTCCCTTGTCACTCTGGTATAGCCTGAAGAATAAGCACATCCAGGAAGATGCAGAAAAAAAAACAGGGTGCCTGAAATTTGGCCCTTATGATCCCTACTGCAACCTCTATCACTTAAAGGCCCAAGAATAAATATATATATATATTCTCATTTTTTACCTTTATCTTCTAAAGTGGTAGGGGTTCGGGGAGGGAAGAAGGGAGTACAAAAACAGCCAGACATAAGCATGGACATATGTATCTGGGAAGTACTTGGAAGGCCTAATCCAGAGGTACAATATGATACCCACCCTTTCAAGTTCTATAATGCATAAAACTCCACCATTAAAAATGCAGCCCTGATGTCCAAAACCATTATTTTAGTATTGTTTAAGAAACTCTAACCAATGCAATAAGGCAGGAAACAAAAATATAGAGATAATCTACAGGAAGTAACCTAAAGATATTATTTTCATACATCATCATACATTTAATAGCTCAAGAGAATGAATTGAAAAAATTTTAAATGCATAAGAAAATTCAAAAGACATCTAGTTACAAAATAAAGATCTAATCAACATTCAACATTAACTAGTTAGAAAATATAGTAGGCAAAAAATCCTATTTATGGAGGCAACAAAAAAAATAAAATGCCTAGAAATAAATTTAACAAAAAATGTGCAAGATTAAATGAAGAAATCCATAAAACAACTGTGATACATAAAGAAATGATTTCACCAAGTGGAGACACTTCTATATTAGTGGATGGGAAGTTTCATTACTATAAACATGTTAATTTTCTTAAAATTAACTTTAAATTTAAAGCAATTTCCATCAGAATCCCATCTGGGTATTTTAAACCTGACAAATTTATTTTAAGTAAATAAGAAACAGTAATAGCTCAGAAATTTTTGAAACAAATAGAAAAATGAATTCAGAACTTGCATTACTGTTTATTAAAACATAAAGCTACAATAAAGTAGTCACTAGTATAAGCACACAAAAAATAAAAAAGCCCAGAAATGGACTGATGTATACACATATACATGATTAGAATTTTGAATATAATAAAAATGGAATTTTAGATTCTAGATTCAGAAAAAAAAGTGGATCTGGATAACTGGTTAAAGAAAAACTGTGAGATGCCTAAGTCATATTATCAATCAACATAAATTCAGTTTAATTCAAGAATTAAATGTAAAAAGTATATACACATATATTGGATAGAGAAAGGTCTTTATAAGCTTAAAGGGAAATTTAAAAGCATTTATTACATAAAGCTTTTTAATTTTTATATGTCACTGTCATAATCTAAATTTAAAAAACATTCTAAAGTAAAGACATATCACATAAATTGTAAATAAATATTTCTAATATTGAAATGAATCTTATGATTCAGTAAGACACAGATGAACACATTAATGGAAAAGAAAACAGAAATGTGGGAGGGTAAAGAAATGTGAAATGACCAGGAAACAAACAAAAGATATTTAAACTCACCAGTAATAAAAGTTTGAAAAACAAAACAGTGACTTGGCTTTTTTTTTCTTTCGCAAAATTGGCAAAAGTTAAAATAACTGACCAGCAATGGCAGTATTTGAGTCAATGGGCACCCTTACATATTACTGGGAAGGTTAATTTACAACATTCCTGAAGGGCATTTTTTTTCAATACCCATGAAAAACAAACCTTTGAAATAGTCACATCTTCTGATCAGTAATTCCACTTTTAGAAAATAGCCTAAGGAAATAGCAGAACTATGTGCAAAGTTTCAACATCATCATCACATGTTATGGGTACCATGTGCACTTACTTATTAGGCACAGTTTTATGCTTTAAATTGATTGTGTAATTTAATCTTACAAAAATAATATCTAGATCCTGATGTCATCTTCATTTTTACAGATGAGGAAGCTGAAGGATAGAAAAATGAAGAAAAACATCCAAGGTCACAAAACTACTATCTGGTACTAGTAAAGCCGATATTCAAACCCAGGCAGTGTGACTGCCTAGCCCCAGACTCTTAAACACTAAGACATCATTGGGGACGCATCAATATCAATAGCAAAACTTTTCCATTACCTAATGTCAAACAATAGGGACGTGATTAAATATTTTCTGGCATGTGCACATAATAGGATGAATGGATGGCCCAAATCACAAAACATTTGTTTGGGAGTCTGTCCTTATTTTTATTGCCACTTTTATGTATTGAAGATTAACTTCATGGCAGGCAAAGTTTCAGGTACCATTTTAGCCCTAACCAAAACAGGCAAGAGACAAACAGTAAAACACAAGGCTTCTGCTCCTAGGAGTAAAGGGTGCGTACAGACATTGTGAGGAAGGTCTAGGACCAGAAGGTGTCCTTTCCAAAGTTCTTAAAAACTCTTTGTTTCATAAAATAGGGAGAGTTCAAAGAAAGTCACAAACTGTGAAAGTCTTTATTTAAAGTCTGGGTCTTAAAAAAAACAAAAACGGACTGAGATCCCAACAATTGTCTACATTGATACAATAGCGCTGATAGAAGGAGGCAGCACCCCGGTGAGGACAGGGTGTGTGGGATACAGAAGATTTCCAAGAACGCTGTAAAAGTGAGGACAAGATAAGAGGATTCAGATCAAGCCAAGAAAGATGTGCCCTACATCCTGCTCTCCTCCAGGTCTCACCTACACCCTAGAGAGGAGGAGCAGCATTAACCCCCAGAACCGTACGGCATTGTGAGCTCTATGTACATTATTTGTTGTTATCTTAATACAGGGAAGATTATTTTCTATAACAAAAATTATATTCGGTTGAAACTTTTTAATATTTATTTTTTAAAACATTTAATCCCTTCAAATACAATTAAGTATGAACACAGGCAACTGAAAGCAACATCCTGTTGCCCAGAAGAAACCAAAAGAAATATAAAGTGCCTCAATGCGTGAGTGGCACCTATTAAGTGCTCAATAAATCAGTTAGTGGTTGGAGCGGTGTCGGGACTATGCTTTTCATACTGGCTTCGCTGATACCCCTAAGGGAAAAGGGAATATTCAACTTGTGTGAGTCATGCACATACTTCACACCCACTGACTCACTTAATAACTCATTTGATACTTCAAACCTGGAAGTTAGGTATTATTATTCCCATTTGAAAAATAAAGAAACTGAGGCATAGGGAAATTAAAGCAACTTATCAAAGTCACACCCTTAAGGCAACAAGAGATTCAAATCAAACCAGTGTGCTTCTAAGTCCAGAGATGCAGAAAAGGCAGGTGTCCTGGGAAACTCACTCCAGGAAGCAGTTAGCACATGTGGGCAGATGTTACCCTGTTCTCCATGCTTCCCTTTCCTGCCTGGTGTCCCCACCTCCCCATTCCCTGAGCACTCTGTAAACCACAACAGAGCTCCAGACAGTTGTCGAGGACTCTTCCTCCCCTCCACATGCTGAATCCTTCACAGTGGACACCATGAAAATATCTTTCCCACAGGAACCCCAATTCTGTAGTTCTGATCTCAGAAGGCAACAAGGTAATGACCAAAAAGGGAAAAAGAAATTATCATGTAGGAGCACCCTACACTAAGTACTTCACATCCATCATTTTATTTAATCCTCCCAACAGCCTTTCAAGAAAATGTCACAGTCCCCAACTTACAGGTGAAGACACTGAGGCTCTGGGAGGCTGAGCCACTTGCCCAAGTGATAGGTGTCACAGCAGCTTACCAAGACCTGCAGTGAAAGGCCACATGGGGGTCTCACCTGAACTAAGGTTTTGACAGCATGTGTCAACACAGCAAGGGGCTTTCTAGTGAAATGAGCTCCACAGGCTCTCTCCCAGTTGACAGAGTGGAGAAGCAATGACTTTGTCCTGTGACCACCAGCAGCACACTCACTCATGATCAGAAAGGTGACAACCTTGGACCACCACCCTCCTGCTATCTATACTAATAATAGAGGAATATGCAAATTGTCCGGGATGCCGTCACAGTAACAGTAACGACCAGCAGGCTGCGTGGGGCAACCAGGCCAGCAGGGGGCGGCAGTTGGGAGCAACCAGGCCGGCAGGGGGGCAGTAAGGGGAGACCAGGCCAGCAGAGGGGGGCAGTTGGGGATGACCAGGCCGGCGGGGGGGGGGCAGTTAGGGGTGACCAGGTTGGCAGGGGCAGGCAGTTGGGGGCGACCAGGCCAGCAGGGGAAGCAGTTAGGGGTGATCAGAATGGCAGGCAGGTGAGCAGTTAGGAGCTAGCAGTCCTAGATTGTGAGAGGGATGTCTGACTGCTGGTTTAGGGGATCGGGCCTAAATCAGCAGTCAGACATCCCCAAGGGGTCCCAGATTGGAGAGGGTGGAGGCTGGACTGAGGGGACCCACCCTTGTGGCAAATTTTGTGCACCTGGCCTCTAGTGAGTTATAAAAGCCCAACAGAAGGAAGTATTTGCACTGAGCCATCTGCCCCTCACCCCTCAGGAAAGCTCTGCAGACAGGCACCCCAGAGGCCCTTTGGTGCCATGCACATGCAAAGCCCTACAAGGTGGGCAATGGACATGGAATACTAAAAACACCATTGTGCCGAAACCGGTTTGGCTCGGTGGATAGAGCGTTGGCCTGTGGACTGAAAGGTCCCAGGTTCGATTCCAGTCAAGGGCATGTACCTGGGCTGCAGACACATCCCCAGTAGGAGATGTGCAGGAGCCAGCTGATCGATGTTTCTCTCTCATCGATGTTTCTAACTCTCTATCTCTCTCCCTTCCTCTCTGAAAAAAATCAATTAAAAATATATTAAATAAATAAATAAAAATAAAAATAAAATAAAAACACCATTGCTAGAGGCCCTCCAGCTGATGACATGCTTTCCCAGAACCTGTTTCCTTCACCTGAACAAGTATCTCAAGAGCCAGGTGTTGCCAGCAATCCCACCCATTCAACAAAACAACCGAGGTAAGAAGTTCAAGCAACCTGGCCCAGGGCTCGCGGCTTCAATGTGGGGTCTGGGATTTTTACCCAAGACCCTCCGATTCCAAGTCCCATGGTTTTTGCATGACACCAGGGAACCTCTTTCCTATGAACTGAGCATTAAAAGCCAGATGTCCACTCCTTAGGACATTAGTGACTCTGCAGCCAGGAGTCAGATGAAACCCTGTCACAAATACTCAAAACCCCCAAAGCGAAAGGCAGTCAGCAGTGGAATCAAGAGTGTCTGGGGTGCATAATCCCAGCCCACTCACTAACTAGCTGTGTGACCCTGGAAACGCCACTTTGCCTCTCCGTGCTTGGAGTTTCTCACCCATAAAAGGAGAATAACAGCAACCACCTATTAAGTTGGTCTGAAGATTAAATGAGCTAACACCTACAATACACTTCAAATAATGTCTGTTACCACAAGCACTCAGTAAATCAATAAATGTTAGCAACTATTATTATTACTATTGTTACAAACAGATGACAGTGCACGAGTTACCAGCTTATAACAGGAGGTGATACTGCTGTAGATTTGGCTTTCAGGAGCAAAACAACACAATTGTAACATTACTCAGTGACGCCGCCGGTGGGGGGTTTTTTGTTGTTGTTAATCCTCACCGGAGCATATTCTTTCTACTGATTTTTAAAGAGAGTAGAAGGGAGGGGGAGAGAACAGAAGAGAGAAACATGG
>NW_005871083.1:4706897-4721789 GCF_000147115.1 Myotis lucifugus | reverse complement strand
CCCCCCACACACACACACACACGTACACACAACCCAACCAGGGCCTGGGATGGAGCCTGCAACCGAAGTACATGCCCTTGACCAGAATTGAACCCAGGACTCTTTAGTCCACAGGCCGACACTATCCACTGACCCACACCAGCTAGGGCGCCTATGGGGAATTTGAAATCAACCCCAGCCCTGACTGGTTTTGCTCAGTGGTTAGAGCGTCAGCCCAAGGACTGAAGGGTCGTGGGTTCGATTCCCAGTCAAGGGCATATACCTGGGTTGCAGGCTCGATCCCTGGCCCATCTGGGAGAAAGGCAACCAATCAATGTGTATCTCTCACGTCCACATTTCTCTGTCTCTCTCTTTCCTTCCCTGTCTTCCATTCTCTCTCTTAAAAAAAAAAAAAGAAAGAAAATCAACCCCACACCAAACACTGGTTTTCACACCAAACACTGAGGTGTCCTCATTCGCTTGGAAACGTTTCTGCACTGACCTTTCATTCCTGCTGCCCTCTTGCCTCAGAGGACAGGGGAGGGCAGGGAGGACCAATGACACCACTGGCTCACCCAGAACAGCTAGCATGCTGCCTCCACCTGCTTACTTAGCCCTTTGGGTGTGAGGACACCCTTCCCACTGTTGAGCAGCATGCCTGCCACTGAGCCGAGCCAGCACTACCTCCACCCAATCCCTTGGAATCTGAAGAGTGGAGGGGAGAGGGAATGAAATACACAAGACCAGGCCTGTTCCCAAGGCCTCCCTTCTATCTTCGGCTCTGGGGATGCGGCACCCCTCCAGCAGGTACCACTCGGGGTGTTAGGCTGCCCCTGGGTGAAAAGGAAGGGCAGTTATCACTCCCACCATCATGAAGACTGCAAATGATGGGAGCCTGAAATTGCGCACTGTCTGTCTGAGTGGAGGCATGGGCTGAGAGTGTAACAAATTGACACAAAATTATGCTACTCCGCTGACCAGGCAGATCTGACCCGATCCCGAGTTCTCTGAACTCAGCAGTGAACTGTGCTCCAGGAAGAAAAGGGCTTCTTGAAACGTGCTCAAAATGTTCCATTGGGCACTGACTCCAGCAGTGGCCACTTGTTTTCTTCTCAAAGCCAGATTTTTAAAGTGCGGATTCTCAGCAATTTTCCTTGAATCCTCTCAAGTGTTCTGGAATCTTCTGACTGTTCAGAATTGGTGTTGAAGACAGGAAAAGTAACCCCAAGAATGTAGGGCACAGGAAGCGAAGTGCCCAAGACAGACTGAGAACTATGCCTGGCTCGGTCCAGACAGGATCTTCACATGGCACCGGACCTGCCAGGGAAGAACCACACCTCGTAGGTCAGCAGGTCCCCTCCCCTGGGTGGGAGGGAGACCTGTACGGTTGCGGGAGGGTCTCTGCAGAAGGGCACAGCTGGGAGACAGGCTTTTCTGCACAACCATATCACTGTTGACTTGGGGTCATCTTAAAACTGAGCTTTTAAAAACTGGTTGACTTCACTTAAAATCCAGATTCCCAGCTTCTCTTTTAAAATAAAAATAATAAGAGGAGGAAGAAAGAACTGGCAGCCCTGTGTCTCCATTCGGACAACTGGCTGGATTTTAACAACCATTACCCTTCCTGGCTGTGCCACAATCCCTACTACTGCCTACTGTGTCCCAAAGCTGAGGGCCAGTCACCTTCTATGATCAAATGTGGACCTGTCAATATATTTATGGCACTGAAATACTTATGGCATCAAAAAATAATAATAAAACAAAAGGTAGACAAAAAGGCCACATTTCAAGAAAACTGGGAAATGGTCCACCACAGGGCATTCTCCTCATTTGTACTGCCAGCCCGGACCCCCTGGGGAAGAGCATAGCATCTCCTGTCAGAGGGGCCTGAGACCAAATCCTGGCTAGGCAACTTCTTAGTGGTGGGACCGTGGGTATGTGCTTAACTTGACAAGCCTTGGGTTCCTCAGTATTAAAGTTCCTATGCTCCGCGGGGCTTGGGAAAGGATTTAAAAAGATAATGCATACTAAGTGCTAGACACGGGGCCTGGGACCCAGTACGTGCTCAGTAAACGCTGGCAGTCCTTGTAATCGATGCTGTTAGAAGCAGCAGTGGGGTGGCGAGGGAGCTGTCGGGAGCAGGTGGAAGTTTTCCAGTGCAGTCCCTTCTTCCATCAGGCATGGGCTTGTTCCCCTCCCAACTTTGAAGGCTGGAGAAGCATGCGCCACTCAAAAGAATCATGGCCACACCCCAGGGCTGCCCACACAGACTCCTCTAGACCACTGAGCATGCCCCCAGTTTCTTTGCCTTGCAGCTTCATCTGTGTTTCCTGCATGTACACCTTTTATCTGGCCTCTCCTGCTCCATCTGAAAGGAACACCCTTCCCAACTCTGCCCACCTGGCAGGCCCTTACTCTGGTCAGATATCAGCACCTAAAAGCCTTTCCTGAATTCTCAGTCAGGATTCCTGAATCCCAAATCCTATTTTATATCTGTTCATCTCCCCGCCTAGACCATGAGACCTTTAAAAGCAGGGCACAGTCAGCTCTGTGACCCCAGCCCCAGGCCAGTGCCCAGCACAGAGTGTACACAGCACTCAAGCTCAGCCACAGAGCTGTTCACACCACTAGGTGATTCTGGAAAGACAGCAGAGTATAAAGGAAAGATGCGGGTTCGGGAGCCAGAGCTGTCTCCTGGCTCTGCCATTTAAACTCAGGGTAACCCTGAGCCAGTCCACTTAATCCTCAAAGTCCTGATTTGCACAAATGGAAGGCTGAGTTAACATGAAGGATCTTTGTGAAGAACAGATAACATTAGCAAAACAACACAGTGCATTATTATCAGCAACCACCAACTACTATCAGATCCAGCACCACAACCACCAAGAACAAATCCCTCCCTTCCCCATCCCCAACTTAACTTGTGGTCCCTCAACTTGAACTGTCCCGTCTCTCACTCTCCTAACCTCCACCTCTGCACTGAGAGCTCTAAGGAACATAATGTGGCCATGGGTTCCATATAAGCCCACCCTGACATAAAGACATCCATCAAAGAGAAGAATGTCACAGAAGGCAGCTAATTGTATGTTCTCTCTGTACATAAAGAACATTTAAGATACAGGCTTCAGATATAAAGTGCATGTAAAGCTGTATGTACAATGTGGCCCCACTTGTGTAAAATATGTAAAGCAAAACAGATCCAAAGAAACTTGCCCAAATGTTAAAAGTGAGAATGATTATGGGTCCCTAGTATTTATTATTTATACTTTTGTTTTCCAAATTTTCTCTAGTAGTCATATTTTATTTTATGATTAAAAAGTTAAAACTCTATCAAATTCCTACCAGTGTTTTATTTAGATCAAGAAATTGATTAATCAATTGTTGAAAAAGTAAATTATTAAAAATATATAAAGTAATTGGTGATCTGTCTATAGTAGTCTTAGCCCATTCACAATAATAAATGCAAAACATAGTCTTTTTAAATGTCCATGGAACATTTACAAAAAATATTCAGCAAGTATTAGTCCACCAGAAATACTCAATAAATACCAAAACCCAGAAATTAAATTCTGTCCACAAAGCAATAAAAAGCAAAATCAATAGCTAAAAAATAAGCAAACCTCAGAACACCCCGACAATTAAGCTTTGGCTAAGGAAGGTAATCCAAACAAATTATGAGCTACGTATAAAATTATGGTAACAGCTCCAACATACACCAAAATGTACAGGATTTCACCAAAGCTGATCTCAGAGGGAAAAAAATTAGCCTGACATGAAATTTGTTTAATAAATCAAGAATCAATGAAAATTTGGGACATACTTAGTACAAAAAGCTAAAAACAACAACAAAAAAGAGCCTAATCAAAGCAAGAGAAAGGGATTAATTTTTAAGTACAAAATAATTAAGAGAAATAAACAGTAAAAAGGATAAACTGGGTCAAAAAATTTAACTATTAGTGCCTCTTAAAGGGGCTGATAAAAAAATATAAACCTCTAGCAAACCAAACAAGAGAGAGAAACTCAAAACCCAAAACACTATTTATGAGAAATAGGCTATAAACACAGAGAGATTCTAAACTATTATATTTCCTCTGCAACCAATAAAATGGGAAATACAGAAGAAAGTAATGATTATATTTATTTTTTTAAAACATCAATTTTCAAAAGACCTGACTAAACTAATAACCAAGAAAGACATTAGGAAAAGGTGCCAATGAGCAACTGGAGCTGGGGGAGGATGAGCCATGTCCAAGTGACTCTGTTAATAAACTGAAACTTCCCAAGGATAATGTAAAAGCTAGTCAGTAGAATTTAGATTATAGAAAAATACGGGAATCTCCCAATGTATTTTGGGATCATAATTCTGGTTCCAAAATCAACACAGACAATGCAAAAAAACCAAACCAAACACAGAAAGACTTGAAACGCCTATCCCAGCCAACACAGAGCAACTTTTAGGAAACCAACGTCTCTGCCAAGAACAACTAGGAAAGCTGCTAAGATTCATCACCTGCGACATTCAAGTGCTGCCGAGGCAGCCAGGATTCGAAGCACCACAACCTCAGAGAAAAAGTTCACGGAGGTGTGCCTGACGCTCTGCGTTCCTGACGCCCCCTCGGGTTATTTGCCCGTCTTTAACGGGTGGGGGTTAGATGCTGCAAAGCTTGGCGGAAACACACACACAAAATACAGAAAAGCACGTGGAAGCTAAAGGGAGCTTCCCACAGTCTAAGGGGCTAGCTAGAAAGACAAAAAAAAAAAAAATGTGGTTATTAGCACCTCGCAAGGGCTTGAGAGGCCAACCGAGACTTGCGGGTCCAAAAGATGGGGTAGAAGGGAGGCAGAAAGAAGCATGCCTATACTCTGTACCTGCTTTCCTTTCAACGTACAGAGTTGATGACTCTTAATAAACAAATAAATAAAAATGAGAGACTAAAGTGCTGAGCAAAAAGAGGCTGAATAGCTGAGCTTAACTTTCAGGAGGCTTGCGGTACTGGAGAAATTCTCTTTCGAGTTCAGGACCTACTAAGGCAGAAATAAACACCAGGCTCTCAGGGAGAGGGGGGTAATCAGAAGTAGCCGAGCCTCACAAAGACTGCAAACCAGCCTCAGTTTCTGATCAAAGTGAGGTGATCCGACGCTTCTCTGCCCGATGGAGGACAGGGAAAATCCTCTCGGAAGACGGGCTGGGTGAATCCTCTTTGTGAGAAGGGCACATCATCCAGGCCCTGAATAGCTGTCCAGCGTTCAGGCACACCAAGAAGTAGGACCCAAAGTAGACCCACAGGGGATACAAATACTGGAGTTATCAAACACAGCCTTTAAAATATCTGCCCCCAAAAATAAGCATGTGGAGAATTTAACCAGAGCAGAGTTAATCTCAAACTAAAAAAACAATAAATGAAATTAAGAATTCAGCCCGGCTGCAGTGGCTCAGTTTGTTGGGTCATCCTATGCACCAAAGAGTTGCCAGTTTGATTCCTGGTCAGAACACATGCCTGGGTTGCAGTTCAATCCCTGGTCAGGGTGCATGTGGAAGGCAACTGATCAATGTTTCTCTCTCACATCAACATTTCTCTCTCTCCTTCTCCCTTCCTCCCTCCTTCCTTCCCTCTCTCTCTTCCTTCCTCACTCTAAACATGTCCTCAGGTGACTATTTAAAAAATGATAATTCAATAAATGAGTTTATCAGCATATAAAACACATACTGAATCAGTAAATATATTAGAAGAAAATATTCAGATGGGAACAGAGAGCAAAGACAGGTAGAAATGGCTCAAAAAAGAAAGTACTGATTTGTAGTTTCCGATTTCTGTGACATAAATACTCCCACCATCGCTGATTTTAAGCTACCAATGTGACATCACTGAATGTGAGTTGGAAAGAGATGTGCACAATCAGCTCTCAGGAGCACACCATTGTTACCAACAGAATTTGAAAAACAGTTATTTAGAAAGGAAAATTTCTGAAATTTGGAAATGTAAGGAAGAATGAAAATCAACAGAAAAAATAAATATTGTGAGTAAATATAAATTAATATTCATTTATAAAACAATAGAATAGCATGTGGTCTTTAAAATAAATGTAGAATTAAAAAGCATGACATTAACAAAAGAAGAAAAAATGGGGTAAATGTGGCTCGCGAGCCTCAGTTTGCCAACCACTGGTCTAGGGAGTGGTAAAATTCTCATTTACATTAGTCTTTAATAAGTCAAAAGTCAATCAATTTATTATAAAGGGAACACTGCAATAGGGAAAGAATGGCCTTTTCAAGAAATAGTAAATTCCCAATTAAAAAAAAAATTGACCCTACCTCACACCATATACAAAAAAATCAATCCAGATCCATCACCTACCTAAATGCAATCAGTAAAATAATAAAACTTCTAGAAGATAACATAGGAGAATATCTTCACAACCTTCAGGTAGAAAAACATCTTAAACTAGGACCCAAAAAGCATAAAGGAACAAGAAGAGCTGATCAACTGAACTTCATTAAAACCAAGAACTTGTACTTACCAAAAGGCACAATTAAGAGAATAAAAAGGTAATCCATAGATCATGAGAACATATGCAGAACACATATTTCTGACAAAGGATTTGTTTCTAAAATATATAATCCACTTGGTCAAAGGCCAGGGTTTTGAGAAGAACAGTCATAGGAGAGGGGGTTAAGGTGACATGATGATGATAAAGTCATGTCTTATACATCATCATAATTAATCTTCACAATAATCCTTTGAGGCAAGCTCAATTTTTTATCCCTGTTTTATAGGCTTGGCACAATCCTAGTCTCCAAAATGCACTCAAGAGCAACCACCACTGAGATGCTTGGCGAGACACAAACTATAACCAATCCTTGCCAATCTGTAATATACTAGGAAGGAGGTGACTATATCACAGGTCCACCTGGGAAGAGGGGCTGCAACCAATATATGGGTAGACTATATTAAATTTAGACTATCTGGCTTTCTGATGGCTGTGTACACAAGAGTCTGGGATTCAGGACAAATGGAGATTAAGCCAGGAGCAAAGGCCACCCCAATATCAGATATTAGAAGACACTGCCATTAGAGAAAAGGATGTTCTGCAAAAGAACTTCCTGTAGCTTGGAAAATATGCCAGAATCTAAGAACTGTCACATCCCTCATGATCCATAAGAGGTGGCCTCATGTGCCCAAGAACAATACTGTGGGAAGGGCAGTCCAGTGTCAGCCCAGGTGTCTCCATGGCCTGTCTGTGGTGTGACTCTGGACAAGTCAATTTGTCACTCTAAGCCTTACTTCCCTTATCTATACAATGGAGAAGATAACAGCCCTCCATCAGAGAGGACTCAGCAGGGGAAGCCACATGGAGCCCTGGCATATAGTAGGAGCTCAATAAATTACCATGTTGGGGTTTTAAAGTTCATTTGGGAGTGTGATGGGATTTAGCCTCTGTCCTTCCAAATATTAATGACTTGCTGATTAGGGGGGGTTGGGGGGCGGGGGAGGGAGAAGCAGCCTCAGAACTTCACTCCTGCACTTGGGCAATGGCCCACCAACACAACCTGCACTTGATGAGTGGGAAGAAGAGAGGTTGGTTGGTAAGGGGCTCAGACTCTTACTGGCTGCCTACCCCACTTCCATTCTCCGAGTCTGTCTTCTCATCCACATTCTACTTAATGTGTGTGTTTTTTAAGATGGCAAAATATGTTAAATGCCTAAGATATCCTGTTTGCTCAGCAAGTGTCAGTACACTTCTGTGTGTCAGCAGGAATGTGTGGAGACTGCTTGCAATTGGAGAGCAAAGATAACTGTGAATTCTTCCCCTTAATCTACCAAGGAGTCTAGGTATCTCAGATCTATGTGAGGGTGAATAGGCAGGCTTCCCGACCCCCTCACTCCAGAGCCCTCCTCAGGAAGAGGGGAAAGCTGTGGGGAACCAGAGCCCATGCTCAGCACTTCACCGTTCGTCCCCCGAGAACTGGCATCTGTGGGAAATGACTTCTAATACCTACACCCAGAAAAGGCAGAGCTGTCCTTGATGACCAAAAGGGCAGAGAAAGCAGAAGCCTGGAAAAGAGTCTTACCCTTTGACCTGCTAATCCTGCTTCTGGAAACCTATCCTAAGAGGATAATTTTAGACACAGAAAAATGCAGAATATTCATCACAGAGCTATAAAGAAATTTCAAACATATAAACAAAAGCCTCCACCATGTAGGAAAGACTCTCTTAAATAATTATTGGGCCAATGGATAAAGAAACAAAATTATAAATTAATTAGAAAATAGCAATAGCATGAAATAATCTAGGAGAGAGATACGGCCAAAACTATAATCCTGAGAAAATTATTAAGTAATTTAATTATTTAAAAAGAAAGCAAAAAAATTAATGCAGCAATAATCCAATTCAAGAAGTAATAAAACCTAAGAAAAAAAACATAAGCAAGGTATTATTAAGGTTAAAAGCAGGAATGGATTCATTAAAAACTAAAAAGCAGAATTCAAGAGCTGGTTCTCTGAAAAACACTACTATAAACAAAAACTACCACCAACAGGCAAACCTCTATCTAGTCTAATGAAAACCATAATGAAAAACACAAATAGGCACAGTAAAGAATGAAAAAATAGTATTTAACAAAAAATATGGCAGCAACTCACAAATAATGGGAAATTATTTAAAATTTAATAAATTTGAAAATGCTCAATAAAATATAAGATGTTCTGAATAAATACAAAAGAACACAATTTACTTAATAAGAAATAAGAACATCAAATTAAGCAAAAGCTATAGATGAATTTGAAAAGGTTGCTAAAGAATGCTCTCTGAAGCTTTATAAAATGTTCCCAGCAGAGTAAAAAAGGAACGTTTCCCCATTCATTTTATGACATTTAGTGACCTTGACAGAAAAATCTCACACACACACACAATAAAACCACAGCCCAGTATCACTTAGAAATATACATGAAAAGAATTCAAAATAAAATATTTTTGAAAGCCACTAGCATAATAAAAGGAAATACACATCTATTAATAAGAATTTGTCCTAGAAAAATATAATAAATTAATATAATCATCATATCCATTAGTTTAAAAAAATCACATGACTTCAATAATTTTAAAAGGCCTTTGATACAATTCCCTATTTTTAAAAAATAGCAAACCAGGGCCAGAAGAACATTCTTAGCCGTAAACTAATAGCCAGCATCAAACTTAAGCTGATATAATACAAGCATTTCCATTAAAGTCATAGGTCAGGATCCTATTACAACTAGTATTTAATACTGATAAATAAACCTAAAAGTATTTAACACTGGTAAACAAAGCAAGTGAAAAACATGAGCTCCCATTGTCAGGAAGGGCAGGGAAATTGCCCATTGTTTGCTTAAGATAAAACTGGAGAATTAAGCAGAAGACTATAATAATTAATAAGAGAATCAAAACATTGCAGGTTACAAAATAAGTATTCAATAGCCAGCAATTTGCCCTGTAAAATTAATTTTTAAAAATATAATAGGGAAAGATGTATTCTCAATAATTAAAACTGAAAAGAACAATATGCCTGGGGGAGGGAATATAACAAGAAATATATAAAATCCAAAGAGGAAATAAAAAAATTATTGAAGGATATAAATGAGACCTGGGCAAATTAGAGAGAAAAGCCAATTGGTCTACTATAAATAAGTCAGGTTTTCCCAAGTTTAACAATAAATTAAACACCATTCCAATCTCAGCTACTAAGATTTTATTTTACTTGAAATTGATTCCACAAATCCATATGGAATATAACTTGGCAATAAAATGTTGAAGTACAAGAATAAAATTATTATATATGTTAAATAGAAAGTTTAGTCCTAAGTCGTGTGATTTATTTAATTTTTATTTTATTTTATTTTATTTTTTGCAAGCCCTTCTATACGAGCTGGCCTCTCATGTGTTCTCTCTGGTAACTGAATGATTCTAACTACTGATTAGAGTCATGACCTATATACCAATGAATATTAAAGATAACATGCTAAAAGAATAAATAACTTGCTAAAAGAACAATGAGGCAAAAATAATAAATTATAATCATTTTAAATATTGGAGTACTTTTGTGATGACGGCTATGAGCACAGCAATCAAATTATCCTTTTTTATTGATTTAAGAGACAGAAGGGAGAGGGAGAGAAAGAGGGAGAGAGAAAGAGAGAAACATCAATCTGTTGCCTCCTGCAGGCACTCTAAGGATCCAACACACAGCCCAGGTATGTGCCGTGAATGGCAATCAGATTGGCAATCTTTTAGTTCATGGGACGATGCTCAACCAATTGAGCCACACCTGCCAGGGCCTTTTGGGCTTTGGATAGTGTTTACTGCTTATGTGGATAAGAAGAGGGAGTTACAACCTCCCCTCCCCTTGAAGGTAGCAAAACAGACCCCACTTACGAGTGTAAGACGATACCTGGAAGTAAATGCATAATATGCACAGTTGCATAGGTAAAACTGCACTGAAAAAAAGTTAATAGTAATAACAAATTCAGGGATTGCACAAACCACTTCAAGTCTAACCACACTTGCAAAAGTTTCCCTAAGACCAGGAAACTCCTGGGGGAATTCTAAGATTCCCTGAAACATGTGGAAAGCCTTGAACTATATTTTTTTCCTTTGAGGTCCTGTCCTAAATTCTAAGAAAATTGACTCAGACTGTTTTGAAATTAATAGAGTTATTACAATTACTAGAAATTACTGTCTTGGGGTAAATTAATTGTAGAGGCACAAAGACTCTATTTAGAGATTAGTGCTTTCATTTTAAGGAAAAGGTGAAAATCTACCTTTATAAATTGAGTGTCACTATACACTATACAAAGATGGTTTAAAGATAGCAGACTGCCCTCCTGCAATTACAAAATTATGCAACTTGGTGATGCATTCATCTATTGTCCAGGCCTAGGGTAGGCAAGAACTTAATGTCAATAGCAACTGCCCCTAAGAAAGCATCCTGCTATATATTCAAAAAAGTCCATTGCCTCTGGTATGTTAAAAACACTGTCAAAATAGTTGAATTCCTTGCAAGCATCTTCTCACCTAGGTTTCTATTATTGGTGAGAGGATAAAAATCTTATCAAAGTAAATACATCACTAACTACAACACTGGGTATTTAATGCAGGAAGAATGAAATGAGAACAAGAAGACTCAGAAGTAGCCAAAACCGGTTTGGCTCAGTGGATAGAGCGTCGGCCTGCGGACTGAAGGGTCCCAGGTTCGATTCCGGTCAAGGGCATATACCTGGGTTGCGGGCACATCCCCAGTGGGAGATGTGCAGGAGGCAGCTGATCGATGTTTCTCTCATTGATGTTTCTGACTCTCTATCTCTCTCCCTTCCTCTCTGTAAAAAAATCAATAAAATATATTTAAAAAAAAAAAGAAGAAGAAGACTCAGAAGTGATCCAGGGCTGTATTCTCGAAATCACTGAATACGAAACCGTAGAAATCATAATTCCAATCCATCTCCTCAGGCTATGTGACTTTGGAAAAGTTACTTAGCCACTGTGAGCTCCTGTTTCCTCACCTGTAAATTTGGGTTCATCAAAGCATGTATCTATGCCCAGGGATTGTATTAAAACATACAAACAGCTTAATAAGGAGTCTGACACCTGGTAAAGGTACCATAAACATTGATGGTGGTAGTTTTGATGGTTATTATTTTAATCATTGTCAACTTTACCACAGCTCTCAATACAACTGGCTCGCAAGCCCCTCCCCACCCACAGATCAGAATTACCTGTGGAAAGTTTTTAAACACATCTATACATAGACTACACCCCTTTGCAATTGTTGACTCAGTTGGTTTGGGGCCACGCCAATGCCACTGTGTTTTAAAAACCCCACAGGTAACTTAGATGTGCACCTCCACTTGAGAACCCAAACTTTAGGAAAGCAGACTCAAAACACTTTGAGATTCAAAGGCTATGTCCATTGTCCAGGGATGCTAAGAAGAAAGATGGTTCAAATGAACTTCAGAAGAGCCCCCAGAATGAAATTCTAACGATGCAAGTGCAGATGATCCCAAGAAATAGAGGGGAAAAAAGATACCTGAGGAAGAATATGACTGTGCAAGGAGGTGAGCTTGGGCTCCAAAGGTACATAAACCAAAGGCAGAGAAGCTGAATAGAACTATGGTCAAAAACAGTAGGCAATGCTAAGTCCCAAAAGGAGCTGACAACTGTCAGCCTGTTAATATCAAGTCATTTCAGACCACAGGGTAATACAGGGAAGGCCCCCCCACTGCTTGGAAAAGACACTAGTCACACCAAATGAAACTATTATTCGCAGACTCTGTATTTGCAAATTTGTTTACTAGATAAAAATTTATTTCTCACCCTCCAAATCAATACCCAAGGGATTTTGTGGTTATTCAAGGATGTGCAAAGAGCAGGAAAGTTTTTGAGTCGTCCAACATGCACGTGTTTCCAGCGGAGGTTGAATTAGGCAACATCTGTCTTCACAGTTCAGCTCTCATACTGTAAACAAGTGTCCTTCTTCTGTCTATTCAGTGCCATGTTCTTTGCATTTTTGTGGTTTTTGTTGGTAATGTCACTGTTTAAAACAGCCCCCAGGTGCAGTGTTGAAGTGCTATCTAGTGTCTGCAAGAGCAAGACTGAAAATACATGAGTTAGAAGAGCTTTCTTCAGGCACAAGTTCAATAGCAATGAATTACCTAGGTGTATTAAATAAGGTGTCCTTGAACAGAAACACACATAAAATGAGGTTATGTATTGATCAGTTGACAAAAATATGACCAGAGACTCACAAGAACAAAACCATGTATTTCCTCCAGGGAAATGATTCAGTATCAGCTAATTGCATGTTCACAGCAACTTTATAACGAACCTGACTGTGACTAAGAAGCACTGCAAATATTGAAAACCAAGTGTAGCCACTCAAAACCTCATTTGCTTCCATCATCTCCAACAAAGACTAAGACCTTCTCACTGGAAAGAGTAAAACGAAGCACCAATCCACTTTAAAAGTTTCAGACCTCTGAGCTCAGATTAATTACAATCTCAAGTTCCAAAATAATGCAGATTCTTCAACAAATATTTACTGAGACATAAAGCCAGGTGCGGTATGAAGCGATACAGTGGTGAAGATGAACAAAAATCACTATCTTTGGGGCGCTTACATTACACTATTTAAAAACTTACTTTTTAAGTAAGGTTAAAGAAAATATATGGTATTTCAAAAAGTGTTAAAAACTAGGAGAAAGGGCAAAATAGAGAAGGGGTATCAAGTGAGAAAGGAGTGTTGAGAATGAAACAGGGTACCCAGGAAAAGCAGAGAGAAATAAGAGATGTAAAAGAAATGACTCATAATTATTGAAAAGGACAAGACAACAAGTAGTCTTTAATGCGGTATGATTTAATATGTTAAAAAAGTGTGTGAAATATAAGCATCTAATACAAACAAGCATTTATTGTATATAATATAGTAAGTCCTCAACGTCGTCAGTAGGTTCTGCAACTTTAAGCAAAACAATGTATAAAGAAAAAATTTCACCACAGGCTAGTTGATATAAACAAGAGTTAAGTTCCTATGTCATCTCATCAACATTATAAGGAAATGATGTTGAACAAAACGACGTTATTTGAGGACCTACTGTATATAAAAATCACTTACTTTCTCATATTCCAGCAATCTATATATATAAAAGACTAATATGCAGAGTGTCCTCTCGGGAGTTTGACCAACCAGGGGTTCGATCACTCACTATGACGAGCACTGACCACCAGGGGACAGTGCAGAATGAAGGGAGGCCCCAGCCGGCAGCCGGCAGCCGCTAGGGACCCGACCCGTGCACAAATTTCATGCACCAATTTCATGCACTGGGCCTCTAGCAGCCTCTATGAAACACGATTTTAAAACATTCTCTACTCAGTAGCTTCAAAAGCTATATACAATCTAACACTGGCCTTAAGAAATACCCATGACCTATATAAAGACAACTGCAAAACTGTTCTGAGAGATATAAAAAGAGATTTAGAACAATGGACTTAGGTGTCTTATTCCAGAGAGGAAGACTAAAGAGAAAAAAGGATCAAAATCTCCCCAAATTACATTTTAAGAATGATGCAATTCCAATCCTCATTCCAATGGGAGAATAGAAAATAAAATCTTTTCCTATAAGAATAATTAAAAGAGACAAGTATTATCAATACCAAAATATTTATAATGAATAAAAGGGTATGTTGATGAGACAAGAACAAACAGAGCTATAGAAAATAATAGAGATTGAAAGCTTGCTAGTAAGCATCCATGCACTGTAGTGAGACACCAGTGAGATAAATGGTCTTTGATATAGTAGTATACTGAAGGAGTCATCTCCATCTGTGGGAAAGGAGTTTCGTAAATAAATAGACCTGGGACAATTGGTTAGTAACATGGAATTTAGCTTCTCGTACAATATGCCTGAATTAATTCCATACCAATTATACACCAAGAAAAACTAAATAAATGTTGCATAAATGATTCCTTAATGTTCTCCTGTTTTTATCTTACTCCAGAGGATGAGCAAAACGGCAAAGCATCAGTCTGGTAACAAGGAATTGTCCACATTATTACTATGATTATTTCCCTTCGGAAATAGAACTTAAAAAAAAAAAAGCAGCCCTGGCCGGTGTGGCTCAGATAATTGGAGTATCGGCCAGTATACCAAAGAGTGTGGCTTTTATTCCCAGTCAGGACATGCCCAGGTTTGGGGTTTGATCCCCTGTTGGGGTGCATATGGGAAGGCAACCAATTGATCTTTCTCTTTCTCTCTCCCCCATTTCTCTATCTCTCTCTTTCTCCCTTCCCTCCCTCCTATCCCCCTCTTTCTAAAATGAATAAGCATGTCATAAAACCAATAAATAGAGTTAAAACCAATAAACATATCCTTGGGTGAGGAGAAA
>NW_005871083.1:4679134-4706797 GCF_000147115.1 Myotis lucifugus | reverse complement strand
GTGTATATATATATATATATATATATATATATATATATATATATATATATTCTATTTGCACCTCTTCCAAAAAAATGTTAAAATAAGGATAAGATGGTGCTCTGACTAAATATAAATTACCAAAAATTACTCAAGGAGAAATATGAAAAACTCAACAGCCATTGAAAATGCTATAAAAAAAACTGTCTCAGAAAAATAATCTAGACACAGAAAATATAACCAACTTATTTGTTTCCAAATACATTCGAAAGAAAGCTTAATTGACATGTTGTATGAATTATTTCTAAAAACAGAGGAAAATAAAAGGTTAATCAATTCCTTTTATGAAACCAGCATTATTCTGACATTAACAATTTGAGTAAATTAGCACACACACTTATCAGTATCAATACTAAAATTCTAAACACACACAGCAGCTAGCTGAACTTAACAATACTAAAATAAAAACTGTGTTATCAGCACATGTACTTATTTCAAAATAAGGAAAGTTAGCCTTAGGAAGTTGGTTACTAAATTATATGAAGGGATAAGGAGGAAGATTATATGATCACCCCAGTAAGTATGAAAAAATATGTAACAGCTATTCCTTGTTAAAAAGAAAAATAGTAAATGAAGTATAGGAACTTTAACAGAAAATATATCTGCCTTTTATCAGTAGCCACTGCCTTAATTAATGGTGAAACAAAAGGCAGTTTTATTAAATCAGAAACAAGATACAAGACACAATTGCTGGCTATCACACTACTATTTAGTGCTTTCTGAAAATTATGGCCAATAAAATAAGAGTAGAAAAATATACAAGTGTATAAAGATGGGTGAGATAATATAATTTGAGGATGATGTGACCACATAAAATTCCAAAAGGAACTGAATGAAATATGTTAGGCTGATAAGAATTCAGAAGGTGAATAGTTAAACACAAATATCCAAAAAAATTTACTCTTCTAATGTACAGTAGTCTCTCTGTATCCAAGGTTTTGCTTTCTGTGGTTTCAGTTACCCACAGTCAACTGAAGTCTGAAAATATTAAATGGAAAATTCTCCCTCACTTCATCTCGTCACATAGGTATTATATTATCTCACATCATCACGAGAAGGGTGAGTACAGTATAATAAGATATTTTAAGAGAGACCACATTCATAAGTTTTATTACGGTATATTGTTAGAGTTGTTCTATTTTATTGTTAGTTATTGTTGTTAATATGTTACTGCGCTAATTTGTAAATTAAACTTCATCATAGGTATGTACAGGTAAGGACAAAAGTAGGCTTAGTTGTTCATATGAAAAATAATACAATAATTAATAAATAATTATACAAGAATATAACCGTGTTTCACGTACTCACAACTATAGACCTACTTTTGCCCCACCCTGCATATATAGAAAAAAACATTATATATAGGGTCTGATATTATCCGTGGTTTCAGGCATCCATTGGGGGGTTCTGGAATGTAGACCCTGTGGCTAAGGGGGGACTACCGTATAAACAACAATGAATTATACATAAAACTGTATTCACAGGAGCAACACATTTTTAAACTACCTAGTAATAACCTTAGGATCTGAATCTCGAAAACTTTACTAACACACTTAAAAGAAGTTTTACTAGGGAGAAATGTTTTATTGAATGAGAAGACTCAAATCACAAAGATGTCAACTTTCCCCAAAGTGATCTGTAACTCTAGTGCAATTAAAAGAACAATCTCATTGGAATTTTATTTTGAAACTTTATTAACAGAAATAATCAAAAGTATGTTGAGAAAAGAATTATGAAAGTGAACTTGAATTACCAAATAAAATATTTTTAAAAGAACAATAATTCAAACTGTGAAAGACAGTGGAATGTCCATAAACAAAATCATAGTAATATATGAAATAATCTCATCAATACTAGATATGATATTTAAAATCAGAAGGAAAATAATTATTCAATAAATACATTGAAACAACAGATTAACAATGGCAGTGACCATATCCCTACTTCACACCACACAGCAAAACAAATTACAGCTATATTAAATGTGCACTTTAACGTATAAAAATTGTGCCATAAAAGAAATAAAAGATTACAGATGAATGGTTAGATACTTTGGCATAAGGAAGACTTTCTCTCTACTTCAAGGAAAAAAATTAGGAAGAGAAGGAAGAGAAGGAAGAGAAGGAAGGGAAGGGAAGGGAAGGGAAGGGAAGGGAAGGGAAGGGAAGGGAAGGGAAGGGAAGGGAAGGGAAGGGAAGGAAGGAAGGAAGGAAGGAAGGAAGGAAGGAAGGAAGGAAGGGGAGAGAGAGAAAGGATAAATGAGAAGGAATCATAAATACCTATATATTTAATCTGGTGTAAAATTTAAGTTACTTTCCATATTAAAAAAACACAATAGGCAAAATTCACAACTAATCAGAAAAAATATTTTTGTTAATGTATGCTATAGACAAGGCTTAAACTCGTTAATAGTTTTTTTGAATCTTTACATATCAATAAGAAATGAAAATACCTCTCAAGTTACTACCAGTAGTGCTGAGAGCCCAGTGAAATAAACATACCAGTCACCACTGGCAATATCTGTTCTGGATGGCAAGCAAATCCCTTCTGGAGAACAATTTGGCATAAGCAAAAGTCTTTATAAAGGGCATACTCATTGATCTTTCACATCTAGAAACTTATCATAAAGAAATAAAAGCAACATATACCAAGATTTCTAAAAAAAAATTGTTACACTACCATTTAAGAACATAGTGAAAATTTCAAAAACAAAGTAAATAATCTAGTATACTACAACAAGGTGATAAATGATATGGTATAGCACATTGAAATTATGTCATAGGCACTACTAAATAAAGTAAGGAAAACATAAAATATCACTAAAAAGAGTTGCAAGCTATTTTCCATAGTACAGTCATAATTTTGTATTTAATAGCTATTACATATGCATTTAGATATCCCTTTTGTAAGTAGAAAAAGAGATTAGATGGATATACATCTATGTTAACAGATGTATACTGCTAAATAAGTGAACTGGGGTTTTTTCTTTTTCTTCTATTTTTAAAATTTTTGACAGGGAATACATATTTGCTTTATAATCTGATTTTTAAAATGTACTTAGAAAACATGAAATAGGGAAAAGGAACTGAGTTAAGATAGTCGAGAAGAAGACATCTGAACACCTATTACTGTAGCTGATTTCAACCCTACAGACCCAAATTTACTATAATCTGAGGACCTGACAACAATCTTGTAAAGAAAGTTCTAGAACAATGACTGGCAATTATTTTTTAATCCTGAAAAATAAGAATTGCATGGAGAAGAGATACCCACCCTGCTTTTCCTATTCTACAAACTGCTAACTCAGTAACTTTCTGTAAATTCTTGGTAAAAATCCTAAAATGGATTTTTGAAAAGTCAGTTTATAGGTCTATATGAAAGTATGGAATTATTTAGCAATAACAACATTGAGCCACTATACTAAGCAAGACCCTCATACCAATCTCATTTCCTCCTTTAATAGCATTCACATAGTTGACACACAAGGAAAATGATGCAGATGTATGATATCTTAAAAGCAACAAAGCATGTGACATTTTTAATATCATTTAGATTAAGACTAAAAAATGTTACTAACACAAGGGTAGTGTCAGTAAAAAATAGAACTAAAGACCTCCAAAAATTCTCTCCTCCATAAAAGCAATAAGAAACTTGCAAAAATTATCAGAACCAACTTTTTCAGATCCCTGGAAATTAACCAAAGGCTTGCAGTAATCCTAGGAGTATTTATTCAAGAAACATATCTTAATCTCAGTAAGAAAAGCCCTATTTCATGCCTGGTACTCACTTGTCCAAAACACTTCTCTGTGTTAAACCCAGAAATAAATAAATAAAATAAAATAAAATAAAATAATACAAACAGGAAATAACATCCAATCAGATTTTCAAAATAATTTCAAAAAGCAGAAAAGTGGCAGCTTAACAGAAATAATTGTAATATACATATTTAGGTTAGAGAACCAAAACAGAAGAACAGGCTCTAGATCCATTACTGGGAACTGTTTGTGTTAGAAGAAATTTAGAAGGTTTTCAATGACCTCAAGATTCATATCACACAATCAAGTAACAAAATGGCATTTAAAAAATGCCCATACTATTCAATCCATCAATAAGATATAATGATTATATACATATGTGCACCTAACAACACAGCCCCAAAATATGTATATGAAGCAAAATGACAGAATGGAAGGGAGAAATGCACAGTTCTACAATAGCTGAAGACTTCAATACCCCACACTTAATAAGGAATAGAACACAGAGATCATTAATTAAACAGTTGACTTGAAGAAAACTATTAATCAGTTATACCAAACATACACATAACAGAATTCTCAACCGCTGAATATACATTCTTCTCAAGTGCACATGGTACATTCTCCAAACAGACCACATATTAGGCCACAAAACAAGTTTTAATAAATTTTAAAAGATTTAAATGACACAGTGTCTCTTTTCTGACCACAACGGAATAAAGTTAGGAATCAACAATAGGGAAATTGGAAAATTCACAAATACATGAAAATTAAACAGCACTCAAACAACTAATCAGGTAAAGAAAAAAAATCAAAGAGAAAATTAGAAAATATTTTAAAGCAAAAACAAAACATATCAAAACTTATGAGATGCAATGAAAACAAGACTCAGAGGGAAATTTATAGCTATAAACAGCTACATGAAAAAAGAATAAAGATTATAAATCAATAACCTAACTATTTACCTTAAGGAACTAGAGGGGGAAAAAAGAGCAAACGAAGTCCAAAGCAGAAGGAAGGAAATAATAAAGATGAGAGTGAAAACAAAATAGAGAATAAAAAAGGATAAATACCATATGCTCTCACTTATATATGGAATCTAATCAACAAAATAAATTGACAAACAAAATAGAAACAGAGGCATGGACACATGGAACAGACTGACAGCTTTCAGAGGGGAGGAGGGTGAGGGGTCTGGATGAAAGAAGGTGAAGGGATTAGCCAAAGAACATATAGGCATAACCCATAAACACAGACAACAGTATTGTGATGGCCAGTGGGAAGGGGGGCAGGAGCTGGATGAAAGTGGGCAAAATGGGGTGGGGGGACGGGGATATATGTAATAGTGTCAACAACAACAAACAGAAAAGTACAAAAAACAAATGTAAATAAATAAAGGCTAAACATTTGAATAAAAAATAGGAAAAATCAACAAAAGCAAAAGTTGGTTCTTTGAAAATATCAAAAAAATTGCCAAACCTTTACTAGACTAAGAAAAAAAGAGAGACTTAAATTGCTAAAATCAGAAATTACAGGACATTACTACAGACCTTACAGAAACAAAAGGGAATTATGAGAGAATGCTATAAAGAAAATAGCATTGTTCATGTAGGTTATACAATTTGTTGGATACCTATTTACATGAAAAAACTGAATAACCTACAAGAAATGGGAAAATTCCTAGAAACTACCCAGACTGACTCAAGAATAGACACCATGTATTTGAGTGTTTTTTTATTGTAGTTGATTTCTGACTTCATGCCATTGTGATCTGAGAAGATACTTGGTATTATTTCAGTCTTCTTGAAATTTGTAAAGACTTGTTTTGTGTCCTAACATGTAATCTATCTCTGAGAATGTTCCATGTGCACTTGAGAAGAATGTATATTCTGTTGCTTTGGGGTGAAATGTTCTATAAGTATCAGTTAGATCCATTTGATCTAGTGTGTCATTTAAGGCCCCTGTTTCCTTGTTGATTTTTTGTCTGGAAATTGTATCCAGTGATGTTACTGGGGTGTTAAAATCCCCTACTTGATTGTGTTGCTGTCAATCTCTCCCTTAAAGTTCATCAAGGTTTGTTTTTTTATGTACTTAGGGTGTCCTATAGTGGGGGCATATATGTTTATAAGGGTTATATTTTCTTATTGAATCATGCCTTTTAATATTATATAGTGGCCTTCTTTGTCTCTTGTTATGGTCTTTGTTTTGAAGTCTATTTTGATATCTCACGCAGCAGAATTTTTGCCAATACTTCTCCTAGGGCAAAGGAAACTAAGGATAAAAATAAACAAATGGGACTACAACAAAATGAAAAGCTTCTGCACAGCAAAAGAAGCCACCATCAAAATGAAAAGGAAACCCACTGTATGGGAGAACATATTTGCCGATGATACATCTGATAAGGGTTAATATCCGAAATATATAAAGTACTCATACAACTCAACAAAAGACAAACTATCTAATTTAAAAATGGACAGAAGCCCAGCCAGAGTGACTCAGTGGTTGAGTGTCTACCTATGAACCAGGAGGTCACAGTTCTATTCCCGGTTGGGGTACATGCCCGGGGTTGCGGGCTCAATTCCCACTGTGGGGTGTGCAGGAGTCTCCCTACCTCTCTGAAATCAATAAAAATATTTTTTTAAATGGGAAGAAGACCTGAATAGACATTCTCCAAAGAGGACATATAAATGGCCAAGAGACATATGAAAAATGCAAATTAAAACCACAATGAGATATCATCTCATACCTGTCAGAATGGCTATCATCAAAAAAAAAATCAACAAACAAGTGCTGACGAGGATGTGGATGAAAGGGAACACTAGTTCACTGCTGGTGGGAATGCAGATTGGTGCAGACACTATGGAAAACAGCATGGAGTTTCCTCAAAAAATTAAAAATGAAACTTCCATTTGACCCAGCAATCCCACTTCTGGGAATATATCCTAAAAACCCCGAAACATCAATCAGAAAGAATATATGCACCCCTGTGTTCATAGCAGTGTTATTTACCATAGCTAAGATTTGGAAACAGCCCAAGAGCCCATTAGTAGATGAATGGATAAAAAAGCTTGGGACATTTACACAATGGAATACTATGCAGCTGTAAAAAAAGAGGGATCTCTTACCCTTTGGGACAGCATAGATGGACCTGGAGGATATTATGCTAAGTGAAATAAGCCAATCTGAGAAATACAAGTATCACATGATCTCACTAATTTGTGGAATCTAATGAACAAAATGAATTGACCAACAAAATAAGACCCAAAGCATGGAGGCATAGAACAGACTAACATACCTTAATGTGGCAATGGGGGGACGAGAGGAGCTAAACCAAAGAATGTATATACTTATATGCATAGCGCATGGTCATGGGCAATAGGGTGGTGAAGACCTGGAGGGATGGGTAGGGGGGAAATGGGAGACATCTGTAATACTATCAGAGACATCTGTAATACTATCAAAAATAAATATATATTTAATTAATAATAAAAATGGAATATAACAATATGATTTTTTTAAAATATATTTTTTATTGATTTGAGAGAGGAAGAAGAGGGACAGAGAGACGGAAACATCAATGATGAGAGAGAACCAGAACCATTAATGGGGATCAAGCCCGCAACCGAGGCATGTGCCCTGACTGGGAATCGAACCATGACCTCCTGGTTTATAGGTTGACGCTCAACCCCCCTAAGCCACACCAGCCAGGCACAAGGTAATTTTTTAACATTGATCTTTCTTAGTACCTTTTTCAAAGGTACATAAAATCCTGAACTACCACATTTATATAGTTATCATTTACTCTTTGAAGTTGTTTACATGTATTTTCTTACAAAGTATCTGATAAGTACATTTTTGTACTAATATTGAACATAAATAAATTAAAATATTGTTCTTAAAAAAAAGAATAAATAGAAAATCTGTATAGACCTATAACAAGTAAGGAGATTGAATCAGTAATCAAAACTTCCAAAAGAAAAAAAAAAGGCCAGGTCCAGATGACTTCACTGGTAAATTCTATCAAATATTTAAAGAACAATAAACACCAATCCTTCTCAAAATCTTCCAAAAATTTAAAGAGGAGGATATACTTCCTAATTCATTTTATGATGACAACATTACCCTGATATCAAAGCCAAACAAGACATAGCAAAAAAAAAAACTAGGTCAATATCTCTTATGAATACAGCTGCAAAAATTCTCATCAAAATACTAGCAAATCAAATCCAGCAGCATATTAAAAGGATCATAAACCATGACCAAGTGGAATTGATACCAGGAATGCAAGGGTGGTTCAATATATAAAAACCAATAGATGTAATATACTACATTAATAGAATGAAGAAACACATGATTATTTCAAGTGACACAGAAAAAGCATTTGACAATATTCAACATCCTTTCATAATAAAAAAAAAAGTCCAGAAAACTAGGTACTGAAGGAAACTTTCTCAACATGATAAAGAGCATTTATGGAAAATCCACAGCCAACATCAATGGTAAAAGGTTGAAAGTTTTTCTCCTAACCTCAAGAACAAGACTGCAATGCCTGCTTTCTCCCCTTCTATTCAAACTGAATTTCTACTCTAAATCTAACACCAAAACCATGGGCAAAGAAAGAAAAAATAGATATTGAATTAAAATCACAACTTTTGTACATCAAAGAACATTGTCATGAGAGTGAAAAGACAACCCATAGAATTCGAGGAAATATTTTCAAATCATTTATCTGATAAGAATTTAATATCCATAATATGTAAAGAACTCCTACAACTCAACGACAGAAAAACAACCCAATTTAAAAATGGGCAAAGCACATAAACAGACATTTCTTCAAAGGCGATACAAATGCCAATAAACACATGAAAACATGTTCAACGTCATTAGTCATTTAAGGAAATATAAATCAAAACCATGAGATACTATTTCTTAACTACCAAGATGGCTACAATTTTTTTAAAAAATGAAACTACCAAAACTGACTCAAGAATAAATACATAAATAATCAGTATAGACCTACAACAAGGAGATCGAATCAGTAATCAAAACTTCCCAATAAAAACAGCCACGCCCAGCTGGCATGGCTCAGTGGTTGAGTGCCAACTTATGAACCAGGGGTCTCGGTTCGATTCCTTGTCAGGGCACATGCCTGGGTTGCGGACTCAACCCCGCAGAGTGGGGTACGCAGGAGGCAGCCAATCAATGAGTCTCTCTGATCATTGATGTTTTTCTCTCTCTCTCTCTCTCCCTCTCCCTTCCTCTCTGAAATCAATAAAAATATACATATTTTTTAAAAGGCTTCACTGGCAAAAGAAAAGTAACAAGTATTAGTGAAGATGTGCATAAATTGGAACCTTCAGTGCATTGCTGGTGAGAATGTAAGATGGTGCAGATGTTGTGGAAAACAGGCAGTTTCTCAAAAAGTGAAAGACAGAATTACAATATAACCCAGCAATTTCACTCTTAGGTATACCGTATATCCAAAAGAATAGAAAATGGGTACTCAAACAGATGCTTGCAAGCCAAATTCATAGCAGCATTGTTCACAATAGCCAAAAGGTAAAAAACAAACCCAAGTGCCCATCAACAGATGAACAGATAAACAAAATGTGGTGTACATATATACTAGGGTATATTATTCAGTCATAAAAAGGAAATTCTGACTGCATGCCACAACACGCATAAACTGCCCTAGCTGGTTTGGCTCAGTGGATAGAGCATCGGCCTGAGGACTGAAAGGTCCTGGGTTTGATTCCAGTCAAGGGCACATGTCAGGGTTGCAGGCTCAATCCCCAGTAGGGGGTGTGTAGGAAGCAGCCAATCAATGATTCTCTCTCATTATTGATGTTTCTATCTCTCTATCCCTCTCCCTTCCTCTCAGAAATCAATAAATATATATATGTATGTATGTACATATACATATATATGTGTGTGTGTGTGTGTGTGTGTGTGTGTGTGTGTGTGTGTATGTATATATCTCACATAAACCTTAAAAACACTATGGTAAGTTAAACAAATCCAGATACAAAAGGCCATATATTGCATGATCCTATTTACATGAAATATCCAAAATAGGTAAATCCACAAAGACAGAGAGCAGATTAGTGGTTGCCAAGAGAGGGAGAAATGGGGAATGAGTACTTAATGGGCATGAGGTTTCCTCCTGGTGTGATAAAAAAGTGTTTTTGAATAAGATAGTGGTGATGGTTGCACAACATTGTAAAAATATTAAATGCCACTGAACTGTACACTTAAAAATGTTTAACATGGAAAATTTTATATTATATTTTACAACAATAAAAAATAGTATATATGTATGTAAAACTTTGACATAAAAAGCTAATACAACTTTTACTACACTTATTCTACTATTTTTATCTTTTATACTTTATTAACCTGTTTTGCTTTTATTTATATTTATTCCTTCCTTTCATTTATTTTGTTACTCTTTTTGTAACTTTTTGAGATGAACAATTAGTTTACTCCTTTTTGTTTTTATCCCAACGTGTTTGTTATAAATGTTCCTCAAACCACCAATTTACCAATCGCACAGAAGTTCCAAGACTATTGTTTTCATTCATGTTATTTTTTTTAAATATTTATTCTGAAATTCAGGTTCTGGTTTTTCCTGAGACTAAATTAATTTTTAAAAAGTCCAAATTACAAGACGTGAACTTTGCTGATAAAGCAAGAATTATTCTAGGTAATACATTTAAAGTAGGGCATTAAGCAGATTAGAGATATCTATGAGAGAACAACCAGGAGGGTGAAGGACTAGGAAACACAGCTGATAAAAGCAGGAAGAAAAAAAAGATAGGGATGCTTACTCCGGAGGAGAAAAGAGTCCTAGTTTCTAGTGGCCCAGAACTTTCTGGAATACCTGAAAAACTTCCACCAGCACCTTTTAGGCTCTAGGTGCTGTAGATAAATCACTGAAGCAGAGGAGACCCTACCCTCAAGAAGACAGTCCTTAAATAAGTACAAAAATAATGGACTGATTACAAGCACCAATGCGGTGGAGGATAAGCACAGGGTTCTCAGAGAATATGTAACAGGGAGGTCTACCCTGACCTGGGGTCAGGGAAGGCAACCTCGATGAATCAACTTTAGAGCTGAAAAGTGAGGGACGAGCAGACCAAGCAGAGTCAGGGGCCTTCAGACACAAGAAACAGCATGAGGAAATGTCCTGAGGCAAAGGAGGTTTGAATAACCTGAGAAGAGGCAAGGAGTGTGGTACACTGGGAAGCAAAGGGAGCATGGTGTTCGCTGAGCCTGGAAAGGCAGGCATAATACTTAACTTATATCATGTTAAGTATTTGGGACATTTGCCCAAGAGTGATGGAAGGCCAACGAAGACTTTGGAAAGAGAGTGACATGTTCAGAATTACCTTTTCAATCAATCACTTTAGGTATGGTATGAGAATAGAGGGTGGCAAAGAGGAAATGGTGGGGAATCCAGTTAAGAAGCCTATTGTTTCTTCCGGAGGGAGAAAGGAATAGCATGGACTTGGATGGCAGCAGGGGAAATGGCGCTACCTAGGAAATGAAACTGATAGTTTTCAGTGACTGAATTTATTGCGCTTACCAACAGTAGAAATTGCTCAAGAAGGCAGACTTTGGTTCGCAAAGCATTTTCCAACAGCTAACACCCTATGCCAAAATAAAAGATTCTACCCTTCAAGATAGAGCACCCTATTTTCTTAGAAAGTTCCCCGGGAGGGTAGGTGATCATATGTGAAGAATGTATGTGCTGGGTGAAGAATTAAGACTAGATGACATCTAAGATATTCCAACCTCTAAGACTCTTTGCTAAAATTAATATAAATGTCAGGCCATCTGGACAACTCAATGTCAAACACCTAGAAAAGAAATAAATCACATCTGTTTATGTATGTATATGAATTATCTTATATCTCTGTTTTCCTCTCTATTCAAGCTGAGTTTTGTACAGAAAAATTCACTGATAAATTACCATTACTTTACAGCTTATCTTGCAGATGGTGAAAAAATAGTATTGTATAGCTCTTTCTGGTTCCTTGTATTTCTTTACGTATTGGTGTAAATATTTCTACTCATTTGTACATTTTATCTTAATTTTAGTAAATATCAATAATGTGTATGCTCTGCCAATATTTTTTTAAAGCCAAGTGAGCAGACTCATTTGATAGAATCTGAGATTATTTGCTTCACCAATAGGAAACCAAGTTGTTTTGAGCACAAATCTATATGAGGCACTATTATCCACCAGGCACCAAACTGTAAGTACAGTATATGGTAGTAAAGAAAGAGTTTCAAACACACTATCCTGCCAATTCCAACCACAAAGGGATAGAAACACCATGCCAACCAAAGGGGGGGGAGGGGAAGCACATGGAAAAACGTACAGAGGCTCAGAAATATACTGAAACAACAAGACTAAGAAATGTTACTAACTGCCTTCAAAGCCACTGTTCTCCTCAATACTAAAGCCTTAGTGAAGGTCAACCAACACAGACCTGACCAGTGCTGCTAAGTGGTTAGAGCATCGGCCCTTGGACCAAATAGGTTTGATCCCCAGCCCTGGTGCATGCAGGAGGCAACCAATCAATATGTCTCTCTAACATCAATGTTTTTCTCCCTCCCTCCATTCCTCCCTCTTCTTCCTTCCTCTCTCTAAAGTCAATAAAAACATATTTTTTTAAAAAAAAAAAAAAAGGTCAACCAACACCAAGACCCCTGAAACTGGTTCCTCCATGGTAATTACTAAATCAATATGGGTTAAAGCATGGTTAACAAATATCTACTCAGACAGACTCAAAGGGAGGCTTTCCCATTCCAATAACTCATTTCATAGGCACTCCTTCACATGCCAACACATAGACTGGCCTATGCAATCCCTCTCCTGAATGAATGATACGACATACACAACTGTGTTTTCATGCTATAAGCATAGAGAAGCAAGAAGATTTTCTTGTTCCTTTTGTTCTTAGTGCAACCTTCACTGACCTATACCTGGGATTCGGTGTAAAACACAGGGGCAAGAAAGTGTGAAGGTAGAAGTACCACCTAGCAACAAAAGGAGGGAAGTTAGAAGGGAAAGATGAGTAGTGGTGCCTCAGTTTAAATCTTGACTCTACCAATAGCTTCTAAATCATAAAATGAGGACTAGTACCCATCCTGCAGGAAGAACTAAATGAGATCAAGCACATGAAGAATTTAGACAATGTCTGGCACCCAGTAAACACTCAGGAAATGCTATTATTACTGTTTTTCCTATTATTGTTAAGATTATGTTATACAAGAATGATAGCAAGTTGCACTTCAATAACCTCTTTATTCAACAACTAGAATCAGAGTAGATTTCTTCAAAAGGCATACCAATTCATTAAGTCAAAAATTAATGGGATTTGCATCAGCTTCCCCCAAAAGGCAATACTATAGACATGGCCACGAAAGACTGGGCAGTGGGGGACAATAAAACATAGAACATATCAAACACTTTGCCATCTTTGCCATGTTTGATAACCAAGAAAACAATCCATGAATTTCTGCATAGTACCAAACCATACATCAATTCAGAGATAAAATTAAGTCTATAGTTGGAAGAAAGTCCTTGCATCCCAAAGGCAGCCATTGTGTAGTTCCCTTCCTCATTCTATTAACTACAAGACCCTTCACAAAGTTGTTTCACAGGGCTCCATGTGCACCATATTCTTCAACGTGAACGTGGTTTTAGGTGGCAACACAGACAAGCAAGTCTAGCAATGTAAATATCAAGACACAAAAAGTTTTACCCCTTCGTTTTTTACTGCAGCAGGTGCTTTGGATTTCATTACTTGATCTGACATCCAATAGTTCGTAAATGAGTTTGGATTTCCAAGAAAAGCTAAGATATGGAGAGATCCCCAGAATGTCAAGGCCTGTGATGTCAGTCAGTCGAGGCAGGTCCTGACCCCACTGTCCATCAACAAGAGAATTAAACAATATTCAAGGCTGTGCTGAGCTTCACTGGCCTCCTTTACTAAGTCTTGCATAAGAAAGCAAAAATGACGTCAAGATTTTCAAGGCAACTCTACAGAATAGCCCAGGAAGATATTGTCTCTGTCTCATGTATGATTTTAGTAAAGGCAAATAGCCAGCATTTGTATCCTTTAATGAGTAAAAGAGGCCAACGCTTGCCCTAGTTGGTGTGCCTCAGTTAATTGAGCATCACCCATGCACCAAGAAGTCACTGGTTTGATTCCAGGTCAGGGCACATGTCTGGGTTGCAGGCTCGATCCCCAGTAGGGGGCATGCAGGAGACAGCCAATCAATGTTTCTCTCCAATTGATACTCTCTCCCTCTTCCTTCCTCTCTCTCCCTTTCTCTTTAAAGTCAATAAAAATATATTTTTAAAAAGATGCCAACACTTTTTTATCTTTATTTTTTTCCTTGTTATTGAATGTATTTGGGGTGACACTGGTTAACAAAAATATACAGGTTTCATGTGCACAATTCCACATGATCTATACACCGTATTGTGTGTTCACCATCCCAAGTTAAATCTCTGTCCATCACCATTTATCCTCCCTATACCCTCCTGGCCTCTCTCATCCACTCCCCACAGAAGTCACCACATTGTTGTCCCTATCCATGAATTTTTTCTATTTTTTCTCAATCCCTCCAGTCCCACCCCAACCCCCTCACCAACAACAGCTATCAGCTTGCTCTCTATCCATGAGTCTGTCACTATTTTGCTTGTTAGTTCATTTTGTTCATTGGATTCCACATATAAGTGAGATCATATGGCACTTGTCTTTCTCTGACTGTCTTGTTTCATGTAACACAATGCTCTCCTGCTCCATCCATGCTCTCGTAAAGGATAAGAGATCTTTCTTTTGTACAGCTGCATAGTATTCCATTATGTAAATGTACCACAGCTTTTTTATCCACTCATTTATTGATGGACAGTTGGGCTGCTTCCAAATCTTGGCTATTATAATACTGCAATGAACATAGGGGTGCATATACTCTTGAAATAGAGTTTCAGGTTTCTTTAGATATAGTCCAAGAAGTGGAATTGCTAGATCATAAAGCAGTTCCATTTTTAATTTTTTGAGGTAACTCCATACTGCTTTCCACAGTAGCTGCACCAATCTTCATTCCCACCAACAGGGCACGAGGGTTCCCTTTTCTTCACTTCCTCACCAACACTTGTTGGTTGTTGACTTATTGATGATAGCCATTCTGACAGGTGTGAGGTGATATCTTATTGTGGTTTTAATTTGCATTTCTCTAATGATTAGTGACATTGAGCATCTTTTCATATATCTATGGGCCATCTGTATGTCATCTTTGGAGAAGTGTCTATTCAGGATTGTTTGCTTTACGGTGTGGAGAAGAGGCCAACACTTTTTTAAAAAATACGTTTTTATTGATTTAAGAGAGAGAGAGAGAAAGAGAAAAAATGAGCCCATAACCTGGGCATATGTTCTGACCAGGAATCAAACCAGCGACCTTGAGGTGCACAGAACGTCACTCAACCAACTAAGTCACATAGGCCAGGGCGAGGCCAACACTTTTAATCACTTGCTGGAGATGTGAGTGAAGACTAAAAAGATGACTTCAAACTCCCATCCAACTACAAGTTTCAGCAACCCTCTGAATATAAGACTGCATTAGCTTTATTGATAACACAAATCTGAATGCTGTCAGTGAGTTTTGCTTATAAGAAATCAATTCCACTGATTAATTCATCAATAAAAAACATAGAAAGTAGACTCAAGAGTTGTAAGCCCTTAGGAAAACTGAAATGTTGAAAATGCCTTCAAGCTTCATACAAAACAGTTTGTAGTGATATCGAAGACAATTTCAACCTATGTTAATTCTTTCATTCAACAGACTGTTTCTTGAGTCTTGCACTATGCTAAGCTAAAGATGGAACAAGACACAGAGATTCACTGCCCTCAGAAAACTTACAATCTGGTGGGAGATTCAGAAAATAAGATAATAAACTACAACATATCTGAGTGCTATAATGACAAAGAAACAGGGTTCCACTGGAGCCCAAAGAAAACCCTTAATGTGTCACAGAATTTTTGCCAAGAACATTAAAGCTGAGACTTAAAGGATAAGTAGAAATTAATAAAGCAAAAATGTGGCAGGGCAGATAATGGAGAGTGCTCCAGTCATTTGGAAGGGGACTAAAGTAGAGCATCTGGCACACAAGGAACTGAGGACAGGTCTCCCCGGATAAACTATATACTAAGTGGAGAACTTAGTAGGAAGCGAGAAGAGGTCAAATCACAAAGCACCTGAATCACTTAAAGGTATTTCTTCAAGAGAGAGACATGATAAAATGGCAGGTTTGGCAAGATCCTTGTGATGGAGAAAAATTGGACTACATGCAGAGAGATCACCTGAGAGGTGCTGTAGTGACCAAAACAATGGGAGTTGTCTCTTAAATTAAAGTGGTGAGAGTGAACATGAAGAAAAAAGATGATTAAAGAAATATGCAGGATGCTGATTCAACAGAACATACACTGTTTCTGGGTCAAAAAGGAGGCCATACTTTTAGCTAAGGAACAGATGGAGGAATGACTGATCTAGGAACCCAGAAGGAAAAGCACTTTACATAGGAAGATCCTAGGTCCAACTTTGGATATTTTGAGTTTTATGAGAGACCAAGTGGAGTTGGATAGATAGCTCCGGAGCTCAGGAGAAAAATCCAGACAAGTGTCAGAAAAATCCAGACAAGTGAAAAATCATCCATACAGTCACCGTAGCACAAGGAAAGGACAGAAGAGCCCTGGGTCAAAACCGTAAGAAGCTTTGGAGCTCCAAAGTTTAAGGAACAGGCAACAGAAGATGAAGACACAAAGGCAACTGATGAACAGAAGAAACATTTGGGGAAAATGTCTCGAGAATAAGGGGCTGGTCAGGTGGGTACAAAACTTACCAGATGATCACTTTGTAAGTTATATAAATGTCTAACCACTATGCTATACACCTGAAACTAATATTGATTGAATGTCAACTGTAACTGAAAAATTAATGAAAGAAAATTTTTTAAAGAATAAGGGGCAGGGACCCAACAGCCTCTGAAATATGCCCCTACAGGTGGTCCTGTGTTACATGATATATATGTAGAAACAAGAGAATCATAAGAGAGACATAATAAAATGGGGGGGGGGGGTTAGAAAGATCCTTGTGAGTACCTACCATAGTTCTAGAGCTGCTGAAACATAATTTTTAAAACACTGGACAACCACCACCATCACCCTACACATGGTCATCTGTCAGTACTCAAGACCCAAGATGACCCAAGAGTCTGTCAAATGACAATGTGTCTTCAAAGTAGGCACCAATAACCTAAATATAACCAAGGTGACATATGTGTATTCTGGAGGATCCAGAGCAGAGAGACTCACCAATGAGTGAAAGGCAAGAATTGATGGCACAGTGGATCATGTAATATTCCACCCAGGTCCCCTTCAGGGTCGAGGTTCCCATCCCCTCACCTTCTAGAAATATTCTGTTGCTCAAGGCTCACAGATGTGTCCCTCAAAGGGAACTGTCCTCCACCCCAGGACCATCCCTGCTCAAGAACATACTCCCTCCCATAGGCTGCCTACCAGCAGTGACAGGCTGATGCAGGGATTGGAGGGCCCAGTTCCCTTGCCTTGATCTGGGACATTTCTGAAGGGCCATCCCAGCTTCAGAGCCGCCCATAGGATCAGATGAGACCTTAGCAGTCACCTCACTGCAGGTCAGCTTCACCATCTGTCCAATCCTACCTTCCTCACAGGTGTATCTCTCGAGAGCATTCTCTGGATATAATTCTTCATTTCAGAGTCCATTTCCAGGCAACCCAATGTAAAATGAATGGTGTACATCAAACTGGGCCAAGCCACTGAGGCTAAAGAAAAGAGGCAGAGTTGCCAATGCAGAGGCAGCTGTAAACCTCGCAGCAGTCTTTGTGTATGTCGGCATGAAAGGGACTCTGTCACATGCAGGACTTCACAGAGATGGGTTACTCTCCATCTAGTCATCAACTGTGATGAGGGACAATGGCTTGAATGTTTCCATTCATTTTATGGGACTGTTATTACCTAATAAATCTATACAAGATCTGCTAGAAGGCAAAATGGAAACGTGAAGTTCAAGGACAATCTGAAGGAATCTTCTTAGAAAAGGGAGAGAGTAACACCAAACAGGAAGCCTTAAAGGAAGTTCACTCAAGAGAAGGCCAAGGTGTCCTGGAAGCATAGGCTTGATCATTTTCAATGAGTCACTCAACAAGTATTTGTTAAAATGCTACGATGTGCCCAGCCACATGCCATGAGACGGGAATGCCATCATGAATAATGTAGACATGGTCCCTACCCTTACAAAGCTTAGAGTCTAGCAGAAAATGTTGGAGTTCAGCAATGCAAGCCTTTGCCCAATCAAAATGTTTCTGGGAAACCTAACATAAAATCAGAAGCACGTGGTAATTTCTTAGTGCAGCTGTCTTTTGTAAATTTAACTTATGACACTTTCTTATCACTGAGTTAAACTCAGGAGCTCAGTAAAACTATTTTCATTAATAGCACCATTTTTAAATGAAGTCTGATGATGTTAGCTGTCTTCCTAGAACAGCCTGGGAAATGTATATCTGCATTTGGTTAGTTTTCAAATAAGAAAATGATCTTGATTTTCTCTGAAACATGGTTATAAGAGGCAGCAGGTTTCGTTTGGTTTGATCATCCTGTTTTGCAGTCTCAGAGCATTCTGCATTCTAACTGATCCTGAAGTCTAAAAGATGAAGGAAATGTCCGTTCCATGGTTGAACCTCTAACATAGAACAACTGCTCACATTCCTTCTCTCAAATTTAAAAGTCAGAGCAGAAGGACCTAGAACTCTCAGTAAGCCCAACATTACATTTTTTTAAAATATATTTTTATTGATTTCAGAGAGGAAGGGAGAGGGAGAGATAGAAACATCAATGATGAGAAAGAGTCATTGATCGGCTGCCTCCTGCATGCCCCCCATGGGGGCGAGCCCGCAACCCAGGCATGTGCCCTTGACTGGAATCGAACCTGGGACCCTTCAGTCCGCAGGCTGACGCTCTATCCACTGAGCCAAACCAACATTACATTTTGATAGCATATAAGAATACAGGGTGTTAGACATTTAGTCATTATCACACACTATTACACCACATCTAGAACATTCACCAACCACCACAACCTGAACCTCGAGACATTTTTAATTAGAAACGACCAATTAAATGCATTGTGCTATAAAACATGTTTGCTTGTACATTTTGTGTAAGGAGATATGAACAGGCCTGAATTTTTTAAGACCATTGCAGACCTACAACATTGCTAAAACAATGTATATACCTGAAGTTCAAATATATGTCCAGACATGGCAGGAAAAGCTGTATTTTTTTAAATTTAAATTTTTATTGTTGAAAGTCTTACATATGTCTTCTTTTTCCCCCATTGACTTCTCCCTGCCCACTCCCACCCCCCAGCACATTCCCTCACCCCCCTACTGTCTGTGTCCATTGGTTATGCTTATATGCACGCATACAAGTCCTTTGGTTAACCTCTCAGCCCCCCACCCACCCACCCCTGCCTTTCCCTCTGAGGTTTAACAGTCGGTTCGATGCTTCTATGTCTCTATTTTTGTTCACCAGTTTATGTTGTTCACTATATTCCACAAATTAGTGAGATCATGTGATATTTGTCTTTGACTAACTTATTTCGCTCAGCATAATGCTCTCCAGGTCCATCCATGCTGCTGCAAATGGTAAGAGTTCTTTTTCACAGCAGCATAGTATTCCACTGTGTAGATGTACCATAGGTTTTTAATCCACTCATCTGCTGATGGGCACTTAGGCTGTTTCCAAATCTTAGCTATTGTAAATTGTGCTGCTATAAACATAGGAATGCATATATTCTTTCTGATTGGTGTTTCTGATTTCTTTGGATATATTCCTAAAAGTGGGATGACTGGGTCAAATGGGAGTTCAATTTTTAATTTTTTGAGGTAACTCCATAGTTTTTCACAGTGGCTGCGCCAGTCTTCATCCCCACCAGCAGTTCCTTTTTCTCCACATCCACACCAGCACTTGTCATTTGTTGTTTTGTTGATGTTAGCCATTCTGACAGGTGTGAGGTGGTACCTCATTGTTGTTTTGATTTGCATCTCTCGGATGATTAGTGACTTGGAGCATTTTTTCATACGTCTCTTGGCTTTCTATATGCCCACTTTCGAAAAGTGTCTATTTAGGTCTTTTGCCCCTTTTTTGATTGGATTATTTATCTTCCTTTTGTTGAGTTGTATGAGTTCCCTATAAATTTTGGAGATTAAACCCTTATTGGATGTAACATTGGTAAATATGCTCTCCCATGCAGTGGGCTTTCTTGTTGTTTTGTTGGTTTCTTTTGCGGTGCAGGAGCTTTTTATTTTGATGTAGTCCCATTTGTTTATTTTCTCCTTAGTTTCCATTATCCTAAGAGATGTGTCAATAAAGATATTGGTACAAGGTATGTCTGATATTTTTGCTGCCTATGGATTCTTTTAAGGTTTTTATGGTTTCCCGTCTTACGTATAAGTCCTTTATCCATTTTGAGTTTATTTTTGTGTATGGTGTTAAGTTGCTGGACTAGTTTCATTTTTTTTTGCATGTAACTGTCCAATTTTCCCAACCTTGAATTCCATTTACTGAAGAGACTGTCTTGACTCCATTGTATGCTCTTGTCTCCTTTGTCAAATATTGAGCATAATGGCTTGGGTCGATTTCTGGGTTCTCTGTTCTGTTCCATTGGTTTGTACATCTGTTCTTGTGCCAGTACCAGGCAGTTTTGAAAACAGTGGCTTTGTAATATAGCTTGATATCTGGTATTGTGATCCCTCCAACTCTTTTCTTTTTTCTTCTCAGGATTGCTGCAGCTATTCGGGGGTTTTTATTATTCTGTATAAAATTTTGGATAGAGTGTTCTAGGTCTGTGAAATATGCTATTGGTATTTTAATAGGGATTGCATTGAATCTATAGATTGCTTTGGATAGTATGGACATTTTAATGATGTTGATTTTACCAATCCATAAACACAGTATATTCTTCCACTTGTTTATAACTTCCTCTATCTCTTTTTTCAATGTCCTGTAGTTTTCTGAGTACAGATCTTTTGCCTCCTTGGTTAAGTTTATTCCTAAGTATATTAATTTTTTTGTTGCAATGGTAAATAGGAATGTTTGTTTAGTTTCTCTTTCTGTAAGTTCATTATTGGTGTATAAAAATGCCATAGATTTCTGGGTGTTAATTTTTTATCCTGCTATGTTGCTGAATTCATTTATTAAATCTAGTAGTTTTTTGATGGAGTCTTTAGGGTTTTCAATGTACAATATCACATCATCTAAGAAAAATGACAGTTTTACTTCTTCTTTTCCAATTTGAATACCTTTTATTTCTTCTTCTTGTCTGATTGCTATGGCTAGCACTTCCAATACTATGTCAAGCAGGAGTAGTGAAAGTGGGCATCTCTGTTTTGTTCCTGTTCTTAGGGGAAATGGTTTTAGCTTTTGCCCATTGAGTATGATGTTGGCTGTAGGTTTCTCATAGAAGGCTTTTATTATGTTGAGGTATGATCCCTTTATTCCCACTTTGCTGAGAGTTTTTATCAAAAAAGGGTGAAAAGCTGTATTCTGAGGTCTGCTCATCAAAAAAAGAGTTGACCTGGCTGTCATTTTAACACACTGAACACTCCAATGTGTTAAAAATACGGTCTTTAACTACATGTGGGTGTTAGGTTTTTAAATGATCATTCTGAACAATAGTTTAAAAGACATTTGTGGCTGCAGCCTCAGCACTTACCATAGTTCGAGGCACATAGTTGACAAACAATAAATATTTGGTTGATGGATTATTGAACAAGACTATTTTTAAATTAAATAAAATCCAGCATTTGTATGAAATTCATGGTTTGTTAGTAAGACCCATTGAAACATAATTTGTAAAGCACTGGACTAGAAGACAAAGAAATGAAAATCAAAGAGGAAAATTCCTTCATTGAGAATCTGAGACTATGGCGGTGATCTTTGGCAGGGGAATTCCTGGCGTGGCAGAGTGTGGCCCAGAGCCCCAGTCCCACAGATGTGTCCTTAAAGTTTCCAGGCTGACAATCCTCTGAGTCATTTACAAAGCAATGTAGTGGTGGGTTAATGCTGGGGATTCTGAGAGAGATGGGGTCAAGGGGGAATAACTGGGAGCAGCACCCTTTATAGTAAGAGAAAGCAGGGGGTACAAAGACAAACTAATGGCCCTCCAAGGCTTCTCAGGAACCACTTACTTTATTAGTCCTGGTCAACTGGTGGGGCTTTCACTGGAGTGATGTGACCTTTGGAAGAAGCAGCTTCTATCCACTGTCTAAGGCTAACTAGACAAAGTCAGAAGGAGATGATGCACGGAAAGAAGGGGCAGTAAGGGGTGGATCGGGACCAAGAGGAGCTACTCTTCATTGTTTACTCAACCACCAGAGCCAAAGGCTGACTCAAGGCAGAACCAGGAGAGGGCTACTCTAGAGGTCTAGCACCTACCTATGCCTGCCATCCCAAGCATGGCTCCACCAGAACAACTCTAGTTGACACCAAGGCCAAGCAGGGTTCTTGGAACTCTAGGCTTACCCCTCTTCACACATGTATACAAACATTGGCTTTTATTATAATCTATACATAAATGATTCCCAATCTCTAACTTCATGATAAATACTGCGTCTGAGCTTCAGACTCACATGACCTACCTCTATAGACAGCTGTATCTGGTTGTCCCACACTCTGAATTCATTGTCCTTTGCACTGCCTCCACTGCCTTCAATCAATGCGTCTTCCTAGGTTCTCTATCTCCATGACTGGTCTCATCAGACACCTAATGGACTAAAACAGAAACCAATCCCTATATACTGTCAATAAGGTTTTATTCAAAAGGGAGAAGGGAGAATGCAGCTGAAAATCACACTTTCTAGCCTCTTTTGCAGCTAGATGACCACATAATTAGGTTCTGGCCAATGAGCTGAAAGCAGGATTGTATGGAACTTCTAAACAGCTGTTTATAGAGGATGACCCAACTTTTTCCCTTCCCTCCTTCTTGTTTCTTCCTTCCCTTTATAAAAAAAGATGGCTAGGGCTCCATGACCATCATGGAACAAGTAGTGACCTTGAGGACAGAGGCCACACCTGAAGATGAAAGAGACAGAGGGAGCCTGCTACCCTGAGGACTTCATAGAGCATAATAACAATCTTGAACTCCATGCTTATTTCAATTCACATTTGAAGACAAATCTTGTTTAAGCTACTGTATATTTTCTATTATATGCATCCAAACATAATACTGACTGATATACAAATTGTGTTCTTTTTAAATCTTTCAATTCCATCCAGGTCTCTCTCCATCTCACTACCACTCCCTTAGTTCAATCCACCAACACTGCTTGTTTCAATTACTGAAACAGCATATTAACTGGTCACCCTGCTTCTAGTCTTCCTTCAAGCTAATCCATTGTCCATTTCTGGGAATCAAACCAACAACCTTTCAGTGTACGGGACCGCACCCAAACAACTAAGCCACACTGGCCGGGCGTAAATTGCCTTGACTCTATCTCCCACCAAACCATAAGCTCATTGAGAACATAAGGTCATCATCCCTCTAGTGCTTGGCATATATTTGGTGTTCTACTTATGTGAAATAAATTGTGATGGTACTATGAATTCAACCACATCTATACCTCTCCTCACCATCCAAAAGATGCAGAACAATCCATACCTTTAGAATCTAAATGTATGTCTCCAATACATATGATTTTCAATAGTAACAATGCCTAAGCACAAGGCTTTAAGGCAGTGGTTCTCAACCTTCTGGCCCTTTAAATACAGTTCCTCATGCTGTGACCCAACCATAAAATTATTTTCGTTGCTACTTCATAACCGTAATGTTGCTACTGTTATGAATCGTAATATAAATATCTGATATGCAGGATGGTCTTAGGCGAACCCTGTGAAAGGGTCGTTCGATCGCCGAAGGGGTCCGACCCACAGGTTGAGAACCGCTGCTTTAAGGAATGGACTGACCTGTTAAGGGCAAACACTAGTCAGGTGGAGACTTAAGCAAACTATATTTTTCTTAGATTTCTTTTTGGTTTTGATTCTAGTTACAAAGTTCAATAGATTTCAACGGTCTGCCTCAATCCATTTTTCCAAATAAGCCCTGCTATTTTTTAGTGCATGATTTTTCAAAACACAAGGTGTATATATATCACTACAGCAGAAATCCCTAGGTTCATCCCAGCAGCAAAGTCGATTTTTGACTAAATTTCTTTCAACAAACCTAAAATTATCCTATTATTATTATTTGTTTTGTGTGTTTTTTGGAATGAAATGAAAGCAGTATTTTCATACACACACACAATCACATGCGCGTATACATTAAATAAGCATCAATGCATGCATCAATCCCAAAAAAGACATATGGTACATTTCATCCTTTTAAAATAGACTTGGGAAGTATAAATAAACTGAATGTTGACAAATACACAAAGAACTATCACTGTCAAGCCCATCTCTATAAATTGGCCACTGCTGACTTACTCTATAGAAATACAGCATTCCCTTTGAACATTTTTGCCAAGTGCAGACCTCCACAACGTTAGCTAACACAAGGAAGTGGGCGTAAAATACTGCCCAAAATCCACATGGTTGAAGCTTAGATGCATTCAACCCTTCTGATGAATAACAGCATAGTTCTCTGGAAAGGGATTCACTCACTTCCTTCCAGAAGGAACTGACAGCCACCCCTACACATGGTGTTAACACCACTAAGAGACCATGAGCTAGGGAAGAAAAGAGAACAAAGAGTAACACCACGAGGATAACAAAGGTCACCCAATGTACTTTATCTATACTTAATTCAGTCTTCTGTTCACTGATTCGGTCAACAAGTATCGGAATGTGCAAGGAGTTAGGGACACAGAGATGGACAAGACAAGAGAACTGGGTTCCTGATACCCAAACATCTTAACAAATGATTGGCTAGAATCCTGGTATTGCAAGCTCTCATGCTTCCTGAAGCCAGATAAGCAATGGAAGAGTGAAGGAGAATGGGTACATGGTAATAGGGAGCGTGGGACCAGGACAAACTAGAGATCACATGCTCCATCTAAAGGTACTTAAATCCATTTTTCTTATTTACCTTTGAGGTAAAGCAAAATACATAGGTAGCCTAGACCTGGCTCACAGACTACCACTTTATGACCCTTATGTTTAGCAGAATATAGACCAGGGCACCTGGATAAGAGATTTCTTTCTGTATCCAGACAGATACCTGATGCTAAGATCAACCAATATTTAAGATCATTTTTCTGTAAGTGATGGCTGTAATACAACAAATGATGAGAACTCTACTATAGGAAAAACAAAGTAGAACAATCTACCAAGAACCAAAATTTTGAAAACTGAGCTTGAGTCCATATTTCTTCATTATGATTGAAGAGTGCTATTACATAAACAAAGTTTTCATTTTCTGACCTAAAATCTACTATTTGGGGAAGGTTTATGCTTTACAATTTAATTATCTGAAATACCAAAGAGAAGATGAAGAATCTCTATAACTCAAATCACATCTTCACCAGAAAGGGTCAAGAATAATGTCAGTAGACACACAAGTGAAATATATCAATTACAAGTGTAATAGTTCTTAGCCCATTCAAAATGTGGTTTCTTGGTTAGAGGTTATAAGAAGCCATTTTATAAATACTCAAATATATATTTAATGTAATACCAATGTTGAGCATTAGATCAGTTTCCTTCTCTTTTTTTCTTTCAAGGTCAATCAAAGTACTAAATAATCCAAGTGTTATCCTTAAGTAAACATCCTATTTTTTACACACACAACAAATTTACAGTTAAAGCTACATATGTTAATGTACAATTAGCACTTCTTAATTGTTTTTAACGCTCAATTTGGACAACAATTTAAATTTAAATTCCTCAGTATATGTTAAGTGTTGTAGACACAGGCTATAAAAATGTTGACATTGGCTATAATCTCATAATTCCTTTTAAGTAATGTCTATGCAAAAAAAAAAAAAAAACAGCCACGGGAAAATTATTTTACATCTAGTACAATTACCTACTATCACAAAAGTAATTATTATTATTGTCCAGTTTATTGAATTTCAATAAGAACTCTTGAGGTGCTAAGACAGTTCTAAGGACAGTGTGAAAACTCCCCTTTTAACAGACTCATCTGGCAACTATCATTACCAATGATAAGGAGGGCAGTTTCAGATGAACATTAAACAAGAAATTATCCCCTGAAGATTCATAAGTTCCAAACTTTACATGGGTAAATACTGACAGTTCCTAATATGTTCTCTTAACATCTTCATGATGTAACTTTTTACTCAGGCAAGGTCAGCAGCTCTAAGATGACTCAATAATAATGGGTAGAAAAATCCACACTCCCAACGAGATGAGTGTTGCCCCTGAACAATATCTATTTTTGGCCAATGCACAAATAGGGCTAGTTATACTTCAAAAAGCTCAATCAAACCTCCGATTTTATTGTGCTTCAACTTTTGATTTCAGAAAATTGCTCTACCATCTTAACATAGACCAGAGTGCTTCCTTGGCCATAATCTGACAGAGTTTTTCACCAAGTTTCTACCCAACTTCATCTTCCTTATTAGCATAGGGATGAGGAAGGCAGTAGAGAAGACGTCAACTTGCATCATTCTTTCAATGAGTGCTAAGATCACCCATCCATCCCACCTGAGCCCACCTGCTAGTGGTCCATGACTAGGCCTCACCAAGTCCAGAATCATCTTCAAGACCCTAGTGGCACAAGAAGCCAAGATGCCAACTTGCTTGTTCTCCATTCTTCTCACACCAGCCAGCAAACCCACCATCTTGAAAAAACTTCAGCTGCTCAGAGGGCCAGAGAAAAAAGCTCATCGCAGGTGAATCACCCCTGCATTCTCTTCTGGGTGAATCACCCCTGCAGTCTCTTACCCACAAGGCTAATTCCACCTTTTCAAATTTTACCAAACACTTTTACCAAAAGCCTTGAGAACCAGGGTGAGTGTCAATGGATTTACATTCGGGGAGTCCAGGTCCAAGCTGACTGATGACGCTTGTTTCTTGGAGGACCAACAGACCTTCGGGCTAAAGATGGCTGGTCTCTTAGCTTCCTCATCCTGAACCTTCTCTTGGGGACCAATACCTCTTCGGGGGCACTCTCCCCAAGGAGCAGAGGTTGTTCTTACTTTGTCCACTTGTGGGGACTCCAAACGCATGAGCAGTTGTGTCCAGAGCTAGCGAAAACCTAGCTTCCCATAGGCCATGGCTGTTTACTGTTTCAAAGATGACAGATTCATGTATATCTTGACCACTTCTGAGACGCTTGCAAAGTATCAGATGCGGGCCACTACCTGTGTGTACCTGGAGACAGGTATCCACGGAAGGTGACAGAGTGTTGGGAGCACCGCTCACATCCCGTGTCTTCTAGCAACGTGTTACCACCCACCTCCGACTTCCACGTTCTCTTCCTTCCACCGGGGGCCATCTGCAGCGCCCCCTTCCGCCCCGAGTGAGCGCCACACCTGCAAGGACCGCCCCCCACGCCCCGACATGGAGGGCTTCTCGCCGTGCCTGGGGCAGCAGGTGGGGGGAGGGGGCGTTGGCCTGGTGGCCCGGGGAGAGCGGTTTGACGGGGCGTCTCCCGAACCCCCACCCTGCCGCCTCCTCCGCGCCTCCCCCACCAGGACCCCGCTTCGCCCGGGCTGGGCTCCGCTCCCATCGCCCAACTCCGTTCATTAATATAAGTTGATCGTCGTCTAAAATATCTGAATCAGGCCCAATTAACTAAT
>NW_005871083.1:4647488-4678465 GCF_000147115.1 Myotis lucifugus | reverse complement strand
GCCGCCGGCCCGGACGCTGCTGCCACTGGGCGAGTCCCCGCCTCCCCGGGAACCCGGCCCGGCCCCCGGGCGGGAGGGGGGCGGGGGCGATTGCCGGGCCGCGCCCCGGGGGACCGGTCCGGTGTAGGGGAACGCTGGGGCCCGCCCCGCCGCCCCAGGCCGGCTCTCGAGGCGGGCGGTGGAGCCCCCTGGGGTGACGGGCCAGGTGCTCGCCCTTCGAACCTGGGCCCAGGCTGCGAAGGGGCGGCCGGGAGACAGGTAGAGGGCTATGGTGACAGGTCGCAGGGCAGGGGCCCCAGCGGGGCTCAGGGAGTCCCAGGTCCTCACCTCTTCCCCCCACCCCAGAAAGGGAGTGGGCGCCGCCCTTCAAGACCTGGCTCCCCGGGGCTGCACCTCCGGACCTTGGCTGCATAACCTCTTCCTCCAGGCTGGTTTGTAAGATGTGGAGGCCACAGGGAGGAGGGAAGAAATGGCTCATCCAGAGGCGCCAGGGAGGGCTAGGACAGCGTCCCATAACCCCTAGAAACTCTTTAAAGCCGGGCTTGGCCTTCCCGCAACACCCCCACCACCATCTCAAAATTCATTCACTCATCCATTATTCAACAAATGGTTTCCAAAGTTTACCCAAACTGCACAGTGTTCCTGGAAAGACACAATTGGGACCCTGCCCACAAGGGACTTTGAATCCAAAAGGAGAGGCTAACCACAGCACGTGAGGATTCAATCCTTCAACAAAAAGGAGTTCCTACTATGTGCCAGCGCCAGAGCAGGAGGGACTGGAGAAGCTTCCTAAAATCCAAACTCCTAAAGTCACCTCTTTCTACTAATATGGACAACTGGTCACCCTTCTATTTAAAGGTTTCTCTCTGTAAAAGATATAGTTAACTCAGAACCTGAGAAGGCAAGGTGTTCTGAAATGGGAGGAACGATCCTCCTCATCCCAGTCCCAAAAATGCCTGTTGGTTAGTTTCTCCAGAGTTGGATGTTACTCACAACATCCCTCCATTATTTCCTATTTGTGACACCTTGAACAAGTCATTTTATCCATCTGAACCTTGATTCCCTCATCTCTAACTTGGGGATAGTGTCAACACCTAAGATGGTGTGAAAATTAGAGGATCTATGTATATATGAAATGAACTATACCAGCAGATCTCAATACAGATTATTTGCGTCTGGATCTAGTCCCTGAACTGACCTTGTGAAGAGCAAGATGGCAAAGGGATGTGTATGACAAAGGGAAAGGGCTTAATTCAATCCAGAGGATGTCAAACTTAAAAGTCACCAAAGTTTCAATTTAAAAATTCCACAGAATCTGGACCACAAAGTTTTCATGTCTGGCTCATTCTAGGATGCAGGAGTTTGTATATGCTGTTCCCTCTGCCTAGAATGTCTTGGTACATTGAATCCATCTGGAAAACTCTTCATCTTCTGGCACGGGCTTATCTTTGTATCACAAGCATCTATCACTATTCCTGCCAGAGAGTAGATACACAATAAATGTTTGTCAAACGATTCCAACACAACAAAGTTTATACCAATTTCTAGTTTAAAATCCCAGATTAAAATGGTGAGAGGGGGAACAAAGGTGAGGGTGTGGGAAATTATAAATAACAAAGTGTATTTGTTTTAGAAACTGTGGAAATTATTATAGCAGTTCTCTTTCTCATACTATTTTCCCAATGGTCATGGTTTTAAATAATAACATGAATAATCAGTTCTCTATCTGTACATTGCCAAACAAATTTTAATGATCCTTCATTTGTACTTGGGAATAAATGCACCACCATAGCATGAGGATATCATTTGGAAGTAGAAGACAAGAAAGAAACTGGGCTTGGGAATAATATGCTCAGCCACATTTGAATATATAATCAGTAGTTTTACAAAAACACCAAAAGCTTGACTTGTGCTGGCCAAATACTCCCTAGAAATGTGAGCACAGTTTGTAAAACTCTAGTCTAGACAACAATGTTTACAGTTCACAGAAAGGGGTGGTCACTGTGGATTGGCATGCTCAGGAAGTATTTTATGGGGGAATCGGATTGAAACGGATCTTGAAGACTCAGAGAAAAGGAGTGTTTTAATTTGAGGAAAGAGAGAAGGGTAGATGGTAAGCCGTGCTGCCATGGGAGGGTGTAAGAAGATTGGAAAGTTGATTTGTGGCTGTCACAGATCACTGTATAGCAAATGCGGGCCAGTGCATGAAGAGTGGTAAACACCCAGCTAGGAAGTTTTTAGCATGTCAGCAGTGGACAACAAGACTTTTTACTTTATCAAAAGCATGTGGCCATCAAAAGTGTGCATTAGGAAACAAATTCTAGAAGAAATATGAGAAATGGACTGCAGGGGGTGAGGTTAGAGGCAAGGAGACCAATTGCCATGGTCCACGGTGGTGACCATAGAAATGAAGAAGAAAAACTGGATTTGCAAGATGTCCAGAGGAAGAGTCTGTTGGCCACCAACTTTCATTATAGTTACTCCACCCACTTCCATAAAGCGTTTGATCCAAATCAACAGGACTCGGTGACTAACAGGATGTCTGTGTGTATGCTAAGAACTGGGGGAAGGGGTGAGCAACTAAGGAAAGAAAGGATACAGAAATGACGAAGGTTTTAAACTAAATGACCGAGCTACCCATCCATCATAACACTGTTTTATTTTGCTTACCTTCAGTCCATCACTGGCTTCCAGAAAAGCCAGATGCTTCCTGGAGGATGAGGGGAAGGGTCTTCACCCTCTGTGGGAAGGTCAGCCCAATCGGTGGACAGTTCTCCAGGTTCTTCTGATGACATAGGACCACTGTTGCCCATGGAGAATGGAAGGTACCTACAGATGTTCCACAAACTGGAATGGGCTCTTCGTACACTCATAACCCAAGGGCAAGCAATAGAAACTCAACTCAAACTAATTTAACACAAAGAGAGAATTTATTGACTCACAGAGATTAGAAAGAATGGAATTGCTCTCAGGGTTGGCTGTATTCAAGTTCTCAAAGGACTTAAAATGGCCTCTCTCACTCTGCCTTTTCTGCATGCTGACATCTTTCCTGTTGAAGATCAGCTTCCTCCATGCATCTTACATCATCTGCCTTAGAGACCTCATACAGCATTTCTAAATTCCAGGGAAGGACTCTTCTTGGCTGATGTACCTCAGTGCACTGGTTTTGAACCAATTACTGTAGTCAGTCACTGATGGTACTCTATGATTATCCAGCTTGTCATACACCCACCCATAGGACAGGAAGAGTACAATGACTGGCAGCTTTACTAGAATTACATCATCGCAAGTAGGGATGAGCACAAGCCCAGAGGAATGGGTGAAGCGATACTGGTAAGGTAAGTGTCCACTGTATGCTGGATCAAGCCTGGGGCAGATAGGAAACTTAGAAGCAAGGGCAGTGGCTGCCTAGAACATAACCTTGCAATGGTGCTAGTTTAATATCCAAGGAAAGGTTGTGTTCTCTGCCCTGACAGTGGCATTAGAAGGTCACAATATTCTCCTTCTAGTATTACTTGAGACATGATCTTGACCTCCTGTATAATGTGGTGGTTGAATATATGGGCTCTAGAGTCAGATTGCCTGAGCCAATTCTTGCATTATCATTACTAGCTATATGCTATGGGGTTCTTGGCTTAACCTGTCTTTCCATCTCCAATTTTTTCTTCCTTTTTGCTGCACAATAAGCTACCTGTAAAACTTCATGACTTAAAACAAAAGGTATTTCTTATCTCACAGTTTCTGTGGGTTAGGGAATCAGGAGCAGCTTAACTGAATGGTTCTGGATTACAGTTTTTATGGGATTTTAGGCAAAATGTTGGCTAGGACTGCAGTTATTTGAAGAGTTAACTGAGACTAGAGGATCTACCTCCAAGATAGTGCCCACACATGGCTGTTAGCAGGAGGCTTCAGCTCCTAGCCATGGGAACCTCTTACAGGGTTACTTGAGTGTCCTCTTGTCATTCTCATCTGGTCCCCCTAAATAAAGCAAACTGTCAAAGCTTCAGCTCTTTAGCATTAGAGCAGCTAATTAATCTGATGTCTTAGTCCATATTAAGCAGGGTATTTGATACAGAAGTGATCTGCAGCATGTCAGACTGAATGCCTGGAGATGTCATCTGATCCACACCCATCACTTTAAAAAAGAGAAAACTAAAACTCAGATTGGGTGAACCAGGAGGGAGCAAGGAGGGAGTCACAATGCCTTTGACCATCTAAGCCCGGAAGCCAACCACTGTCACTTCCACTATATTCTATTCTTTAGAACTGAGCCTCTAAGCCTACACCACACTCAGAGGGAGGTAAATTAATTCCCACCTTTTAAAGGGAGGGCTGTCACAGACATTATGAACATATTTTATTTTTTAAAATATATGTTTATTGATTTCAGAAAGGAAGGGAGAGGGAGACAGAAACATCAATGATGAGAGAGAATCATTGATCAGCTGCTTCCTACACGCCCTCCCTCCACTGGGGATTGAGCCCATAAGCTGGGCACGTGCCCTGACCTGGAATCAAACCATGACTTCCTGGTTCATAGGTTGACACTCAACCACTAAGCCACACTAGCCAGGCGATTCGATTATGGACATATTTTAAAACCATCACACCACATCTGTAAATTGAGATGATAGATAGCCCATAGCATCATTTTGAGAATTAGATAGGATAATCCATGCAAGGCAACAACTGCCACTAATAACAGCTGAATAATGGCATCTGTTATAATGACTATAACAACTACTATTCCCAGTTTCAAACTTGATATGCATCACTAATAACATTGAATAGTTAAGATTAATATTGAAATGCATTAAACCAAATAAAACCTTCAAAATGAATATTGTTCTCAAGCCACATAGAAACTTTTATTACTAATTAACTTTATTTTATAAAAGTAATAGAAGTAAAGTTGTACTTATTCAGTGTCTATAAAATGTAGGTATTATTCTCATTGAACAAAACAAAGAATGCCCTGCCTTCATGGAGCTTATGCAGTGGAGGAGACAGAGAATACAACAAGGAAATGTAATATATATATATATATATATATATATATATATATATATATATATATAGAGAGAGAGAGAGAGAGAGAGAGAGAGAGAGAGAGAGAGAGAATGATTTTAGGTATTGATAAGAACAAAAAATCAACTAAGTAAAAAGACACAGTACCTATGCCTGGGCCAGGTACTGATTTAGATAAGGTGTTCAGGCAAGATGTCACCAAGTCAGTGACATTTGTGCTGAAACCTAAACAAAGTGATGGAGAGCACAAATTAAATAAGAAGGCAGAGAATGTCAGAGAAAATAGCAAGGGGAAAGCCCTGAGGCTGAAGGAGCTTGGTATGTTCAAGGTCCAGCAATTAAGCAGGTGGGTTGAAGCTGAGCATGAGAGTGCATGGGAAAAGGTAAATCGAAAGCTATGCAAAGGCCAGGTATTTGTAGGAACTTGTAGTGGTATGAGAGGGCAAAGAATTGGGACTTTAAGTGATATAAGCGGTCATTGGAATAACACTGAACAAGGGAATAAGATGATTGCATCACTTGGCTCCTGGGTAGAGACTGGAATGAAGACAGACAAGAGGAATACTGAACACCATAACAGAACCCAGGTGTAAGACCCTAGTGTGTGGACTAAGGAGGGAGGTGTCAAGACAAAGAGAAGTGGTTGGATTGGGGGCATACGGGAGGGTATGTAGGATATGAGGACACTAGACTGTGGTCGGCAAACACCGGCTCGCGAGCCACATGCGGCTCTTTGGCCCCTTAAGTGTGGCTCTTCCTAAGCCTTAGGAGTACCCTAATTAAGTTAATAACAATATACCTACATATATAGTTTAAGTTTAAAAAATTTGGCTCAAAAGAAATTTCAATCGTTGTACTGTTGATATTTGGCTCTGTTGACTAATGAGTTTGCCGACCACTGAACTAGAAGAATCCTAAAATTTTGATCTTAATGTCTGGATAAATGGAGTTGCCATCTACTCAGATGGGAAAATGGGGGTGAGGGGAGCAGCATATTTGGTAGGTGGTATTAGGTCTGGGTGAGGGCAAATCAATAGTAGAGTTCTAAGACATGCTAATTTTGAGATGTGTATTAGACATTCAAGTAACGATGAGGGGGTATTCAACATGCAAATCAGGAACTCAAACTGGACATACTGGGAAGGATCAGCACATTAATAGTAAGGAAAGGGACCAGTTATGATCACCGATGGAGTGGGCACAGACCTAAAAAGGAAGAGGACCTAGGATGGAGCCCTAAGGCAGTCGAGCATTTAAAGGTCAGGAAGAGAGTGAGGAGGCAGCAGAGGAGTCTGAGAAGAGGTGATTGAAGTTGGAGGAAACCAAGAGAGTGTTGTGCCCCAATTCCAAGCGAGAGACAGAGGACTGAAAAATACCAGTGGAGGGTTGGGTAAGAAAAAGACTGATTGCCCACGGGATTTGGCAAGGTGGGGATCGTTGACAGGCCCAGTTTCAGTGGAGCAGTAAAGTTGGAAGCTAGACTGAAGGGAGTTAAAGGGAGTCTGGGCAGAGAGGAAGTGCAGATGGTGCGTGCAGGTGACTCATTCCAGGCCTTTTGCTATAAAGAGCAGAGAAATGGGTCAGTAGGTGGAGGGGGCGTTGGATGCAGGAAGGGTTTTTTAAATAGATGACATGACAGCATGTCTATACAATTATAAGAATAACACAATAAAGAGGAGGAAATGGCCATGGAGTACAGAGGAGAAAGAACTGCAGAAACAGTTCTCTCTCCCGAGGGGGAGGGGACAAAGAAGGCCAAAGTGGAGTTAGGAGCACAGAGTCTACCTATACTGGGTTGAATGGTGTATCTTTAAAGTCCATGTCCACGTGGAACCAGGATGTGACTTTATTTGCAGATGTGATTAGTTAAAATGAGATCATATAGTATTAAGGCTGGCCCTAATACAGTAACTGATGTCCTCATAAGGAGAGAAAATAGAGGCAGACACACAAAGGGAGAATTTCATGTGACGATGGAAACAGAGATTGGAGCAATGTGTCTACAGGCCAAGTAATGCCAAGGATTGTCAGCAACCACCGGGAACTAGGAAGGAAGAATCTTTTCCGCAGCCATTGGAGGGAGTGTGGCCCTGCCAATGCCTTGATTTCAGACTTCCAGCCTCCAGAACTATGAGAGAATACATTTTTGTTATTTTTAAGCCAACACGCTTATAGTAAACTGCTATGGCACAGGAAACTAATACACCATCCACTGGAAGAACAAGGAAGGCCAAGTACAAGGCTGCAGATGAAGTCGTTGGCAGATTTGGAAATCTCTTCTATTATTTCTAGAGTCTCTGTGAAATAAGCCATGAAATCATCAGGTGAAAGTGAGGAGAAAGGAAAGGTATCAGATAGGGGAATATGATTTGCCTGAAGCAATACTGTTTAGCTTGTTGTCCCCCAAATCTATTAATAACAGCCCCTTTCACTCCCAAGGATATCTAGATTTAGACAATATATGTATGGCTTTTCAAGTGTATAGATGTTGGAGAACAGATTTAAAAATAAGAAAAGTCAACTCAGAGAACAGTGGATTGACTAGAAAAAATATAATGGCCTTGCTCAAGGGAGGTACTGAAGGTCCACTGGAAATGTGTGGTCATAAGTTAATCAGACCAGTCAGACCAGTAAGCATGGTTGTGATTGGTCCAAGTACATCCAGTTGTTTAGGGAACAAGCTGAGCCCAGGGCAGGATTTGCTATATGAGTTCAATGGAAGAAGAGAGAAAGGGGGTTAGGAATATATGTAAGGAAGTGATTATAATGATAGGATGATGGTTGCTCAATGTAAGCTAAAGAGAGGTGTGATGACATGGGGACTGGGGTAGAGGTAATACAAGTAAAATTGTTGACCAATGAATTGGAGCAAAGATTGTTAGAGTAAGAAGGACTCTTGAAATGATGCAGTTAGTAATAAAAGCCCCCACTCAGTAGCAGCTACCTTGGCTATATGCTTTCCACATGTGATTATTGTTTGTTTCCTTCAACTCTGTTGCTTACCCTACTCACACGCAAGGACCTGCCATTGTCCCAGCAGGAAAGGCAGGATCCATGTTCAGAACCTTGAAGATGTTAAGAATAGAGGGTGAATTTGGGGTGAAGACTGAGGGATGGAAAAAAACATAGATATTGGAGCTGGGAGGGGGGCTGCTGAGTAAGAACAGGAGAGCAAAAAGTAAGGACCTCCTAGAAACCCAACAGAAATATTCTTGGAATGACCTCAACTGAAGGAAAAGTAATGAAATGTGTTGAGATGTTTATGGGCTCCAGTGATTTTTAATGGAGTGAACCTGCCATTCCTTCTTGGCATTTGAGGCAGAACTCAATTATGATATGCATGTTGTATCATTTTATCTTTTCAACAAGGTAAGAACCATTGGCTTCACTTTATAGATGTAAGAAGAAAAGGCCATGACGCCTAGCATATGCTTTTGAAGTGGCAGGTAGAGTTCTGTTATGTTAAATTGGCCCAGACTCCCTCTGGGCTATGTGCTTGGCAAAAAATGATTTCTTGCAGAGACCACCAGGAGAGAAAGAAAACCCAAGTGTTTGGCCTTGAACTTTGACTAAGAATTGATCCTGTGACTTTGAAATCTTAGGTAGGAGAAGGGTGGATTCTGGAAAGCAAACTATCTTTTTTTAGGAGTGTGTGTGTGTGTGTGTGTGTGTGTGTGTGTGTGTTAAGAAGAAGGAACTTAATTTTTTTGGGCCCAATACTCCTTTGTCTAGAAAGATCAAATACAATTTTTATTTCTATATAGAAAATCAGTAACATTATTGTGAAACAGATGTACCTCTCAGTGTGGTTTCAAATGACTAAACTGCCCTGTGTATCAGAGGTTCTAAATTTTCTTTTATCTCAGGACCCATTGACACTCATGATAAATAACTACTAAGAGTTTGGTTTATGTGGGGTATATCTATTGATAGTCAGTGTACTTGAAAGAATTTTAAACATGGAATTTATGCACATAACAATAGCACACAAACACACACTCCCTTAGTTACCAGAGGGATAAAGTTATCTAGAGTCATGTGACTTCTAGAAAAGTCCTTTGCACATTGGTGAAAGAATGAGAGTGAAAAAGGCAAAAACATCTGAGCATTATTATGAAAATTGTTTGGACTGTGTGGATCCCTGAAATGGTTTCAGGGGCCATGAGGTTGCCTGGACCACTCTGAAAATTGCATCTCCACAGAATCATGTAAAAGGCTGTCTTTGTTGTGCCTAAAATTGCATCTTTGATGATTATATGAAAATTTTTCTTTTCTAAGTAGACTTAGACTGCATTGTTCTGACATCTTGGGAGGTGAGTGCATATTCTCATTCAGGAAGGTTCCCCCAAAGGAGCCAGGACCTGAGCACATCCTTCTTCACCACAAGCTTCTGGAGGAACCTAAAAGGAACACAACTAAATGTATTGGTGAAACCTTACAGAGGGAATTCTCCTCTACCTCATCCTCCTACTCCTTCTCCTTCTTTCATTTAACCTTTTTGAAAAATTCCAAACCTGTGCAAAAGTAGAGAGAAAAATGCAGTGAGCCTGCATGTACCCATTCCCTAGTTACAAAACCCACCAGGCCAGTGGTCGGCAAACAGAGCCAAATATCAACAGTACAACGATTGAAATTTCTTTTGAGAGCCAAATTTTTTAAACTTAAACTATATAGGTAGGTACATTGCTATTTTTTTAAATATATTTTATTGATTTTTTACAGAGAGGAAAGGAGAGGGATAGAGAGTTAGAAACATCGATGAGAGAGAAATATCAATCAGCTGCCTCCTGCACACCCCCTACTGGGGATGTGCCCGCAACCAAGGTACATGCCCTTGACCGGAATCGAACCTGGGACCTTTCAGTCCGAGGCCAACGCTCTATCCACTGAGCCAAACCGGTTACAGCGGTACATTGTTATTAACTTAATTAGGGTACTCCTAAGCTGGCCTTTGCTAAAAACGTCCTCAATCTGATTGAGGTATGTTCACTGAGGTCGACCCCTTCCAACTCTCCCATCCACACTCATCTTGTATACTTGTTCCGTCTATCTCCTTTCCGAAAATCGACTTCTGCGCATGGGCCACAAAGTTTCAATCGCACTGTACGTGCGTGCCCGCACGTGGTATTTTGTGAAAGAGCCACACTCAAGGGGCCAAAGAGCCGCATGTGGCTCGCGAGACGCAGTTTGCCGACCACTGCACCAGGCCAACGCCATTCTTATTTCATCTCTACCACCCCATTTCAATACCCCACAAACTAGATTATTTTGGCTCAAGTCTCAAACATCACACCATTTCATCTGAAACATGTCAGTATGGATCTCTATAATACAAGTACTGGTCTCTTAAATGTAACCACAACACCACCATCACAGAAATTAATATTAATTTCATGATGTCATCAAATATTCAATTGATGTCCAAATTTCTCCAGTTGTCTCATAAATACTTTTTGACATTTGGTTTGTATAAGTCAGGATCCAAACATCCATACCTTGCATTTGTTTGCGATCTCCCTTAAATCTTTAGGTACCTCCCTCCTCCCACACTCTTCCTGTTTTGTTTTTCTTGCAATTTATTAGCTAAAGAAACTAGATCATTTGTCATCAATGTCATTTAGCATGTGCTTCTGTAACCAGTATTTTCTGTGTTGGTAGCTAGATCTAGATTAGGACTTATTTGGGGGCAAAAATATTTCATAGCTGGTGCTAGGTGCACTTCCACCATAAGGCACAGAATGTCTGCTTGTCTTTCTTTTTGTGATTTTAGTAGCAAATGATGATTTTTGCCTAGACCCATTTCAATGGGGTTGTAAAGTGGTCACTGTCATTCCTTCCTTATTTATCAGCTGGATACTTCTATGAAATCTTCCCTGTGCAACTCTTTGGTTGCCCTAAATTATATTTGTCCAAAAAAAGAAAAAAGAAAAGCTGGCTAAATGTTTCTTTCTTTCCTTTTATTTATAAGTTTTCCAAATCATGAGTTGGTTCTCTAACATCTCCAAAAGATCATGAGGTATTTGTTTTAGTGTCATTATAAACTCATGAATGTTAATATATTTAATATGTTCCATCCCATTACCATTGTTCCTCTTCTATGGCTTCAAATAGCTCCTGTTTTGGTCAGGAGAGCCTCTTCCAGTTGGTTCTTGAGTCTTTGAATGCATCCTTGCTTTCTGTTCTGAGAAGATGCTTGGACATCTTGACTGCTTCCTATACCAGACCTACTATCCATCATTTCACCAAAGATCCCTGTGTTTGTTTTTTTACTGAGAAATGGCATTAAGATACCATAAAGTGAACACCAGCTGGTGGCTATAGGTTGGTCATTATTTCTAGGCTGGACAAAGGTAGAAATGTTTTGTAGGTGTTTTAGTCCTTAGAGTATCTCACGAGAAATGTCCAATCACATTCCTTTGCTTTAAAGTCACTTGAAATAGGTTTTCTATGATTGGTTAAGTCACCAACTCACTACACAGTTAGTTTCATTTTGATTTTTAGGGATTGCATTTTTATTTTTATTTAGTTTTTTAATTGTGTAAATATGTACATGTTTCCAAAGTTTAATCTACAGATGGGGTATATATAGGTAAGTCTAGCTTCTATAATTTTTCTTCCACTCTGTTCCCTCTCTCCCTTTGTAGGTAACCATTTTATTTCATGGTTTATGATTGCATTTTTAATATAAACAAACATATACATACACCCTTTTTTAGGTAAATCTAAGTATACTATGCTCACTTTTTTGTCACTAAACATATCCTGGAAATAAGTATTTAGCATTATTTAGAATTATTCTTCTTATAGCTACATAATGCTCCATGATATAGCAGTATCATAGTTTATTCATCCTGTTGATGGACAACCTTTTTCAGTTACAAATAGTCTGCAATGATTAGCTTTGTCTTTTTTAATTTATGCTAGTCTATAGGAGGATTTCAATTTTATGATGAATAATTGGACTTCAGAAAATGTACTGATTATTACAATCTGCTGGAAGACAGGGTGTTCAAAAGCAAGCCCCACCCCTGTGGGTAGGGCGCTAGCATTACTTTTCTTTCTGAGAGGAGTGGCTGCTGAAACTGTCCATCATCATGGCAGGAAACCAATGTGGAGATGACAGAGGCATACTTACTTAGGGAGGGAACCTGAGTCTCCATGAAAGAGAAAGGCAGGAGATGAAGCCATTGGAGAATAGAGGCGAATGAAGTGGACCGCCCCAGAATTACCCAGTCTAGGAATTGGCCCTGGCAGAGCCAGCTGGGGACTCAGGGGGTGGAACTTGGACCTTTGGTCTCAGAGAACAATCCAGTAATTTGTTTTAACATTCTCTGTGCTCAATTTCTCTTCTTTTATCTCAAGTTCTTTAGACAAGTTTTGTAAAACATTACAGCGGTATCTCAGTTGTGCAATGGGAAAATGCAGAGACAGGCCTGTATATATGATTGGAATGCAGCGATAAAGCACAGAGTAGCTGTCCTTCCTTATGCCCTTCCCCCAGCGCTCAGAGAGTGGCAGCAGCAGCAGCTCAAGAGAAGGCAGTGGCTCACAGTTCCAGAGAATGGGTGAACACTAAGCCTGTAGAAATCCTTGCGGCACAGAGAATGGTGCCATGGAACTAGGACAGTGGTTGGCAAACTCATTAGTCAACAGAGCCAAATATCAACAGAACTTCTTCAAAATAGACTTGCCCAGGCCAAAAACCGACTTCTGCGCATGGTCCACGAAGTTTCAATCACACTGTACGTGCACGTCCACACGTGGTATTTTGTGGAAGAGCCACACTCAAGGGGCCAAAGAGCCGCATGTGGCTCGCGAGACGCAGTTTGCCGACCACTGAACTAGGAGATGGTCCAAATTCCTTATCAACTTGTTGAGTGGAATCAGACTCCCTGATGAAGAAAGGCCACAGAAAAGAGGCATAGATGCATAGATACTTATTCTCAAGAGGTCTTTCCGTTTAAGTAGAAAAGGACTGTTGGCTGAGGAATATTAATGATATAAAATTAAGTGATTAATAAGCAGACTTCAAAACAAGGAGTTCATTTTTCTAATTAACCATATATACAATGTAAAATATTTATGTATGGTGTGTAAATAGACACATCAAAATGAAAATGATAGCAATGAAATCAGAACAAGTTATGAAGTCATGGGTAATTTTTCTCCTTGTTTTTAAATTTTTTCCATATTGAGTATGGGTTTATTGTGAAATTAAAATGTTATATTAAGATAATAAACAGCCCTAACCGGTTTGGCTCAGTGTATAGAGCGTCAGCCTGCAGACTGAAAGGTCCCAGGTTCGATTCCGGCCAAGGGCATGTACCTTGGTTGCAGGCACATCCCCAGTAGGAGGTGTGCAGAAGGAAGCTGATCGATGTTTCTCTCTCATCCATGTTTCTAACTCTCTATCCCTCTCCCTTCCTCTCTGTGAAAAGTCAATAAAATATATTTTAAAAAAAGATAATAAACAAAAACGGGCGAGGACATTCATAGGCAATATAGAAATGAAATATGAATGAGCAAAGAACTTGTACAAAGAGTATTCAAACACACTTGTAATAAAAGAAATCCAATGCAAAATAAATAATAAATAAATTTTAAAAATCCAATGTAAAACAACAGCAAGATGTCATTTTAATTAATCAATTGATTATTTATTTATTTATTATTTTCTTTTTGTTAATCCTCACCAGAGAATATTTTTTCCATTGATTTTTCTAGAGAAAGTAGAAGGGAGGGGGAGAGACAGAGAGAGAAAAACATCCATGTGAGATACATCGATTGGTTGCCTCTGGCACATGCCCCAACTGGGGCCAGGGATAGAGCCTGCAACAGAGGTATGTGCCCTTGACCAGGAATTGAACACAAGACCCTTCAGTCCACGAGCCAATGTTCTAACCACTAAGCCAAAGTGGCTAGGGCGATGATTTTTAAAAATTATTCCAATACCTAGCATTGCTAAAGATGTAGAGAAAATAGCACATACACAATCTTGGTCGGGAGCTATATTAATGCTATCTTTTGTGGAAGGAAATTTGACAGTTTATCATTTTCCTAGGGCCTAGTAATTTAACTACCACAAAATATTCTAAGTAAAAAATCAGATGTACATAATGACTTATGTTTAGGAATATTTATTATAATTATTTATAATATTAAATATCATTAAAATGTAAATGTCCAAAAGGTTAATGTTCAGCAGGTAATTAAAAGCATGACCTTGAAGAATAGTTAATGACATGGGGGAAGCTCATTATCCATTGTTGAGTGGAAAAGGCAAATAATAAAATGGTATATCTAATGTAATTACAGTTTTGTTCATAAAGGGGTGTGTGTGTGCTGAAATGTTAACAGTGATTAAATATAAGACATTGCTGAATTTTCAAAATATTCTACAGTGAGCATGTAATACACATAGACATAAACAGACATTTTTAAAATCAGGACATTTTGTTTTTTAAGAAAAACCTTATTTTAAAAGTAAAGCTAGGTCCTTGAATGGAAGTTTACAGAGAAGCAATGGGAGGGAACTAGAATGACCCATGTGATAATGAGTTGGAGTTGGAGACATCAGTATGAATTCATGTTTAGTTTAACAAGTAATTACATACAGAAATCTTTCTAGATATGTTATATATACTAGTGATTATACACACATAGATTTCCTTGCTCTGTCAGCTGAAAGGGCATAGAAGTAAGGATACCTCAGAAGCACTGAACACACCTACTGACCAGATCTTGGTCTCTAATACCATTCTCCAATAAAAAGAGCCAAGGCTAGTGTGAGTTGGACAGGAAATATACAAAATGAGCTGAGAATATCTTATAGTACCAAAAATTAAGAAAATGCTCAGAATGAATGAATAAACCCAGAATGGTGGGATTATGTCAAAAAAGCCAAATGATAAAGCTCCCAATGGCTAAAGCTGCAATAATTTGGGTAATAAAATAAATGAAGTAGAAATGAATTATATCCAAAGTCTAAAATAAATATTATGAATCAATATGGATATAAATGAATACTTGAATAAACAAATAAATAAGTGAAATAAGCCAGTCAGAGAAAGACAAGTATCATATGATCTCATTCATATGTGGAATCTAATGAACAAAATAAACTGTTGAACAAAATAGATCCAGAGACAGAGAAGCATGGAACAGACTGTCGAATCTTAGAGGGAAGGCAGGGGTGGGAAGAGATCAACCAAGAACTTGTATGCATATATGCATAACCCTTGGACACAGACAATAGGGTGGTAGAGGCCTGGGGTGGGGGAAGGGTGGGGAGGAGGGGAGGTGGCTAGAAAGGGTCAGTTGGGGGAAGAGGTGACATCTGTAATACTTTCAACAATAAAGATTTTTTAAAAATATAAAGGTAATAAATAAATAAGTGAAAAGAGATTAATTTCCTGTGCAGAAGAATTTCAAATAATTTATATAGATACTCTACCCTAAAGGAGGTGGAATTGAACTTCTCACTCCTTAGGTGTGAGCTGCACATAGTGACTTCCTTCCCAATTGCACAGGATAGAAAGGGGGGAGTAATTTTACAGAAGAGAAACCTAACAAGTATGATCTCAACCAAGTGATCAAGACCATGATCAGCCTTGTCTGGGTAGCTCAATTGGTTGGAGCATTATTCCATACACCAAGGTTGTAGGTTTAATTTCAGGTCAGAACATATACCTAGGTTACAGGTTCGAGCCCTGGTAGATCAATGTTTCTCTCTCTCTCTCTCTCTCTCTCTCTCTCTCTCTCTCTCTCTCTCTCTCTCTCTCTCTGTAAAAACATATCCTTGGGTGAGGATGGGGGAGGGGGGAAAAGGGGGGAAAGGCCACGACCAACAATGATAACTCATGCTGATAGTATGAAAATTGCACTTTTACCTATGGTCTTCCTCTCAAAACCCCATAAACCCAGCGTAAGCAATAGAAAATAATCAGATAAATACCAACTGAGGGATAATCTACAAAACATCCAACCAGTGCTCATCAAAAACAAGGGAAGTCTGACAAATTGTCAAAGCCAAGAGGAGTCTAAGGTAGCATGATGATTAAATGTAAGGTGGTATCCTTGAAGGGATCCTGGAACAGAAATAATATATTAGGTAAAAATTAAGGTAATGTGAATAAAGCACGGCCTTTATTAATAATAATGTATCAGTATTGGTAGCCAATTGTGATAAATGTACCATACTTTTGGAAAGTGGTGATAATAAGGGAATCTGAATGAAAAGTATATGGAAATTCTCTGTACCATCTTTCAATTTTTTGTAAATGTAAAACTATTTTAAAATATAAACTTTTTTTTTAAAGCAAGAGTCTGAAACAAAATATAATGAAAAGCGTTCTCACACATTATCTCTACAGGATAGGGAGGAGATAACCTAAAGGCGAGGTGTGTGTTTTTTCCCAGAGAGAGTTATTGTATTGACTTCAAAACAGTATGGCTAAAGAGCCACATCAACAGGAGGAATATTTTTTCTCTTCATTAATAGAAGGGTAAAATGGTACATTCTTCTGAAGGTATAGGTGTCAACTATAATTTCACTCTTCTTTATCACAAAGTAAAAGTAATAACAGTGAATTTATCTGAGAACAAGGCAGACCAAAACAATACTATAAGAAGCCTGGGAATGGGAAGAATCTAGGGGAAAAGCTGCCTCTGAAAGTGAGCTACTCCAAAATTCAGAAGAAATTTTTCAAAATCTGGTTGGGAATCTCAAAAAATAATAGGTTGCATAAATAATGATAAAAGTATCATGAGAAAAGGAAGAGGTAGCCCGGCCGGCATGGCTCAGTGGTTGAACGTCTACCTATAAACCAGGAGGTCATAGTTTGATTCCCCCTCAGGGCACATGGCCGGGTTATAGACTCAATCCCCAGTGTGGGGCATGCAGAAGGCAGCTGATCAATAATTCTCTCTCATCATTGATGTTTCTATCTATCCTCCCTTCCTCTCTGAAATCAATAAAAAAAAAATTTTTTAAAGAGTTCAATAGGCAAAAGAGGTAAAAAGGAAGATGAGTGACGGAAAACTTAAAATGATGTAGCAGAATTAAAATCAACATTAAAGAGAATAAATGACAGTATGTGATGTGAACAGCTAATTTAAGAATACCCCCCATAATTTAAAATAAAAGAACAATGATATTAAGTTAAAAAGAGAAAATGTAATAATCGTGGGAGATGGAGGATGGGGAACAAGGATGTGATTTTTAAAAAGTACAACTGAAGAAGAGAAAAAATAGAACAAAAACAAAATCTGAAAATATCGAAGAAAACAGCAATGAGCTAAAGTCTTACCACTTTATAAAAATTTAGAATGTTAACAATTTTATACAAAGCAGTAGTTTATATGTAAAGGCAATACAATAACATTCTCACATGAACAAGAACTCAGAAAATGTACTTTTGTTTTAAAAAATTACCTTACTATTTTCTTCACTCAAAATAAAATCCTCAGAAATAGAATAATCATAAAGAAACCAGCAATAAATACTAAAGTTAGAAAGAATACTTAGTCTAAATAATTGTTGTAAATCTAATTTTAAAACTGAAAGTGAATGTAAAAGTAACAATGTACAAATATCTGGCACTAAAACCCTAACAATAACCACTACTAAAATTTATATGGTATATTAGCCCCTAAAACACAGACAAATATAAAAGCAAAGTCAATATAACCCACATAGCATAAGATAGGAAATAAAGGAGATAGCAAAAAAAAACATAAACTCAGAAAACTTGAGTTAAGATGACAGGGTAATATTTATTATAATGACAAATTAAATGGGATAAATGCCCATGATAAAGGCAAAGAACCTTAAATTAGGCCACACAATATAATGTTAAGCTAAAAGCTACATGTTTTTCAAAAGCATAAATATAAATAAAAGCGATATAACACACTTAAACAAAAGAATATGAGAAGACATGATATAAATGTAAAATGAATATTAGATGAAAAAGAAATCTAGGCAAAAACACTAAATAAGGCAAAAAGGGACATTTATAGTAATAAGGGATATAATTCAACATGAAGACATGGTACAATATTCAGCAAACACTTATCAATTCCTATAGCTTTTCAGGAATAAAAAATGCATGTGAAGCATTTAATGCTAGCTACTAAAATTTAAAATAAGATATATAACTTTTTTATACTTATTTTCTTTACCATATTCCATTTAAATCTATAAAGTAAAAACAGTTGGAAAAACTGATCCAAACACTGTAATTTTCTAAAACATCAAATATCATTATTGTTCTGGATTCATAAATAAGCCAAAAAATAAAGATATAAAGGGTCTAAATCATAAACTTAGCACTTTAATTTTTTAAGTGGGATAAAGAGAAAGTACATTTTCTCATTAATTATGAAAAATTTACAAACATAGAACACATAACAATAAAATACAACAGTTCAATACAATTATATATTAGTAACTGACATTAACTGAGGATAATTGATTCTGAGAATAATCTATGTAAAGTAAACCTCCTTAAAAGGAAGTTCAAAATTTTACAATGACCACTGAAGAAAAGTTGGAGTGGAACTTTATCTTAAAAAATGAAACAAAATTATTAAGATATATTTACTTTATTGCATAGTTAATAAAATTAAAGAACAAAAATGTTGATTCTGGCATATTTGTTCAGACAAAAGTTGGGACCTCATGATATAATATACTTCATGCTTGAACAATAGAATAATTTTCTGAAAAACAATTAAAGCTTTTCTCAGTTTCCTATTTAGACATTTCGCCTCAGAAGCCATCATGGTATCATCTTGTAGATTTTTCTTTTTCTTTCATTTGCATTATGCCAGATCCTTATTTGTCAAAGAAATTTGGGTGATTCCAGCAGTTTTCCAACATCACCTTCAACCTTATGAAACTGTGAAGACTCTTTTTTAAATCAAATATAATGTGCTTGCTTTGTTTTGTCAGGAAAACATCCAACAGTCAGCTGGAGGTAACTGGACAAAGAGACCAGATGGACAGGTAAAGATGCTGGTTTTATGCTCGGCTGGCATGGCTCAGTGATTGAGCATCGACCTATGAACCAAGAGGTCACAGTTCGATTCTCAGTCAGGGCACATGCTTGGGTTGCGGGCTTGATCCCATGGGGGTAAGGGGGGGGGGTGTTTAGGTAGGAGGCAGCCGATCAATGATTCTCTCTCATCATTGATGTTTCTGTCTCTCTCTCCCTCTCCCTTCCTCTCTGAAATCAATAAAATTTAAAAAATTAAAAGGCCCTGGTTTTACCACCAAAGGGACCTTTCAGATGAGATTGATTCCATAGGTGGTTAATTCATCAGGAAACATTTCACTTTATGAGAATTTTGCACCCCTATACAACTTCATAACTGTGGGGAGTTAGATATGAAATCTCCCCTTCATGAAATGTAGAACACCATCCTACCAAATTATGTACAAGGAAATATTAAAAGTGCAGTGACATTATTTAGAAGTTACACACAACAAAAAATAGATAATATCAAAACTAATGGCATACAGTCAAGTTGTTTATCAGAGGGAAATTTATGGAGTTAAATGCTTTCATTTTTAAACAATACTGAAAATAAATAAACTAAGCACTTAACTTTTAAAAAACTGAAAAAAAGATATGAAATTTTAAAATATAGAATTAACACAGATATAAATGACAGTCAAAAAATAAATCTGAGCTCTGATTCCTTAAAAACACCAACACATTCCAAGGCCAGTCAAGACAAAGAAGGAAGGAAACTGTGGAAAGAGGGAGGAAGGGAGGAAGGGAGAGAGGGAGAGAGAGATGGGGGTAATAACATGAGAAAGAAGGAAATGAGGGAAGGAGAGAGGAAAGGGAAGATCATATAATGTTAGGAATGGTAAAAGGTCTTGCTCTGAACAGATCTGGTTCTGAAAGTCTGTAAAAGTCCATTTGCTTCTATAACTAAGGGAACAATATAAAGTGATTGCTATTTTCTCCTTAGTTTCCTTTGCCCTAGAGGAGACGTATTGGTAAACATATTGATATGAAAGATGTCTGAGATTTTGCTGCCTAAAATCTTCTTCTAAGATTTATGGTTTCACAACTTACATTTGTCTTTTATTCATTTTGAGTTTATTCTTATATATGGTGTAAGTTGGTGGTCTAGTTTCACCTTTTTGCATGTGCTTGTCCAATTTTCCCAGCACCATTTATTGAAGAGATTGCCTTTACCCCATTTGACCCCATGATCCCACTTCTAGGAATATATAAGAAACCAGAAATACCAATCAAAAGAATATATGCACCCTTATGTTCATAGCAGTGTAATTTACAATAGCTAAGATTTGGAAACAGCCCAAGTGCCCATCAGCAGGTGAGTGGATAAAAAAGCTGCAGTACATTTACACACTGGAATACTATGCAGCTGTAAAAAAAGAAAAAACTCTTACCATTTGCAACAGCATGGATGGACCTGGAGAGTATTATGATAAGCAAAACAAGCCAGTCAGAGAAAGATAAGTATCACATTATTTCACTCAGATGTGAAATCTAGTGAACAAAATAAATTGATGAACAAAATAGATCCAGAGACATAGAAGCAAGGAACAGACTGATGGATTTGAGAGGGAAGGGTAGGGGTAAGGAGTGATTAACCAAGGAACTTACATGGGGTCCCTCAGCCTGGCCTGTGCCCTCTCGCAATCCAGGACCCCTCAGGGGATGTCGGAGTGCCGATTTCGGCCTGGTCCCCGCAGGCCAGGCTGAGGGACCCCACTGGTGCATGAATCCGTGCACTGGGCCTCTAGTACGCATATAAGATCTTTTGTTAATCTCTTTCCGCCCTCCCTGCTTTCCTCTGAAATTAATCAGTCTGTTCCATATTTCCATGCCTGTGCGTTGAGTGTCTGCCCCTGGTGGTCAGTGCACATCATAGCTACCGGTAAAATGGTTGAACGGTTGCTTAGGCTTTTATATATATACATATTCATAGCCCATGGACACAGACAATAGAGTGGTGAAGGCCTGGGAGGGGCTGGTGTGGGATGGAGGGGGTCAATGGGAAAAAATAAATAAACAAAGGGGACATCTGTAATACTTTCAACAATAAAGATAAATTTAAAAATAAATAAATAAAGTGACTGCTATCGCCATCTGTTGGTGGCAGACAGAACTGACATCTCTGCTCTGGTTTTGTTCATATCTAAGAAATCTTGTAAATGAAATTTCAAAATTGTTTTAAACTTACAGTTTCTGAAGTATTATAAATGATACAAGATACTTTAGATGTTATGTCAGTTAATTTAAAAATCTTGATTAAATGTTAAAATGTGTTAAAAGTTATAAAAAGCTAACACTGACTTAAGACACATGTCACCATGCAAGTAGTAAAAAAAAAATTTTTTTTTAAGTTTTCCCCAACATGTTTTAGGACCAGGCAGTTAGTACTTTTAAGAAAGGGATTCATTAAAAAAGGGGGGGATTCATTCCTATACTCTTGAAATTGTTCCAAAATGTACAAAAAGAAGGTGACTCTCTAATTTTGTAAAATTAGTATAACTCTGATACCGTTAAAAATCTAGCAAACCCCCCCAAAAAAGGAAATTTAAAGACAAATTAAAATATTAGATATGGATTCAAAAGTCATTTAAAAAATTATATCAAGTTAAATGAAAACATATATTCAAAGCATATCACAGTGTGTTCAGTTAGCATTATTTCTAGATATTCAAGGATAGTTCAATATGATTAAATCACCCTTCTAATTCACCATGGTAATAGATCAAAAGAGAAAAACCTTGTGAAGATCTTGAAGAATAAAAAGAAAATATTTTAATAAAGTTCAACTATATGCCAGGTTAAAAATCCTACTACACTGGGATTAGAAGAATCGCTCATAAACATCAATTAAGACTTCCTCTCCTAAATGATAGGAGTAAGAAAATACCTAAAATAACCACTATTATTCAATATTGTCTTGGAATTTTTGATCAGTGCAACAAGTTAGAAACAAATGATATTTAAATTATAGAAGGGCATATAGCTATTTGGTTTAAACCAAAGAGAAATAACTAAAATTATCAAATAAATAAATGAGATCAGAGTTCTAATTTTATTTAAAAATAAATATGAAACGACAATGGCTTTCCCATATGCTAATTATAATCATTTACAAAATATCATGGGGGGAAATTATTTCACAGAATTATCAAAAACTCTGAAATTTCTTGAAATAAATTTTAAGTTTAAGACACTTTTTAAAAATCTACAACACTCTAAGAAAAATAAAAATAGTTTGGACAATTAAAGTAACTATGTTCATGGATGACTTACTATTACAAACAAGTCAGCCCCCCCCCCCAAAAAAAATTAATCCAAACATATAATGCAATCCAACCAATATCTCAATAGGACTGCTTTTTGGGAATAAATACAGGTCTTCAAAAATTCAGCTGGAATAATAAACACAGACATTTTTTAAATGAAGGGAAATAAAGTGGACCTTTCCCTAGCTGACTTTAAAAATACTACCAGTCCTGATGCAGGACTAGAAAAATAGATCAAGGAAACCCAGTAGAATATCCAGGAACTATAAGAAGGATGTATAAGAATGTGGCATCACAGAGCAGCATGGAGAATAAGACTATTAATAAATGGTATTGAAACAATTGGTGAAGTACTTGGAAAATATAACGTTAGACCCTACCCAAACATATGGTAGATTGTACTTAGTTCTGAATTATCCACTGTCCTTCCTATGAGATTCTACTTCTGTACCCCATTGATGCTGACTTAGCCATGTGACTTGATTTGGCCAATGAATGTGAACAGAAGTGAATCCTAGAATTCAATGTGCCATTGCATGGTTCCATCATCATTCTTTATTCCTCTGGCAGGTGACAGGGATAGAGGCTGCTCCTGGAGGCTGGGTCCCAGAATGAGGTGTACCTGGAACAGCACCAAAACTAGCCTGCAGCCAATATGGAAAGTGAGTGAGAAATAAATATGCATTATTATAAGCCACTGAAATGTTGGAGTCATTTGTTACATGAACAACCTAAAGAAAAGTTGGATGATACAGAAATGGAAAGATGAGCCCTAACTGGTTTGACTCAGTGGATAGAGCGTCGGCTTGTGCACTGAAAGGTCCCAGGTTCGATTCCAGTCAAGGGCATGTACCTTGGTTGCGGGCACATCCCCAGTAGGGCGTGTGCAGGAGGCAGCTGGTCAATGTTTCTCTCTCATCGATGTTTCTAACTCTCTATCCTTCTCCCTTCCTCTCTGTAAAAAAATCAATAAAATATATATTTTTTTAAAAAGAAATGGAAAGATGAAGTGTAAAAAAGAAACCATGATGTCTCTAGAGGAAAATACTGATGAATGTCTCTATAATCTTATGTCTAGGTAAATATAATATGGAGGAACAACATTTAAATAAACAATTTAAAGCTTTGGCTATATTAAAAGCTAAAAAAAATTTTTGTACAAAATACTCAGCCAATAAAAAACTGAGGAATTCATGTGCAACATACCTGTCAAAGGATTCATATATATAAAGTTCTTACATGTGAAAAAAGGATTAATGTTCTAAGGAGCCAAGGGTATTAATAAAAGTCAATTCTCAAAAGAAAGGATTTAAATAAGAACAAGTGTTAAAACATATTTGACCTCACAAATTACCAAATAAGTGTTAAAAAGTATTGAGATTTCCTTCTTAACTATCTCATTAGCAGAGATAAAATGTATGATCACACCCAGTGTTGAAAAAGAAATAGGGAAAGAGGCACTCTTCTATGCTGATCTTTAAAGTGTAAATTTTTTGGAAAGCAATTGGGCAAAATATTAGCAGACTTAAAAGTGACTCAAAAAGTCTACTGTCTGGAATTTATCTTTAAAAATATTGGACAAATTGCAAAAATGTATATACAGCTCAGTGCCATTTATAATAGGAAAATATCTTTAAAAATCTTAAGTGGTTAAGTAAATTATGATACACCTATACAATGGAATACTATACAACCATTAAGGCTGATTATGTAAATATATATTTATAAGAAAAGAAATGCACATAAAAAGTGAAGAAACAATTTTAAAACATTTGGTTACTTCCAATTATTTTATAACTAATATTTATATGTATATTTTAATTGTGTGTTCATATTTGTATACATATATAATTTTTAATATCTAAAACTTGAGGAATAGCTAAATAATTAGTCTTTGGTGTGGTTTTTTCATATGCAGTTTCAAAAACTTCAACAATGTATTATTTATGTATTAGAAAATAATAAAATTTTAAAAGAGTATCCTAACAGGTTGTGTTGTTTAAACCTCATTAGGGTCACAGATCTCTGTGGATATATTGAAAGCTATTAATTGGCTGGCCTTGACAATGCACATTTACAGCTAGACACAGAATTTTGTATGTATTTCCAGTGACTTCTCATTCCTCTTAAATAGAGATCCATGGACATCTAGATGAAAACCCTGGGCATAGAAGTACTGTACACCTGATTTCTGTCTACTCTGGATGTCATAACCATTCTGTCCAAGTATGTATAATGAACAAGAGGTGGAGTTGTTTAACTTAGTGTTTTATTAACTTGACAAATATGTCTTGACAATGAATGGTTCCAAGTTCTGTCATGAGAAATACTTCGTCTATCCTCCATCATTAGGAACATCTTACTAGGAGTATATACAGACTTCTTGATCCGACTGCCCATCCTCCCAAAGGAATGGGTGAATTCAACTTAACCGGAATGGCCAAAAAAAATAAAGAAACATGCTATACTATGTGCTGGTTTGATTTTCCTGAGTTTGACATTCCTCAAACTGAGGCCCATACTGAGTCTCTACTTCTTTATCCAGGCTGAGTGATGTTTCAGCTTTCTCACCTGGATTTTGTCCTACATCTGGGTCCATTTTGCCTGTTCTGCTTTCTCCCCATCTTATTCTCTATAAAGGCGTGAAGGAGGCTCTATGTTCCTCCCTCTACCTGAAGGATACGGATGGTTGAATTCCAAACTGGAAACCCATCACCCGCTTCCAACTGCCAAGGCTGGCACAGCATTAGCCCCGGGGGTCATTACCTAGCCAGTTCACACTCTGTAATGGGGGCTCTGAAAATGTACTGATTTCCTTCACAGACAAGGCATTCCAAAGGCTCCTGAGGTCCTGGGATCGCCCAGCCAACCACAACAACTGCTGGCACTTGAATTCCTTCTAAACTGAAAGATTAAATGAATGAAGTTATAACACCCAACAGCTTCTACAAGTAAAGGTAAGTCAAATCAATAAGCTTTTATTTGACCTTATTTGACCTCTGTAACGGTTTAGCTCTGTAGGAGGTCTTAGCAGAGATACAGAGTAAGAAGAATTTAGGATGATAATCTCTAAACACGTGAAATATCTAGGCAACAAGATAATCTGTTAATCCAAATATTTAAGGAGAAATGTTGCAAAAATGGGAAGTTTACTGTTTTCAAGAAAAGGCTTTAAAAAATGGAAATTTTTCAAAAGAAGCTGAAACATTTCCCTGCCTTAGGCAGAATATGTGAAGCATAGATTAACCTTTTCTATACATCTCTGGATAGGTAGGAATGTCAACTTTGACACAGTGCTGTGATATAGGGATCCCCTTAGGGATTTTCAAGTGTATGGGTGCCAGGAGCTATACTAAATGAGACCTACTACAATGCTCACTTCATATTTTTGCTTTTTATCATGTGTTGTTGTTTTGTCTCCTCCGATGTTGTCATCACTTTCTTGCTTTGAGCAGGATTCTGACCATTTAGCCAAGTTTTGATAAAAATTGTATTCAAAGTAAGAGTATATAATCTATAATAATAAAAGCGTAATATGCTAATTAGACCAGGTGACCTTCCAGATGAAGCCGGGGCTGCGAGAGAAGCCCAGGTGCCTACCAGCAGCCGGAGAGAAGCCTGGATCCTGGGTGCCAGAGGGAAGCTGGTGCTGGCAGCCAGGGGAAGGAAGACCTACTGTTGCACAAATTTTGTGCATCGGGCCTCTAATTAATATATATATATATATATATCTCGAGGCTAATATGCAAAGTGTCCCCTTGGGAGTTCGACCAGGAGAACGGGAGTCTGATCACTCACTATGATGTGCACTGACTACCAGGGGGTGGGGGTGAAGAACATGGTGACCAGTGACAGTGGGGCACTGAGGGAGCGAGGGAAGGAGGAGGCAGGGAGGCGGGGAGGCAGAGAGGTGGGGAACCTGATCAGCCCTGATTGCCAGCCAGGCCTAGGGACCTACCTGTGCATGAATTTCATATACCTCAAGTCTATGATAAAAGCTGAGAGGTGCTCTGATTTGATTCTATCTACTTTTAGATTTATACTACTTATAGAGTATTATGTTCCTGCATCTAATTTTCTACACAATTGCCATTAATTGTTGTTGTTTTTCCTAGATTCTTGACTACGTTGAAAAAAGGTAGGTTTTGTTGATAGGTGACATTCAGTCAAATAAGATGTAATTTGATAAAATCAAAAGTGTAATGAAGATATGTATAAAAGAAAGAAACGGGGTCCTTGGGAAATGACACTGGAAAAGCAAAACTTACACCAAACCAGAAGAGAGGAGGGAAGGGAAAAAGGTCTTGGCACCTACTGCCTTTCACTATTGCTAAGGACTAGAATGATTACATACTGTTTCACACTTAGGATTCACAGTCAGGATTGCATTTGTCTGCAGTAGAAAACAGGAATTTATTTAACTTATATAACAAAAAGCCTAGCAACTAGTGATAGTGCCTTTTGTTCAGCTTCTCAGTGATACCTTCAGTGGCTTGGGCTCTTTCTCTTTCTGCTCTGCCATCAATCACAGATTGCCATACCCTGTGATTACTGTTGCAGCCCTAGACATCACATCCAACACTCAGAGCAGAATAAAGAGGAAGGGGCAAAGACTATCCTTGTGAGACTTTGTCTTTTTATTTGGAATATCAGCCTTCTTTGTCAAACTCATTTCACTTCCTTATCTAGATCTAGGTCGCAGAACCCAAGGCTGAGAAAGATTCTATTACCCGGAAATAAATTAGAATGCTGTTAACAATCTATCCTATATAATAAAAGGCTAATATGCAAATTGTCCCCTCGGGAGTTCAACCGACCGGGAGTTTGACTGACCGGGAGTTTGATCATTCACTATGACGTGTGCTGACCACCAGGGGGCAGCGTGGAACAAAGGAAGGCCCTGGCCAGCAGCCGGCAGCCGGGGGAAGGAAGGCCCCAATTTGCCCTGATCAATAGCCAGGCCTAGGGACCCCACCCATGCAAGAATTTTGTACACCGGGCCTCTAGTATATAAATAAAGATGGCTACTGAGTAGGCCACAGACGATGTCTGCCATGTACATGTTGTTTCATTTAATCCTAACAAAAATAACTTTTTTTATTCTAATAGCGAAACTGAGGCTCAGATATGTGACTTATCCAAATGCACATGAGGCTAAATTTGGATTTGAACCTACTGCTCTTCCTTTCTCCGTGACTATGCAATGATAGTGAAACCACACCACTCATCTCGAGAAAATATACTCCAGCATGTGGGGTTAAGCTATTTCCTGAGTATATAAAGAATCTTCCAAGAAGTAGTATCTTTATCTTTGCTCTAATTTGTAAAGGCAGAGTGGCTATTGCCAAAGAGCTGGAGAGAAGGTGGGATCCCAAGAGGTGGAAGCCCCACTCAGTGTGCTGTCCCTTCTTTATGGCTCTAAGGCTAACATCACTCTTCCTGCCTCTTGTCAGAGCTGCTCAGTCAAGGCCACAAACCTCAGCAGGTACCTGCCTTGCCCCACGCATTGAAATTTCAGCAGCAGCCTCACTTCTGGTCCCAGAAGTCATAACATTTAACCATCCTATCCACCTCTCCCTTACTTCTCCACCTAATTCCAGTGAGTTGGGGCAAGACACTATTTTCTTTGGGGTGTTTTTCTTCTTCACAGTGTTACCATCATTTTATTTTGTTTAAATCTTTATTGTTGAAAGTATTACATATGTCCCCTTTTTTCCCCCATTGATCTCTTCTAGCCTGCCCCCACCTCCTGTCCCAGGCCTTCACCACACTATTGTCTGTGTCCATGGGTTATGTATATCCTATATAATAAAAGCCCAGCAACCAAATGGCGGAACTACCAGAACAACTGGTCGACCAGTTGCTATGACTCACACTGACCACCAGGGAGCAGACACTCAATACAGGAACTGCCCCCTGGAGGTCAGTGCGCTCGCTCCCACAGTGGGAGTGCCACTCAGCTGACCAGGATGAGCAGTGCTCCCACAGCGGGCCGATCCCCACAGGCCATGCCCCCCACCAGTGCACAAATCCTGTGCACTGGGCCTCTAGTATGCATATAAGTTATTTGGTTGATCTCTTCTCACCCACCCACCCTCCCCCACCTTTCCTCTGAGATTCAACACTCTGTTCCATGCTTCTGTGTCTCTGGGTCTATTTTGTTCATCAGTTTATTTTGTTCATTAGATTCCACATATAAGTGAGATTTCATCATTTTCAAGCACATTGTAGAAAATAAAAATTGTTCCTTTTTGTTTTATTAAAAGTCCTGCCTTGGGTCACATGATAAGCAAACTTCCTAATTTTCTTTTGTATTTAAATGTTTTGAGTAAAATAATGCAGTATTTTGCAAATGTGTGAAAAGGGAAGTGAATGCACTATAATTCTTTCCCAGTATTTAAAATCTCCCTTAGATCCTATTTATCTCTACGTTGCTTCCATGAGAACTGTTCCAACCTAATTGCTTCTATGATGTCCCATTACCTAGAGGAAGAGTTCTTAACTTTGGAACTCACAAATGATCTTCAGAACATACAAAATTGTAGATGAGTGTGCATACATAATGTCTTTTTCTGGAGAGAAGATCCATAGATTTCATCAAATACCCTAAGAAATTGGATTAGTTTCCTACAGTAATAACAAGTTATTAAAAAAACTGATGGCTTAAAAGAACAGAGTTTTATTCTCTCACAGTTCTGGAGGCCAGAAGTCCAAATTCTAGATGTTCAAAGGACCACATTCTCTCTAAAGGCTCTAGGGGAGAATTCTTCCTTGCTTCTTCCAGCTTCTGGTGGCTTCTGGCATTCCTTTGTGGTCACATCATTCGAATACACAGCCTTCTTCCCTGAGTCTCTCTGTGTCCTTTTATGTCTGTTATAAAAACACTCATTGGGTTTAGGGCGCACCCTAATCCAGCCTGATCTCCTCCTGAGCCTTATCTTAATTACATCTACAAAGACTATTTCCGTATGAAGTCAAATTCTGAGGTTTGGGGTGGATGTGAATTTGGGGGGGACACTATTCAACCCACTATAGATCCAGGACCCTAAATAGTTAAGAACAAATGATACACTAAGGTCCTGGGATGACATTCCAGGATGTTATGGATGACATTCCAAGGCCTTCAGACTCTGCTGCCTTCCCATACATCTGACCTCTGCAGCCACCCACACTGGCCCCAGCTCCCCACACCACTGCACTGGTCTGCTTCCTACCCTCTCTGGATGCCTTCTCTCTAAGGCTTTTCTATCTTGTTGTGAATGCAATACACAACTCAACCTTTGACCATCCACGTCTTTGCTCCACACTCACCCCACTAGAGAATGCAGCCACACCCATGACTGACTTTTTATTTCCCAGAAAAAGAATTTCAAACTGAAATCTATTCATTTTAAAAAGTGGTTTCACTTATTCATTCACTTGCTCATTTACTAAATGAACATTTCCTGAGAACCTGTTACATGCAGAACACAATTGTAATAGTGGGGCTACAGTGGTGAACACATTAGATGAGATCCTGGTCTTCACTGGGCTTCTATTCTAGTAGGAGAAAGACAATAACCAAGAAAGAATTATACAAGCCAATACAGTGGTGATAAGTACTATTTAAAAAGCTATTATAGAATTGCATAGAGGTGGGAGAGCAATACTCTAGACTGGGAGATCAGCGAAGGTCTCTGCAGGGAGATAGCATTTGAACTAATGTGAGCAATGAGGGATCAACAAAGTGAAGATTTAGGGGCAAGATTCAGTGGAAAGCCAAGGAGAGAAATGGGGAGTGAAGGAGAGAGAAGGAGAAGAAGAAAAAAAGTGGTGATGGTGGTGGTGGAGGAGGAGGAGGAGGAGAAGGAGGAGGAGGAGGAGTGTTAGGGCTGATTTAATGAGCAAATCTCCAGGGGAGAGAGAAGTTTATGGGACCCAAAGCACAGCAATAATACACAAAGATTACAATTTCTACAGCTGCATGTAAACAGCCTTGGTAGCACTGGGGGGAAAGGTGAATTATTGTCATTTGGACACTCTGTAACTCTTCATTAGTACTCCTGATTAATTGAACATGACAAAGATTGGACAAGAATAATAACTGCAGCAAATGCCTTGGCATCTCCAACTTTTCACCTTTGGCAAACAGCCTCTTCAACAGCCTCTTGTTCTGTGCTTGGTAGCTGGGCAATTCCAGAACTGCAGGGAGACACAGCAGATGTGATCTTTGCAATGCAGCAAAACCAAGAGATCCTCAGGGGGCAGACTCCAGAAGAGGACGTAGAATTCATCCATCATCTGAAGCAAGCGATGCCATCAGAAAGCCTGGACTCCACCCATGCAACCCCAGGCTGTCCCATCTCAGAGCCATTCCTGTCACACCTCCCTTCCCCTCTTTCCTGTAGCCAGGTTACACAAGAAGGATTAGACTCCAGCTGCTTGGGAGAGCTTCGGGCTGCATGTGTCACCAAAAAGTCTTAAGAAAACTATGAGAAAATTCCTAGATATCTGCATAAGAAACATTTTCCCAAGAAGACTCATGAAAGGGCAGGGCCCGCTTTGCAGATCTGGCAGATGTCACCATTGCATGACAATTCTCATTGACTCGGTTCTGTAAACCCGATGTCCCGGGCACTGTCTAGCTTGCTGAAGGCACATATTC
>NW_005871083.1:4594686-4647128 GCF_000147115.1 Myotis lucifugus | reverse complement strand
CCCCCAAGGAGCAGGCCAAAGCCAGTAGTCGGACTTCCTTTCCCAGCCCAGGACCCATCGCTACCTTAATGGCCATCTGCTCGCTGCTCCTTAATGCTCGGCTTGCTGCTCCTTAGCTCAGCTGCGCTACTGCGCTCGCCAGCCATGAACCCGGCTTCTGGCTGAGCAGCGCTCCCCCTGTGGGAGCGCACTAACCACCAGGGGGCAGCTCCTGCTTTGAGCATCTGCCCCTTGGTGGTCAGTGCACATCACAGCACCTGGTTGTTCTGCCATAACGGTCACTTAGGCTTTTATTATATAGATAATATGGCTCCAGCCCCCATCACAGTATTTAGAGAAGTCCTGTGACCTTCCTAGTATCTGAGAGAGTGAGAATGAGGAAGAGAAATGAATAGGGTAAAGCTTATATTTCTACTGCTCATCTCTTTTCCTTCCTTTTCTGAACCCCATTCATCTTCCTTCCTCTTTCCCCCAAACAACACTGTCCAAGGCTCTTGTGTATAATTAATTTTTGCTGAGACTATTTTTTAATCATTACCCAAGGATAAGTTTATTAATTAATTTTTTAGAGAGAGGGAAAGTCAGGGGAGAAAATGACAGAAACAATGTGAAAGAGAAACACCCCAATGGGGAATCAAACCTGCAACCTAGATATGTACCCTGACCAGAAATCAAGCCACAACCTTTTGGTGCATTGCATGATGCTTCTACTGACTGAGGCACCCAATCAGGGTTTTACTGAGGCTTTTAAAGATAACAGAAGTGGTTTCTTCAAAATCACGTTTTCACAACCAGAAAAAAAACAAACAAAAAAAACGAGATTTCAAGTAGATACACCAGAGCTGGATGTTAAAGGTGAACTAATTACAATGTTAAGAAGAGGGAAACAGGGATCTGGGCAGAACAGCAAAGTGAGGCATATTCTAGGCCAAGCATGTCAAACTTAAAGACTAACACGGGCCAAATAAACAAGGTTTAAGTTTATGTGGCTGTAAAAAAAAAAGTTTCAATTTTCATAGAAATGTAGGTTTATTTCTATAGAGACATGCTGAATACAAAGGGCTGAAATAAATGAGTAATTGTTAACATAAAGTAATAGAACATTTTAATGAAAATTAATATTTTTTCTTGAACATTAACTTACCAGACACTGAATAACTGCACAAATTAATAAGCGTAACTCAAATAAACCTAGTTTTCCTGTTCTCTGAATGCAAAATATTTCCTGTTGCACACACCAAACAAGTCAGTCCAAGACTAATGACGTGACAATTGGCTGTTAAAATATTCGCTGCTAGTATTAGTGGAGAGAAATGGTGTGCCTGCGCGTAAGGGAAATAAATGCAGCACACGATTATAGTAATCAGTCATTAGTGAGCGTTGTAGTTCATTATGAATAATTATGTATAACGGGATATTATAAAAATTAAGTTACGAAATTTTTATTAAAACGTTTCTTACACACCGTTATATTGGCTGGGCCACAAAAATATTCATTGTGGGCTGCATGCATCCCGTGGACCACGAGTTTGACATGCTTGTTCTAGGCAGTGTCTTCAAACCTTGCTTTAGGAATAGCGACCTCCTTCATACGGGACCCTAAGGAGAGGTGAGCCAAACAGCTTGCTCTCCATGAAGCAGGGTGTCTCCTCTTCCCTTCTCCCTTCTTCTCCTGCCCTTCCCCACCCCAGACCTGCGGAATCAAAATCTGCATTTGGGAGGAGTCCCAGGGGACTCTTGTTCCCATTAAATTTGAGAAGTGCTACGCCAGGACAAGGAAATCTATTTTCCCCAAGTGCCCCAGAGAGGGGGGTTATAATCAGGTGAGTCAAGGAATACTGCTGCTCTACCATTTCTCTCTTTTGGAAATCGTCCTCCATTGCCAAGGCCAGGCCACCCAAAGCCACAGTTAATAACAGCTTGAGAGAGACATAAAGGAGTGTTGTATAGAAGTCAACTTAAGCCACAACCCCAAAAGCTGTGGTACATTTGGAGAATACTATGCAGATGTAAAAAAGAAGGAACTCTGACCCTTTGCAACAGCATGGATAGACCTGGAAATTATTATACTAAGTGAAATAATCCAGTCAGAGAAAGACCAATACCATATGATCTCACTAATATGTGGAATCTAATGAACAAATGAAACTGATGAACAAAATAAAAACAGAGGCATGGATATATGAAATCGACCAACAGCTGTCAGAGGGGGAGGGGGTGGGAAGGACTGGATGAAAGAAGGTGAAGAGATTAGCCAAAGAACGTATGTACACATAGCCCATGGACATAGATAACAATGTGGTGAAGGCCAAGGGGAGAGGGGCAGGGGTTGGGTGGAGGTGAGCAAAGGAGGGGGGAAATGAAGAACATCTTGTAATAGTATCAAAAATAAAAAATAAAAGAACAACACCCTCCCCCAAATAGTCTTCACCATATGAAAAAAAGTCCAGTAAAACTTGAGCTCATTGTTTTTGACAGTTCATAGTTAAAGCAACTGTGATACTTAATGGACATAAATCTCTATCATCAGCAAGTTTAATTCAGCTAGTCTTTTCACATCAAGGAAGGAAGGAAGGAAGGAAGGAAGGAAGGAAGGAAGGAAGGAAGGAAAGGAGGAAGGGGAAAAGGAAAAGGAAAAGGAAAAAAAGAAAAAGAAAAAGAAAAGGGAAAGGGAAATGCATTGTGAAATCCAGCCAAAGCTGATCCCCCTCACCAGGTTTCACTCTAAGCCAGTGGTTCTCAACCTGTGGGTCGCGACCCCTTTGGGGGTCAAACGACCCTTTCACAGGGGTCACCTAAGACCATCGGAAAACACATATATGATTACATATTGTTTTTGTGATTAATCACTATGCTTTAATTATGTTCAATTTGTAACAATGAAATTGGGGGTCACCACAACATGAGGAACTGTATTAAAGGGTCGCGGCATTAGGAAGGTTGAGAACCACTGCTCTAAGCATTTGGGGTTCCCCTCGGGCTGCCAATGAGCCAACCCAGCCAGTTTCCACGTGGCATCTTCATGACCCTCACGTTCCCTTGCTCCAACTCTTTTCTTGGCACTGCCACATCCATGGGGCAGTGTAACTGCAATGCACTGATAGAGACTTGGTGTTTCAGGAAGGCTGCATTCATTTTTGCACAGTTCCCCATATTTTCTCCTCCATAGGGAATTTCTCACTGCCATGATTTTCCCCAAGGTGCTGCCTACTGCCATATTACTGGGACCTCTTCTCATATGCTGGGTCCCTCAAACCCACCAAGTTGAACTGCCTGCCAACACTCACAATCCTTACTGTCTTCTTAGTGGAAGCAGTTGAGCTTTCTCACTCACCCTCACAAGTCCAGGCTTTGCCTGCAAGTTAGCAAAAAAGCAAGACGGAAGCTCCTCTTTCTCAACCACACAGTCCATCAAAGTATTTTACTCCATCCAAGAGCCATTTCACCTCTGATGTTCATGCTGTTCTTCCCCTCAAAGGCAGAAACTTGAAAGTCTTTTTAACTAAATAGCAATGTTTTTCTGCCATGCTGCCTCATGATCCTATCAAGATATATCAAGACAAACACCATTAACAAATTCACTTCCCTCCACAGGACACTGACGTGATGCTTTAAAGGAAAAAATATATATCCAGAAGTTAAATCAGGTTATTTGAATGTTTTCCATTGGTGTCAACATTTGATGATAGTGGTATCAACTTATGGTGATGTCCTTGACTCAGTTCTTTGGCTAACTAATGACACCTCAATAAATTGATCCCATCCTTTAAAAAAATAAGCTTGGCTAGAAAGGAAAATGAGAAGACTTATATAGTCAAGTAGAATATTAGATGGAGACATTCTTTAAGGGGGGCAAGGGAAAACCTTGGCCTCCTTCTATGCTGGCCAAGAGCAGCCCTGCTTTTCTTTATTCACTTGCCTGGGCTGCTTCTTTCAATTCTCCAGACTCTGATTCATTCATCCACTCAATAAATGTTGGCCAAGGACTACTTTGGGCTATGACCTGTATTAGTGACTGGAGATGTAAGGATGAATAAGTCTTAAGGAAGCAGAATATCATGATGAAGAACTCAGGTCCCAGAATCAGATATATCTGGGTTCTAATCCTAGCTCTTTGCCACTTAACGATTTGTGTAAGTCATTTACCCTTCCCGGCTTCAGTTTATTCTTTTGTAAAATAATTATAAAATTTAAATGATACAACAATATAATACACTAGCACAGGCCTTGGAACAGTCAATGATCTAGAAATGTTAGAGATAATGATGGTGGTAATAATGATATTTCTTAACACTATTCGCAGAGAGCTCAAGGTCAAGTGTGTATCAGGGAAAGAGGGGAAATCAGAAAAATAGATGGGTAATTGAAGCCAAGTGTGCTGGGTGCTGGAATATAAATCTCATGGAGTGCGGTGTTGACACACAAAAGAGAATGGTCAACCATCCTATAAGAGAGGACGAAGAAGAAAGTCCTCCTAGAGAAAGCCCTCTGTAAGATGACACTAGGACTGTCATATAATCACCCCTCTCCACAGGAGTGTTGCCCTTTGACTGAGGTCTCCAAGTAATTCTACTTGAGAACCCAGAAGGGTGGCCATTGGAAGAACCCATACAGGCTCTTCTCCAACAGGAAGGAGGATGAAGTCACACATCAGCTGTGTCAAAGGAAAGAAGTCAACACCAAGGTGGAGAAGAAGGTCGAGAAAAGGCCTGGGGACAGAAGAGCCAGTTCCTACACAAGCCAGAAGGCTCAACTGCTACATTACAATTCTTGTTTCCACCCGACAACGGTTTTAAGGTGGCCATGTTTACAAATGTTCACAGCCCAACAGTGATAAGATAAGGGAGAGAAGACAAGGAGCTACTCTGTTTCCAACAACTCATATGTTATGCTTACATAGCTTTCAGTCTTTCAGGAAAGGAGACAGTCTAGAGAAGAATCACAAGGGTTTTGCAGAGGAAACCTATAATTGGTGTCGTAAGGATTCTTTCATCTCCACAAATTACAAAAATGCAAAGCTGCCATGCTCATTCCTCCTTATAATTTAGATGCCTATTTCATACCCAAGGTGGAGAATTTATAAAGAATAGAGAGTTTTATTTAGGCATTGAAACTCAGGGCACCACATTTACTCAACTCCATGATGAGAAAATGACACCCAAGTCACCATTAAAGCTTTCATAACAAGTGGAAAGGTCAACAGGGAGATTACTGGGCTATTTCTAGAGCATGGATGTTGCCTTGGGAAGAAATATTTTGTTCTTTTAAAAATAAAATGCGTCTGCTTTGAAGACTTTCCTGTCTTGAAATCCTATCAGTTCTAAAAATCAAGATGCTTTCTTCAGCTTACTTATGCAAGAAGAAGGTTCCTTGATATTTGATATTGATATTTCTTCCACAAAGACATTGAGAGTCCCAAGATAGGAAGTTATTCACAAGCTGCCTGTTTTGGCATATGCTTGGCTATTTACCTTTTTATTTCAAGTCCTTGAAAATGAACTTCAACACCTCTTTCTGATTGCTAAGGTACACATTTAAGCTGTCTATGGAAATGTAAAAGACTGCTTGTATTTTTGAAGATCCTATTATTTCTTGTGTAAGTTTTGGTTATTGTTCAAGATTAAGTAAAATTGAGGTTAGTTTTTTTTCTTTTGCAGGGCTCGTCTTTCCCTGTGCATCCCACTTCAATTAGCACACTCTATTCCCTATTCACCATAAACTTTCCTGAAGAGATTGGTTAACAAAGAGATTTAAAAGCTTGTCCTCATTTTGAAGGAGGATGCTTATGCTAAAGATTTATGGACATTGAGCTCCCTGACTCTTTGATAAGAAAAAGAAAATTCATTGTGAAATAGGTTGGTTAAAACAAGCATCGGATTCCTCAACTGTGTTTTGGTGTGTGTTTTTTTTTAGCCTTAACTTTCCTGGTTATTTATGAGTCTGTATTCTTTCCCAGACACTATTTGAAATGAGTTGTAAAATTTGGTGACATTGGGGGAGTCAAATATATAAATGTAAATGAAAAATGTTCTTGCCTCCAGGGGCCAAGCTCTTATTCCTTGAAAGAATAAAACCCATTTCATACACACCTATAAACAATAAGCTCTTAGTTTTTTGTTGATTTAATTTTCCATTCAACTAATTTTTTGTTGTTGTTGTTGTTAATCCTCCTCTGGGGATATTTTTTCCACTGATTTTTAGAGAGAGTGGAAGGGAGGAAAGAAGGGGGAGAGAGGGAATGAAAGGGAGAGAGGTAGAGAGAAACATCAATGTGAGAGAGACACATCGATTGGTTGCCTTTCACATGCACCCTGATCAGGGCCAGGGATCGAACCCACAACCCAGGTACATGTCCTTAACCGGGAATTGAACCTCCACCCCTTTGATGCAGGGGCCTGTATCTAACCACTGCTCAACACCAGCCAGGGCTCCATTCAACTAATATTTATTGATGTCCTGTTATTTGCTAGGTACCAAGGATACAAGGGTGATAAAAAAAAAACAGTCATGGTCCTTGTTCTCAAGGAGCTTACAGTGGTGAGAGAAAATTACAAGTAAAAGAGAAACACGAGTAAGTACGACATAGAAAGTACAGCCCAATGCGGGAAGGAGGAGAGTGGGGGTGGGTTAACCATTGAGTGGCTTAAAATTTTTAAAGTCAGTTAAAAAACAGTGTGCCATTAAGCAATACATACAGTAAACATATAAAATATACACATGCACGTTGGTTAACCAATGTTTGCAATGGAGAGGCAAGGACTTTTCTGTGAACATAAGACAACTAACTGCAGTATTGTCCAGTGTAGAACTCTCTGAATATGGGAATGTTCTATACCTGTTCTAATGCAGTTATCATTAGATATACGTGGCTACAGCTACACCTGTGTGCTATGTTGGGCAGCACATGACAAGAATCCTCTGTTATCTTTCCTATTAAACCACACCCTTATGCCTTCTCTTTGATTTTCAGTCCCAATTTCTTTAAAATGGAGTGAGAACGTAAAGATAATTGTGACACATTCTGAGAGCAGAATCCTTTTAAATTTTAATATTGTTTTGTAATTGTTTACAGGCGAAAGGTTAATTTTTTGTAATAAAAAAGCGGTCATCGATGAAATTTTTTTTCACTCATCATTATTTTCTGTAGTAACTTGCATTGTTTAGGTCCTTTGATACTTTGAACACCTAACTCCCTTTTCCATTCCTATCTGGTTCCTTTCTTGAGATGATCAGCTTATTGTATAGAGTATAGACAGACTAGGGGTGGGGTGGAATCAGTTCCAGTAGGCAAAGATTCTGTAGAAATTCCTCACTCTGAGCTGGGGAAGAGCCCTGAGGCCAGCATCTGAAAACCTTGAGGCAGAGATTGTAAATGACAGATCTCAGAAAGAGTGCGTTCTGTAGGGATACAAGGAGTCCTGAGGTGAGAGAGAGTATCAGTTCTGTCTGAGTATTATGGTAGGCATGGCTCCTAAGAGGCCATGGAGATACTAAACAGATCTTTGATGATAAAAGAACTCAAAGACCCCTTGCAGTGAGATGTTCTTCTCAGGCCCTCAGCAAGCACTGCTGCCCACCTTCTGCCACCCCTAGCTTCCCATTATAGTAGAAATTCCTTTCTCTTCCACCAGTCAGAGATCAGCCTCTACTTAGAATCCTGTAACAAGCTGACCTATGGCTGTTTTTAAAACAACGTATTAAAGGAAACACAGCAGATATAGAAAGGGAGGCCAATCAGAAGAAACAAAACATTTGGCCAGGGAAATAGAGCTTCTAGAAACAACAAAGGACAACCTGAACAAGCGAATAACAAGGGCAGTTAAGGAGATTAAAATTCAGCACACACAAAGGATGTCTGGACCTCAGAAAAAAATGATTTCTTCATTGAATAGGGTTTCCAAATTTAGCACATACGGAAAAACTACAGAGTGGCCCATTAAATCTGAATTTCACACCCTGTCTGGTTGGCTCACTTGATTGGAGTGTCATCCCATACACTAAAAGGTTGTGGGTTTGATTCCCGGTCAGGGCACATACCTAGGTTGCAGGTTGGATTCCTGGTCAGTGTGCGTATGAGAGGCAACCTATCTATGTTTCTCTATCACATCAATGTTTCTCTCTCTCTCTCTCTCTCTCTCTCTCTCTCTCTCTCCCCCCTTCCTCTCTCTCCCTTCCTCTTTCTAAATCAATAAAAACATCCTCAGGTAAGGAGGTAAGGATTTTAAAAATCTGAATTTCACATAAACAATAAATGAGTTTAGTGTAATATGACCCATGCTATATTTCAACATACTAAAAGCTTATTGTTTCTTTGAAATTCAAATTTAACTGGTTGTATTGTATTTATCTGGCAGCCCTACAATTGAACTCAGTGGATGAATTGAAAAGAAGTTTGGTCATTGAAGATATATGAACTAGTGACTCGGAAGCACACAGAAAAACTCTCACTGCACAGAACAAGCAAAGAGGTGAACCAATGAGAGAAGAGACTTGGGGCTGGATCCAGGAGGCACACTATTAGCAATAATATGAATTCCAAGAGCAAAAGGGAAAAAAAAGAGAAAATAATGTTAAAGTGTGTAATAAAGGAACTTTCTTCCTCAGCTGAAGAGACCCAGAGTTTGGAGACTGAAAAGACCCGCAGAGTTCTAGACTTGATTGATAAAGAAAAACATTCATGTGGGTAAGTCCTGGTAAGTTTCCTGAATGAAATTACAAAACAAAAATCTGACAAGCTTCCAAAGAGAAAGAACAAATTACCTGTAAACAGAAAAGCATGCTGTTGACATCTGACTTATTATCGGCAACACTGGAAGATAGAAGATAATGGAATAGCTTTTGCCAATGACCAAGCTGAAAACCATCAGGATCCTTTGCTTAGTTGAGATGACCATCACTGGCCAAGGTGAAATGAGAATTTTAAACATGAAAAAAATTTGGAGAATATATCCCCCACAATTCCTACTTGAGGAAAATAATCAAAGGTTTTAAAAAGAAAGAATTTGATTAAAGAATTTAAGATATAGGAAGATGAAGATGAGAGAAAATAGTGATGAACAATGAACCCAACATAGACAAGTAAAGGTAAATGGATATTAATGGACTGTTGGGCACTGTATGATTTAAATGTTACTTAAGGTCTTTGGAAATAGAAGGGACATATGGCAAGAGAAACTTAAATAATTACCCAGAACTGAAGTCCTGGAGAAGCCCAGGCTCTAGAGGTGGAGAGGGAGTGAAAAAGTAAAATAGCCCAAAAATCTCACTTTTCAGAGAAGGAAAGGGGTGATGTGAAGGAGGGAGGAAAATGAAACATTCTATAGCAGCAATTTTCAAATTGTGCACCACATGCAGTACCCAACTATCTAGTCAGGGGCACTAACTTCCTTCCCCTTAGGTTGTCAAATAAAAAATGACAACAGCCAACACAACAGTAGACATCCAGTGTGAATGAATAAAGATTATACCTATTTTTTGTATCAGATTGGCAAAAATATAATGTATTTTTTGGTGTGTTGCAGAATTTTAGTAATTAGTTTATGTGTGCCATGAGATGAAAAAGATTGAAAATTGCTGTTCTAGAGGTTTCATCTTCCTCAGGATTGAGACGTACAGGGAGCAGAACAGCATGGTGAGTGAACAGTGTGCCTTACTTTATTTTTTTTTTGAGAGGAAGGGAGAGGGACAGTGAGATAGAAACATCACTGATGAGAGAGAAGCATTGACCAGCTGCCTCCTGGGGATCGAACTCACAACCTGGGGATGTGCCCTGACCGGGAATCAGACCTTAACCTCCTGGTTCATAGGTTGACGCTCAACCACTGAGCCATGCCACCCGGGCCAGTGTGCCTTTCTTGGGGAAATAGTTGAACTCTTCTTTGCAAATAATAGTGTATAGATATCTTATTAACAAATGCAAGAGAAGGAAACAGAATAAAATAGAAATGTTCAATAGAACACCCAAATAACAAGGGGGAAAACAATGAAAAATACAATGAACAGCAATCTAATGAAATCAGAAAAAAAATAGGTTTAAAAAAGAAATAATCATTAAATAAATAATTTTGAAATAATTACCAATCTTAGGACATGCCATTATTCCCTCTTCCACATCTGTGCTGCCCCTCTAGGTTTACCCTCCATGCCTTTCACTGTGCCATGAGGCTGACCAGTGTGGATTGCATCAATGGGTTCTCTTGCTCTCTGGCTTCTTGTTGGGTGCAGCCAATGAAAGGGACCAGCAGAGATTGGAGAGAGAATGAGAATGAGTCAGGGTAGTTATTCCCTGAGCTCCTTCCACACCTGATGGCTGCTGTTGCTGTGTCCCTCTATAGAAGTAGACCCGTGTTTATAGCTTCCCAACGGTGTTCCCATAATGGACTCTTCCCCTTAACCCTTCAGGTCCGGATGGTAATGCTTCAGGTTGTCACTGTCCCCAGTTCGGTTCCCTTGAACTCTGCCCATGTCTTCATAAGTAGTCACTATATTGACCTCTCTTCAAATGACCCAGACTACACGTGCCGTCTGTTTCCTGCTACGACCTTGACCATGTGCTTCTCTGCCTACATGCCTCCCTCTGGCCATCTCTGCCTCATGAGCTCCTGCTGATACTTAAAGGAATAAAGTAAATATCAACTCCTCTGTGAGGATGTGTGTTAAGTAAGAAATAGTGTTGACTGAAGTCTTACAGACTGGGGACCACATTCTGGCTCTGCCCTGTGACCAAGGAAAAGTTATATCCATTCTCCGAAAATAGAGATGATGGCACTGACATTGCAGGCTATCATGAGGATTATGCATTCTGTAAATGCTAGTTCCCATCCTCATGACATTGGCAGGGGTCTGTGTATTTCCTTTGCTTTCATAGCACTTATAACAGCTTTATTAAGATACCATTCACATATCATACAATTTACCTATTCAAAGTGTGTAACTTGGGGGAATGGGTGAAAAAGGTGAAGGGATTAAGAAGTACAAAATGGTAGTTACAGAATAGTCATAGGTATGTAAAGTGCAGCATAGGGAATATAGTCAATAATATTGTAATAACTATTATGGTATCAGATGGGTACTAGATTTATCAGGGTATTGCTTCATAAGTTACATAAATTGTCTAATTGCTGGTTGTACAGTTGAAACTAATATAATATTGTATGTCAACTGTAATTGAAAAAAATTTTAAATTATTTTTTAAAAGATCACACTAATGTAATACACTATTAATTACACCTGCCAAGATCAGGGGTCTGCAAACTTCTGTAAAGAGCCAAATACTAAATATTTTAGGCTTTGCAGGCCACATGGTCTCTGTTACAACTTCTCAACTTTGCCATAGTAGGGGGAAAGCAGTCATGGGTGTGGTTGTGTTCCAATAAAACTTCATTTTAAAAAATAGTAATAAAGTGTGTAACTCAATGGCTTTTAGTATATTGAGAGTTGTGCATCCATCACCATAATCAATATAAGAACATTTTCATTATTCCCAAAAGGAGCCTGCTCCCATTAGCCATCACCCCTCCATCCTCCCTCCCCCAACTCCTAGCCCTAGGCAACCACTAATCTACTTTCTATCTCTATAGATTGGCTTATTCTAGACATTTCAAGTACATAGAATTGTACAATATGTGGTCCTTTGTGTCTGACTTCTATCACTTAGCATAATGTTTTCAAGGCTCATCCATATAGTACCATTAGCACTTAATTACACTTTATTGCCAAATCATCTCCATTTTGTTCCATTCATCAGTTGATGGACATTTAGATTGTTTCCACTTTTTGGCTATCAGAAATAATGCTGCTGTGAACATCTGTGCATCCCATAGCAGTCTATACTACACCATGCCATAGTCACCTGTTGGCATGTCTGCTCTTGTCCCCATTCTCCACTCATTCACCAGATAGTAAAATTCCTGTGGGCAGTGTCATGTCATAGCCACTCCTGCTCTGCGCAGGAATTGGCACAGTGTCTGCCACTAATAGACATTCTATAATGTCTGTAAAATAACGAATACAGTAAGTCCACCATCTTTGACAAGCAGCAAAAAATGGCTGTGGCCATATCTATATTCAGCAGTTGAACAAACAAGGAGGGAAAATTCTTGAGTCTGAAACTTCCACCTCCTTTGAGCCTGGGACCTCAATAATCTCACCATCAATTTTTAAAAGCCATTGGTCTCATGGAAGCATGGAACAGAGTGCGGAATCTCAGAGGGAAGGCGGGGGAGGGTGGGTGGGAGGTAATCCACCGAAGACCTTGTATGCATATATGCATACCCCATGGACACAGACCATGGGGTGGTGAGGGCCTTGGGCAGGGGGCAGGGGGCAGAGGTGGACTGGAGGGGGTCAATGGGGAGAAAATGAGACATATATAATAATTGCAACAATAAAGAATTATTAAAAAATAAAAGCCATGGGCCTCACAATTCATTTCCTAAAACATAACACTACTTATAAAGGCCTTCAATCTTGCCTAGATTGTTTTGAAGTTTGGGAACTTTCATTAAATGTTTGCGCTGCACCAGTAACAGATAGACACACTGCACAAAAAGCTACCATCAAACTCAGATATGGGAGAGGGTATCCACCTGCATCTGCATCCCTAGGAGAGAACTGAGAACAATACTAATTGTTCTTCAACACTGGATATTGATGTTATGGTACATTCAAGAAGGAGTAGACAGAAAATCAATGAAGAGTCTGGTCGGTCATAAGGATTAAAAATGAAAATAGTATATTCAATAGGAAGACATTTGGTCTGATTAACTAGAACACCTGAAAGTGGACTTTGTATGAGGTTCTGTATATGGTGATGAATGTATGGGATTATTTAGAATACAATATAGCACGAACTGAAAGAGAATTACTGAATCAGAATTAAACAAACATCTCAGTTAAAAAAAAAATCATGTCTTGGTTAGAAAACCGCTTCAGCCTGTGGGCCCGATAAAGACTGTAAATGTAAATGAAGGAGGGAATTTGGAGAGAAAGTGTGGTACCTTTTGAGAGGAGTTTCTGCAGCTGACAGATAAACTGCTTTCTGGATGAGTAAAAAGGCTACATTGAGATGACATGCTTGAGAGCAACCTGGTGTGGTATCATCCTGCCATCTTTTTCCATCTTTATGCTTGCAAGCATGAAACCAGCTACATTGCTTAAAAGCTGTGCTGTGTGAAGAAAAAAATAGATAATAAGGTAATGAAATTACTTGTCTGACAATTTCTGAATGTTGACTGGTGAGGCCAGCTACTGGGGTGACAAACAATCATTCTTCCTATTTCTTACCACACCAAACTGGCAGAGTCCACCTGGCGATGTTGTGATAAGAAATCAAGAGAGATCATAAAATGTTCTGAAGTTCAAGAGAAAGAGGTGAAATACTAAGTAAAGTTCAAAGAAGATTTTCCAGTAAAATAGTTTTACAATGGAAGCTTTTTTAGCCATAATATCCATGATTTGACCTCGCACAGAATAATATTTTCAGATTTAGATGTCTTAGCTTCCAATGAGCACAGTAATTTTTAAAGCATTTGAAAATATTGTGTGGTACCTATGACATAGTAAAAAAATAAACTCGTTTTAAAGGTATTTTATATCCTAGAAGAGTTTCATCTAATATAAATGTATTCATGCAAGCGAACTGAAGAATGTGTTAAACATAAGTCATCATGCTGTGTCCATGAAAAACTGGGTTAACTTGAAAATGGAAAAAAATAACATGTATCTAAATATTTCATAATGGAAACACAGCAAATATTTTCTTTAAAAATGACAAATACATAAAAAAATGACAAATGAGTTTTTTTAAATGAAGTTTTATTTCCCAGGAAATCCTTGTTGATCTGAACAGAGAGATGTGGCAAGGATTCCTTATCAACAGGATTTGATGTAACGTCAGCACAGAAACTGGAGCTGGAACAGTGCCAAAGCGTTGGCGAAAAGATCCATCATCTGCACTTCCTTCCTCCGCTTTCCTTTTTCAGGTTTCTCTTCCAGCCTCTATATCTGAGCCATCTCCAGTTCAGTAATAAGTGACGTCTGTCCCATGAAATGTATGAGCTTTCACAGTATAAAATCGCATTGGATAAAGGCATTATCCCTCCATCCATTACAACTCTCACCACCACAGACCCAGCTCAGTGGTGCTCACCATCAGAATGAACCATGAGCTTCAGAAAATTATTCTTCAATTATTATAATAAATGATTTTTTAAGTAGGCAATCATTTTTTCTTTTAAAAAATGACTATGTAATATAATTCCATTATATACTCTTATGTTCTGAATAAATGACCTTCTACTGAAGTTCATGAAATAATAGCTCATAAAATATCCACCTCTTATGTTCAATAAGATACAGGGATATATTTTCTATGAAATAAGAATAATCCGACCAAAACCAATAACAAGTATAAAAAATTGTAATAAGGAAAAAAAAAACAGGAGTGGGGAATAATTAACCAAAGAACTCATATGCATAATCCATGGACACAGACAATAGTGCAGTAAAAGCCTGGGGGGGGGGGGGAGGGGCGTTGGCTGGTGTGAGGTAGAGGGGGTCAATGGGGGAGGGGGGAAGGGAGGCATCTGTAATACCTTCAACAATAAAGATAAATTATTTTTAAAAAAGAAAAACAGTTGTATGGGAAATGGTAGACTTACAGCTGCCAAAAAATGATTAAATGATGCAGAGAATAAATTTAAGAAACACTAACAGAATTTTAAAAATCAATTATCAAATCAATATTGAATGAAAATGAAAATATTACATGAGTCGGCAGATAAATTGGATAGAGCACAAAGACTCAACTAATTAGTGTATGTTTTGGCAGAAAAAGACAAAGCAAATAGATCAAAGCCATAATCAAAAGTGTAATAAGAGAAAATTTATACAAACTAAGCATTTTTAACTTCTGAGAATGAAATAACTATATTTCAGGCAAAACTGAAAAACATCCTTCCCAAGACACATAATTGTCAAATTTTTAAAGAAAAACACAGATGCTCCTTGGCTTACAATGGAGTTACTTTCTGATAAACCCATCATCGGTTTAAAATATTCTAAGAAGTAAAAATGCATTTAATACATCTAACCTACCAAACATCATAGCTTAGCCTGGCCTGCCTCAAATATGCTCAGAACACTGACATTAACTTACAGTTGGGCAGAATCATCTAACACAATGAATACACTGTAGAGCATAGGTTGTTTACCATGTTGATGATGCGCCTGACTGGGAGCTGTGGCTCTCTACCACTGCCCAGCATCACAAGGGAGGATTATACTGCATATCACCAGCCCATGAAAAGATCATACATGCATAGCCCATGGACACAGGCAATCGTTTGGCGAAGGCCTGGGCGGGGTGAGAGGTAGGGGGATGAGGGTCAGTGGGGAGGGGAGGGGGTTGAAAGGGGACATCTGTAATACTTTCAACAATAGAGATAATTTTTTTTTAAAGAACAAAACTCAAAATTCAATGTTTGGTGTCTACTAAATGCAGCTTGTTTTTGTACCATCATAAGGTTTGAAAAATTGAAAGTGAAACCATCATAAGTCAGAGATCATTGGTATAGGACTGGAAAGTGGCCTTCAAATTAGGCAACCCAGAAGTCAAGGTAAGAGTCAAACTTCTTTAAAAAGTGGGCAATTTTCACAACCTCCATTTCTTTACCACCAACTTAGTCCTCATCCAACTTATTATAACTGCCACCTGTTCCACAGAAACTTCTCTCACCAGGAAAAATCAATGCTTTTATGTGATGAAATCCAAAGGACTTTGCAGCCCTCATCTTGCTTGACCTGCTGCAACATTTGACACCCCTGACTACTCTTTTTGAGAAATGTCCTTTTCCTTGGTTTCAAGGGTGCCAAACTTTTCTGGTTTCCCTCCACCTTTTCTAAGTATTTCTATTCATTCTCCTTTCTTGAATCTACCTTTCATCCATCCTTAACATTAGTCAGTCTTCTAAGTTCTGTCTTTCTTTCTGACTCCATTCCTGCTTCTATGTGCAACCCTATCTTCTTCCCGACTTCCATTACCACAGATATGCCAACAACTCTAAATCCATATCCCTAATTCAAACCTTTCCCTGGATCTCCAGATCCATATATTTTATTTCCTGGATATGGCTACACTTGATCTCCTAATTTTCTCCCTTCCTCTCCAAGACTTGTTCCTGTGCTAGTGTTCCCTATCTTCATAAATGGCACCATCATCTATTCTGTTCCTCAAGCCAGAAATATCAACATTCTTTTCTCTCTCTCTCTCTCTCTCTCTCTCTCTCTCTTTCTCTCTCTCTCTCTCTCTCTCTCTCTCTCTCTCTCTCTCTTTCTCTCTCTCTCTCTCTCATACAGTTAAAGAACTGGTCCTCTTGATTTAACATGTTAAGCATTTTTCACATCTATATATCTCTCCCTATTCCTACTATGGGCACAATAGTTTAAGCCACAATTATCTTTCAACTGGGTTCATATAGTAGCCTCAAATCTGGCTTCCTAGCAACAAATACAGTGCCCCATACCTAAGTCCATTAATCATTCAACAGAAATATCTTTCTAAAATATAAAGATAATTGTGTTACCTACCCAAACCCACCACCTATAGCTATTTAAAACTTTTCATTTGGGCTCTTCTTTTAGAAAAATTTCTCAGTAGGCAATCATTTCTTAAATAATCTTATAGAACTCTTATACCTGCATACTTTAGGTATCATTCTCCTTGTGCTTGATTATCTTCCAGTCTCCCTTAAATGTGGCAGCTTTTTCTTAACTACTTGCATTGGCATATAATTTTCTCTTTGTCTATACACTTTTCTTTCCCTCCCACTTCCTGTCTCTCTATGACCTATATAACTCTGAATCATTCAAGTTTGGCAGCTTTTGAGTAAGTGCTTCATCAGGAAAGCTTCTCTTTCTTCCTTTGTTGGGTTAAATCAGTGGTTCTCAACCTTCCTAATGCCGCGACCCTTTAATACAGTTCCTCATGTTGTGGTGACCCCCAACCATAAAATTATTTTCGTTGCTACTTCATAACTGTAATTTTGCTACTGTTATGAATCGTAATGTAAATATCTGATATGCAGAATGTATTTAGGCGACCCCTGTGAAAGGGTCGTTCGACCACCAAAGGGGTCACGACCCACAGGTTGAGAACCGCTGGGTTAAATTCATCTAGTCAGAAAGCAATTTAAAGACCTTAACAGATACCTCACCTAAGAAAATATAATGATGGCAAACAAGCACATGAAAAGATACTCCACATCATAGATCATCAGAAAAATGCAAATTAAAACAAGGAGATACCACTACACATCTATTAAAATGGTCAAAATCTGGGAAACTGACAACACCAAATGCTGGTGAGGCTGTAGAGAAAGAATTCTCATTCATTGCTGGTGACAATGCAAAATGGTACTGCTACATTGGAAGATAGTTTGGCAGCTTCTTACTATATGATTCACAATCATGCTCCTTCATATTTACCCAAAGGAGTTGAAAACATGTCCAGACAAAAACCTGCACATGGATGTTGATAGTAGCTTTATTTATAACTAGAGGCCTGATGCATGAAATTCCTGCATGGGTAGGGTCGCTAGGCCTGGCCGGCAATCAGGGCTGATCTGTAGGGTGATCAGTGGGGTGATCAGGGCCCCCCACTGGCACCCGCCTTGGCCGGCCTGGTACCGCCTACTCATCAGCCCCGCCCCGCACCACTGCCACTGGTCACCTCCCTCTGCGGGGTGACCGGTGGGGTGATCGGGGGGGCCTTTGCTCACACCCGCCTTGACTGGCCTGGGGCCTGCAGGCTGGAGGCAGCTCCTGTGTTGAGTGTCTTCCCCCTGGTGGTCAATACATGTCATAGCAACCAGTCATTCTGCCGGTCATTCCACCGTTCGGTCAATTTGCATATTAGGCTTTTATTATATAGGATTGCCAAAACTTGGAATCAACCAAGATATCCTTCAACAAGTAAGTGGATAAATAAAATGTGATGCATCTAGAAAATGGAATACTATTCAGCACTAAAAATTAGGAACTATCAATTCATTAAGAGACATGGAGGAAACTTAAGTGAAAGAAGCCAAACTAAAAAGCCATACTATATAATTCCAATTATATAACATACTGGAAAAGGCAAGCGACCAGAACGATGGAACGACCAGAATGACTGAAAAGACCTGAATGACCGGTCGCTATGGTGCATTGTGGCGGCCAATCGGCCGAGGCCCTGACTGGCACACCCCAACCTCCTGCAGACCCTCCCACCAGCCGGCCGAGCCCCCAATCACCCCCCCACCCCAATCAGGGGCAGTTCCTACTGGCCAACCACCCGCAGCTCCTCCCCTGGTTGGCCCCATCCCCGATTGGCCCCCCCACCCCGATCAGGGGCAGGTCCCACCAGCCAACCACCTGTGGCCCCTCCTCCCTTCCAGCCCCGCCCCCGATCAGTCCTCCTACCCTGATTGGGGGGCAGGCAGGCCAGCCGGACCCCACCCATGCACAAATTTGTGCACCAGGCTTCTAGTCCTATATAATAAAACCCTAATATGCAAATTAACCAAATGGCAGAACGACCAGCAGAACGACTGATCACTATGATGCACACTGACCACCAGGGGGCAGATGCTCAACACAGGAGCTTCCCCCAGTCAGGGCCAGCTCCTGCATTGAGCGTCTGCCCCCTGAGAGGGAGGTGCCAGTGGTGGTGATCAGGGGGCAAGGCCAGCCAGCGAATGCCACACCGGTTGCCTCCTGCAGCCAAGGTGGGTGCCAGTGAGAGCCCCCTGATCACCCCACCCACCAGTTGCCCCACAGGTCAGCCCTGATCACTGGCCAGGCCTAGGAACCCTACCCTATACTAGTATATTGGGAACAGTCTCTTAGATTTAAAAATTAAAACCTAGCAAGGCTACTCTAACACTGAAAAACAGGATGATGCAGCAATGATATGCATGGACGCTGGCTTGCACATTTTGTGGTCAGCCTTGATTCTGACACTAATAACTGTGTGACAAAGCCAATTACTTAATTTCTCTCTGCTTCAATTTTTCCACCCATAAGATGGGGAAAATGGTACTATTGCCTCAGAAGGATCATGTTATGTACTACTTTTTATAATCAGGAAAAAAAAAAGTGTAGCTGCCCATACAATAGCAAGATGCCTTTCCCCTGTATGAAAAGTATGGTCACTGGTGCATGCAGCATCCCGGATTGCGAGAGGGATGTCTGACTGTCAGTTTAGGCCTGATCCAGGGACATCCCCTGAGGGTGCAGGCCGGGCTGAAGGCCCCTCCCCAAGCACAAATTTTGTGCACTGGGCCTCTAATATAACATATAATATCATAACTAATAAACAAGTTTAGCAAGGTCACATGGATATGAATAATTATTGTATTTCTGTATATTAGTAATAAATAATCCAAAAATAAAATTAAGAAAACAGTTTGGCTGTTGTGGCTCAGTGGTTGAGCGTTCATCTATAAACCACAAGGTCAATGTTTGATTCCCGATCAAGGTTTCAGGCTTGATCCCCTGTAGTGGGTGTGTATGAGGCAACTGATTGATGATTCTCTCTCATCATTGATGTTTCTATCTCTCCCTCCTTCTCCCTTCCTCTTTTAAATCAATAAAAATATTTTTTTAAAGAAAAAGTAAATTTCAGAGCAAAGCATATAACCAAGAATAAATGAAATCATTTCATGTGATAAAGGGGTCAATTCATGAGTATTATGTACCTAATAACTGATCTTCAAAATTCAAAAACTGATTGAACTATAAGGAGAAATAGACAAATCCACAACTAGAATTTATTTCAAAACCCACCTCAATAATTTATAGAACAAAGGAAAATCATTAAATGCATAGAAGATATGAACAACAATATAAATCTAATTGATATAATTGAAATTTATAGAGCACTTACACATTATTTTTAAATACAAATGGAATTTTACAAAATAGGTCATATTCTCACTCATGAAATAAGGTTCAATTAATTTAAACTATTCATCTTATATAAAATATGTTCTCTGACCACAAAGAAATTATATTAGAAATCCTTAAAAGAAAAATTTCTATAAAATCCTCCAAATATGTGGAAACTAAATAAGACACTTCTAAAATAATCCATGGCTCAAGAAGAAATTAGGGAAATTATAAAGTACTTTGTCTGAATGGAAATAAGAAGACAACATGTCAAAATTTGTGGAAAGCAGGGAAAGAAACTTCAACATTTACAACAAATGCAAAAAATACATCAGACTTAAATATAAATCTAAACTGTAAAACTTCTAGAAGAAATAATTAGGTAAATCTTTATGATCATGGGAAGGATGATATTTCTTACCATGGGATATAAAAAGTACAGACTGTGTAAGAAAAATAAATAGACTCCATCAAAATTAAAAACATCTGCTTCTCAAAAGACTATTTGAAAAAAGAAAAAGATGAGCCACAAACTGGGATAAAATATTTGCAAAACACATATCTCACCTAGAACTTATATTCAGGACATTCAAAGAACACTCAAAATATTGTAATAAAAAAACTTAATTTAAAAATTGAGCAAAATTTTGAACTAACACTTCACCAAAGAAGACATATAGATGGCAAAAATAGGCACATGAAAAGATGCTTAATATAATTTGGACATTAGGGAACTGAAAATCAAAACCACAATGAAATATCAATACACTCTTATTAGAATGGCAAGTATTTTTTAAAAACTGTCAATACTAAGTGTTGGTGGGGATAGGGAGCAAATAGATCTCTATACATAGGTGGTGGGAATTCAAATGCTACATACAGCCACTTTAGAAAATAGTTTGACAGTTTCTTATAAAGTTACACATAAAATTACCATATGACCCAACAATGCCAATCCCAAATATTTATCCATGAAAAATGAAACAAGTGTCCCTCAAAGACCTGAACGTGAATGTTTAGAGCAGCCCTGTTCATAATCATCCAAATCAGGAAACAACCCAAGCATCCATTAATAATGAACACATTGATTGTGTTCTTATAGTCTTACAATGAAAGACTACATGGGAATGAGAAGGAAGGAAACTGTGTTCGTGCAACAATATCAACAAACCTCAAGTGCATTGTGCTAAATGAAAAAAGCCAGATACAAAGGTTATACACTGTGTGATTCCATTCATATGACAATCTGGAAAAGATAAAATATAGACATAATCAAATGAATGGTTGTCAGGGGCTGAGGTGGAAATAGGAGATCAACTATAAAGGAGACAAGGGAAGTTTTTGGGGTGATGAAAATATTCTGATCTTAGTGATGGTTACATAATTATTATGTCAAAATACACCAAACAGTATGTCTAAATAAGGTGAATTTTACTATATGTAATTGTTCTTCAATAATCCTGACTTTAGAATAACAACATAAGGAAGAGGAAAATATTGAAGATATGTTGGCTAAGAATTTTCCATGCCTTAAAGAAAGCCATGAATCTTTATTTTGTAAATGTGTTGTGAGGTCAAAATAAAATAAAAAATATAGGTATTCAGCAGAGAAGGGTCTAAAGATTAGCTGTAAATGAATAATAATTAGATTGATGGGACTTCTCAACTACAATAACAACAGAACTTAGAAGATAAGAGTATATCTTCAGAGTTTTGTGACAATACAAAGTTGAATTTAGATATGTCTATCCACATTCAAAGTAAGGGTGGAAAGGATAATTTTGGATAAACAGAGGCAGAAAGAATTTAGCACTAACAAACCTTCACTGAGAGAATTACTAAAGTTTATAGCACTTTTAGGAAGGAAGAAGTTGAACTCAGAAGGAAGTAGAGTGATACAAGTAGAGACACTGGTAAATATATCAATAAATCTAGGAGTAATAACAATAAAACATTTTGAGGAAATAAAAACAAAATGGTGGTATACTGCTTAATAATAAACAAGAACAAACTATAGATACACTCAACAACTTGGATAGATCTCAAGGACATTATGCTGTCTTGGGAAAAGCCAATCTCAAAAGGTTACATACTGTATGATCCCATTTATGTGACTTTTTAAACATTTTTATTTATTGATTTGAGAGAGAGAGAGAGAGAGAAAGAAAGAGAGAGAGAGAGAGAGAGATTTGTTGTTTCACTTATTTATGCATTCATTGGTTGATTATTGTATGTGCCCTGACTAGGGATTGAACCTACAATCTCGGCATATTGGAACAATGCTCTAACCAATTGAACTACCCAGCCAGGGCCTATATGACATTCTTGCAATGGTAAAGTTATGAGATGGAGAACAGAACAGAGATTGCCTGGAGTCGATGATGTGGGAGAACAGGGGTGAGGATGAGACTATAAAGGAATATCACAAGGGAGATCTTTATGGTGGTGGATCAATTCTGTATCTTGATTGCAGTGGTGGTCACACAAATCTGCACATGTGATAAAATGACATAGAACTGTAAACAGACATTGGACCAATGTCAACTTCCTGGGTTTGATATTGCACTATTCTATATAATAAAACCCTAATATGCCAATCGACTGACTGGTGGACTGACCGGTCGCTATGACACACACTGACCACCAGGGGGCAGACGCTTAATGCAGGAGCTGCCCCTGGTCAGTGCACTCTCACAGGGGGAGCGCCACTCATCCAGAAGCCAGGCTCATGGCTGGCGAGTGCAGCGATAGTGGTGGGAGCCTCTCCCACCTCCACTGCAGGCGGGTGGTAAGGAACGAGGGGTCCTGGACTATGAGAGCCCCAGACTACAAGAGGGATGTCTGACTGCTGGCTATCCCCCAAGGGGTCCCGGACTGCAAGAGGGCACAGGCCAGGCTGAGGGCTCTCCACCCCACCCCAACCCCCCCAGTGCACGAATGTCTGCACTGGGCCTCTAGTAGTTACATAAAATGTAACTTTTAGAAGGAACTGGGTGGAAGATACAGGAACTCTGACATAGAGGTGCTCTGTGCCATCTTTGCAACTTCCTATGAATCTATAATTATTTTAAAAGAATACATTTTTAAGAACCAAGATGAAACAACTAAATAATAACAATATGGAAGATTGCAAGGGAGATCAGAATTAAATCATTTTAAGGTCCTCATATGTTTGAAGAGGACAGAGATACTCATTCACTTCAAACCTTAAGTAAAATATGTCATTAAAAATTTAAGGAAGACACTAAAAGAATAGAAAAAGAATGAATAGTTTGTAAACCAGAGAAAGAGAAGAAGAATGATAATAAGGAAAACTTAATTAATTCAATAGGAGTTATGGAAGAGAAAAAGAGTAAAGAGGCTTACTAAAACATACACAACTCAAAAAATCATAACTTTCCTTTAACTTTAGTAAGTTAAATTATTCATTTAAATAATGAATTAGAAAACATTTTTTAAAGTAACTCAATTCATAATAATAACAAAAGAATCACAATGTCTATACAATGTCTCAATGAAAACAACTATGGGTGGCATATGAAAGAAACAAATATTTATTGAATAAGTTCTATCGTTATCTAGCCTGGAGAGATAAGGAGAGGAGAGCAAGCTCAGAATTTCTTCATGAACAGCATATGCTTGATAAGGAAGCAAAAGTAACTACATTGTGCTGGTCTCTGAGAGCTGAAGTGTAAGAATGCCATCGTTTCTAACGTGTCAAACTTTGACGAGCTGAGCAAAATAAAGGCTATGAGTCCATAGGTGAATGCCGGGAGTAAACAGACTGTACAAGTTAATCCCTGTTTCTTCTTTTTTTAAAAAATATATTTTATTGATATTTTACAGAGAGGAAGGGAGAGGGATAGAGAGTCAGAAACATCGATGAGAGAGAAACATCGATCAGCTGCCTCCTGCACACCCCACTGGGGACGTGCCCTCAACCAAGGTACATGCCTTGACTGGAATCGAACCTGGGACCCTTAAGTCCGCAGGCCGATGCTCTATCCACTGAGCCAAACCAGTTAGGGCTAATCCCTGTTTCTGATGGAATAGGGAGTTGAGGGATCCTGTGTCTCACTGGAGCAGAGGTGCAGCTCTAACAAGGTCTGGGGCCTGACCCAGGTGGGAAAGCAGAGGTGCTCAACCCTTGACTTCTCACTGACACATCTGTTGGTGGTACCTAGAGGTAGAGCCCAGTCCACTTCGCCACTGCTGTCAGCCACATCTCATCCCAAGAAAAGAGTGTCTTGACTCTCTTATCAAGGAGAGGTTTGCTTGATGCAACTTCTATCCTCGCTATTCACCACGCTCAGTAAATGGGTCTCATCCCTCCAAGAGACTAGTGAGGAGTATTCGGTTCAGTGGTTCCCATCTGGGTGGGTTTGGGATGGTCCCAATCCCTCCTCTCAAACCAGATTTTAAATGCTCTAGCTCTAGTTAACAAAGAATCCAACTGGAACACTACATGTGGATAAAAGTATAATTGCTCATTGATAAAATGTACAATATGGCTTAAATTAAGCAAGCTATGTTCCTGAAGAGCTCCAAACCAATGCATAGGTTTTGTTTAAAATGATTCCAATCAATATCCCAATGGGATGAGTTTTGAACTTGACAAAATTGTGTTAATGACAAAATTGTGTTAATAGCAAGTATTATTTAGAATTTACTCTGTGCTGTATTTGTTTTAACTCTGTTAATCCTCACCACTGCCCCATGAAGAATATGCTACTATTATTCTCATAGAAGATACAACTATTCTCAAATGAAGCAAACTGCCCAAGGTTTTAGGCAGGACATGAATTTGGCAAGTCTAGCTCCAGAGCCCACACTCTGAAACTTGTCCTTTAAAATAAAATGGGAAGATATCAAGTAATAACACCAAAGGCAGACTAGCCCTCGCAGCTAGCTCAGGGTGCAGTAAACAGTGTGATCGTACATAAGAAAGGATAAAGGGAAGTGGTAGAACAAAACCAATCATTGAGAAACAGAATGTACTGTATATGTTAATTTAATTAAAGATGTATCCAGAATCAGATACAGAGATTTTTAAAAATTGTGGTAGCACAACAGGCTAACAACCGCAAGGGGAGTGCAAAAACTCACTTTCTTTTTACGTGTTTTCTTTTCTTTTTTTTTTTTTTACATTCTACCTTATTCTGTATTACTTTCACATGTACAGTGAAGTGGTTAGATAATCATGTACTTTACAGAGTGGTCTCCCCAATATTTCAAGTACATTACATAGTTATTGACTACATTCCCTAGACTGTAATTTACATTTCTGCGACTATTCTGTAACTACCAATTTGTACTTCTTAATCCCTTCGCCTTTTTCACTCAGTCCCCAACCCCCATTCCCTATCAACTGTCAGTCTGTTCTCTGTGTCTATGAGTCAGCTTCTATTTTGTTTGTCTCTTCATTTTGTTCTTCAGATTCCACATATAAGTGAAATCATATGGCATTTGTCTTTCTCTGTCTGACTTATTTCACTTGGTATAATATCCTCTAGTGCACCCTTCGATAGCTTAGTTGGTAGCGTCAAAGATTCACTTTCAATTAAGAATTTCTCCTTTTATCATATACATACAGAATCCCAGCTGGAATAAAGAGTTAAATAAAACAAAATTGCATCATAAAAAATAGAACCAATATTAGTAAATATTTATCAACCTCTTGGGGGAGAAGGAATACTGGTGTAATAAATTATAAAGGGAAATAGCAACTGCTTTGACAATATAAAAATGTACATTTTCTATTAACCAAATAAAAACTCAGAAAAAAAATTCAGAGACAAAGGCAACTGAAGATATTACAACAAATATAATTCAAAATCATGCAAAATGCAACTATACTATTTTGTCAAGATGGTTTTTACATTTGAAGGGTTGGTGATATCTTTAAAATAGAATTTTCAGAAATCAAAGAACAAAATACTAAATCCCCAGAAGAAAAATTAACATAAGCAGAAAATCTACAGAAGAGATACTAAAGGTCAATAAATTTGTTTTTAATTCAATAAAAGATACAAATTAAAACAATAGATCATTTTACATTTCCCTATGTTGACAAATATTTCTTATAGTAAGATTTCAGAATAGATATAAACTCATGCAAACCTTCTGTAATGCAATTTAAGAAAATAACAGCTACGTTTTGTATAATTTTAAATTAAGTAAATTTAATAGTATGATATAAACATCTTAGGAAAATAGTACTTTATATGCAACATTTAAAATAATGCAAAGCTCAGCATTTTTAAAACTTGAAAAACATAGCAAGTAAATTATAAACTATAGAGAGCCAGCATAGCATGATAGTAAGAAGTTTGGACTCAACAGCCTGGTTGTCTGGGTTTAAATTCTGCATTTACAAGCTGTACCATTTATAAGCTGTGTAACCATTGACAAGCTGCTTTACCTCTCTGTGCCTTGGTTTCTTCTATAATAAAATAGGAATAATAATAATGACCTTATATGATATTACAAGTATTAAATGGGTTAATATAGTCAAAGCACTTAGAACACGGCCTGCCATATGCTAATATTACATAGTGTTTGTTATGACAATGATGATGTGATGATAATGACTGATGTTGCCACATGATGGCACCATATTAGCAGAAAACAAATATATCCACTGTCCTTTGTCAATATACTGGCACCCACATTACTGTTAAATGCTAGAACATCCTCAGATGATTTTGGTGGGTATTTGTTACTTTACTATAGTATACAGTAAAAATAATAGTTTATAATAAAAGGTAATTTTTAAATTTAAAATGTAAACTACTTATATGTTTATAAGAATATTTGCTAAATAATTACAACTATTATTGCAGAAATGGTAACCCCAAAACTACTTTAAAATAGAAGTCAGATATGATACAACATTATAAAAAGAGTTTTAAAAAAACATGATATACTATGCCCTTTGAAAAAAATCTAAGAGTAATACTGAGATGTAAAGAATCATTAAAGCAAAAATAAAATGTAGTGGCTGGAGATGTATGCACACTAGAAATGCCCTCTCACACACACTTTGCAACCATTCCAATGAGAAAGTCAGTTTTGGATTTGCAAAGTCTTCAGGAATACTTACTTATGTTATATGACATGCAAACGCCTGGTAAAGGCAGAATGAATAAATGAACAGTGGTCAAGACACATTATTTACTGGCATCAAAATACATAAAGCAATTGCTATAAAAATTTCAAGAAAGAAACTGGCAAAAATGTAAACTAAAACACTTGATTTTTAAAATGAAACAAGTATATAAATATAGATACCAAAATATATATCCCTTATCTATCTGTCTATAAAAAAAATCTCAAAACTTTTCATAAAAATAGAATTTGTATAGCCATGTGTTCTCACTATTTTATCACCAGAAAACTATTATATCTTCATAAAGTAGCTTTGGGGCCACACTGGAAATAAAATCTATATATTAAGACAATTTAGAAAATTGCTCCAACAACAACACATAGCACACTTCACAGAATGCAGTAAAAGCTGTATTAGAAGGAATATTCATAGTCTTGAATGCTCTTATTATTAAAAAAGAAGTAATAAACACAAACATTCAGTATAGGCCGATATAAACCTATAGAAAAGGAAGTAAATATTTACAAAAAAGGAGAAATTAATACACTGGAAAATATAGTAGAACTGATATATCTGAGAACTATTTCTTTGAAATGGCCAATTAAGCACAGGATAAAATTTAACAAGTTTAATAAGAAAAAAGGAAATGAGAGACAGAAATGCAAATAGAAAAGTTTACGATGAAAAATAAAATCCCTCTTTCAGAAATCTCACTTCTAAGTATAGCCATAAAAATCCAAATAACATTTAAACAAGCCCAACCAAACAGCACATAAAAGACCCATAGCCACAACAAAATAAAATTTAAGAATGCAAAGATGGGTCCATATCAATAGGACTAAATAGTAAAAAAAAACTTTGTCTATCTCAATAAAGATAGCAAAGTATTTTCTAAAATAAAATAACCATTCCTGCCCTAACTGGTTTGGCTCAGTGGATAGAGTGTCGGCCTGCGGACTGAAGGGTCCCAGGTTCAATTCTGGTCAAGGGCATGTACCTTGGTGCGGGCACATCCCCAGTAGGGTGTGTGCAGGAGGCAGCTGATCGATGTTTCTCTATCATCGATGTTTCTAACTCTCTATCCCACTCCCTTCCTCTCTTTAAAAAATCAATAAAATATAAAAAAATAAATTAATTAAATAAAATAACCATCCCTGATTATTCAAAAATCTCCCAGCCCTGGCCAGGTGGCTCAGTTAGTTGGAGTGTCATCCCATGCACCAAAAGGTTGTGGGTTCAATTCCTGGTTAGGGCACATACCTAGATTACAAATTCAATCCCAGTTGGGTGCATATGGAAGGCAACCAATAGATGTTTCTCACATAGATGTCTCTCTCTCTCTCTCTCTCTCAAATCAATAAACATCCTCAGGTGAGGATCAAAATAATAATAACAATAAAAGTCTCCCAAATATAATAGGAGTTGAAATATATTGCTATAATTTAATAAAGAGTATCAATATCAAATAGTAAAACAGCAAGTAGCATCATACCTATCATTTTAAAAAATACTAAGGGCATTAAAATAAGCATGACAACATCACTTCTGCTATTTAAGAGTACGGTGTAAGTTCTATGTACCAATGCAACAATACAAGAAAAGTGAGGCATCTATTTAAAAGGAGACAGACTTATCTTTATCTCCATAAAACACAAATATATATCTCAAAAAATATATGTTGTTACACTATTGAAACTAATAGGAAAGTTTTCTAAAGTGTTGGTTATTATGGTTACTCAAAAGTCAATGTCTCAATGCAGAGTTTCAATTTGGGATGATGAGAAAGTTCTAGAGATGGGTGAACAACAATGTGAATATACTTAATTCCACTAAACTGTACACTTAAAATGCTTAAAATAGTAAATTTATGTTATGTATATTTTATGACAATAAATAAAGTCAATGATTGGATTACTTGGAATAAGACTGGCACCATACAAGTGTTCAATAATTATTTTTTAAATGAATAACTAGTTTTGAAAGGTTTGTAGGGGGAAAACATCCATTCACAATAGAGACAAGAAAAAAAGAGAAAGAAAGGGAAGGAAGGAAGGAAGGAAGGAAGGAAGGAAGGAAGGAAGGAAGGAAGGAAGGGGGGAGAGCGGGGGAGGAAGGAAGATGCAGGACTCATGTGAAGATAAAAACATTAATTAAGGGACATCAAAGACAACAGGAAAAAATTGAAAAGCATATTATGTTCCTAATGAAAATATTCAATATTGCAAAGATATAATAGTTCCCAAAATTAATCTTTAAATGTAATTCAATTCTAGTCAAAACACCAGCAGGATTTCCCTTTCAGAATTTGATATAATAATTGTAAGGTTTATCTAGAATAATAAATGAGTGAGAATAGCCAAGAAGATTTTGAAAATTAGTAATGAGGATGAAGGAGCCATTCCAGAAATGCATAATGTGTTTTACAATTTCTTTTTTTCAATCATTTCTTTTACTTCCTTCCAGACCAGAGAAATTCAGCTCCTTCCAGCTCACCCACAGTTGTCCAGATAAAGAAAAGGGCATTGCTACAAACTGCTAAAAGTTACTTTAACCTAGTAAATAGGAACCTTCAGTAGAATGTACTTTTAACATATTCTATTTTTTATTTTTAAAATAGAACACAATTGCCGAAACCAGTTTGGCTCAGTGGATAGAGCATCGGCCTGCGGACTGAAAGGTCCCAGGTTCGATTCCGGTCAAGGGCATGTACCTGGGTTGCGGGCACATCGAAATTCAGCTCCTTCCAGCTCACCCACAGTTGTCCAGATAAAGAAAAGGGCATTGCTACAAACTGCTAAAAGTTTCTCTCTCTCCCTTCCTCTCTGTAAAAAATCAATAAAATATATTTTAAAAAAATAATAATAAAATAAAATAGAACACAATTAGAAATAAAATGACTAGCTGTTCTATATAAATTAATTGAAGTGTGTTAACAGAATGGAATATTTTGATCTGTGGTTTGGGCTCTCAGCTTAACAAATATACAAATATTATCTTCTTGTACAATCTGTGAGAGTAAGGTCTTTCTGTAAAAATAAGTAATTTTCTATTGCCCATTGAAAAACATAAATTAAGAATGATTTTTATTTTATTATTTAAGCTATTTATATGTTTTAATCTTTATTGTTGAAAGTACTACATATGTCCCCTTTTTCCCCCCCATGGACCGCCTCCAGCCTGACCCTGGCTCAGGCCTTCACCACCCCATTGTCTTTACCTATGGGTTATGCATATATGCATACAAGGTCTCTGATTGATTACTTCCCACCCACCCACCCACACTCCCCACCTTCCCTCTGAAATTCCACACTAAGAACGATTTTTAAAAGGGTATTGGTAATGGGATAGACTAGTGGTCAGCAAACTGCAGCTCGCGAGCCACATGCAGCTCTTTGGCCCCTTGAGTGTGGCTCTTCCTAAGCCTTAGGAGTACCCTAATTAAGTTAATAACAATATACCTACCTATATAGTTTAAGTTTAAAAAATTTGGCTCTCAAAAGAAATTTCAATCGTTGTACTGTTGATATTTGGCTCTGTTGACTAATGAGTTTGCCGACCACTGGGATATACCAACAGCTAATTAATAAACAATAGAAAACAACACCAAATATATATATACTAGAGGCCAGATGCATGAAATTCGTGCAAGAGGCTCAGCCCCTGCAGCCGTGGCTTCATCCAGAAGGTCTTCTGGAAGGACGTCCAGTCTAATTAGCATATTATGCTTTTATTATTATAGATATAATTTTAATATATAGTAAGTATAGTGTTTTCAGTCAATAGGAAAAGGATAAATTATTCAACATTAGCCACTGAAGTTAGACTTGTCATTTTTTGGGGGGAGGGGGGGAAATGAAGTTAATTCTGCAATCATAATGTACACTAAAATGAATTCTAAATGAATTAGAGTTTACTTCCTCCATACATTTAACAAATGTCTACCAAGTACAAATTTATGAGCTAAACTACTATGAGATAGCATGCTAGGACAGAGCTGTGAACAAGACCCCCAGATTCCCACACTCAAGGGGGTTATACAGCCTAGCTGTGATCTAATGATGTGTGCTGATAACTTCAGTGGAATTGGGAAAAGGATTAGGTAATGCCTCTCTTTCCACCTTGCTTTTTTTTTTTTTAATCTGGTGAACGGAATCACCATGTGATAACCCTTTGCTTTTTACTTTTCCCTTGGTGATGGTAAACTTCAAGTGCTTTCCTGCTTACTTTTTGGAAATACTAGTGAGTGGGGAGCTAATCAAGCACTAGGAGGTTTAAAACCCAGCTTCTCCCACAATTCAGGGCAGAAGAAAACGAGCCAGAAGTTCACAAGAAGGTGGAGGGGATCTCCCAGAACAGAGGGCAAAGGTAGCCACAACGGTCATTTATCCTGCCACCTCTGATAACATTTTCTCCCATCAGGATCTGGATCAATGAGAGGAGAGATTCAGCTTTAAAATATATACATAAGTCATTCTCTTTCATTATCTATCTATCTATCTATCTATCTATCTCTCTCTCTCTCTCCCTCTCTCCCTCACCCCTCTCTTCCTCTCTTCCTCTTTCCTTCTCTCTCTCTCTCTCTCTCTCTCTCTCTCTCGGATGTTATCTAACAGGTATAGTGTGAGGTGTGGCATGTGGCCAATAAAACTGCTCTGATTCAGGTGTGGCATGTGGCCAATAAAACTGCTCTGATTCTGCCTTCCATTTGTCTCTATCTTAATTGACATGGCAACTGTTTTGTGATGATGCCAGGGAAGTCCACAGCACAGGAGCTCTGACCTAACCTCAGAGGTCAGGCCAGGCTTCCCTGAGGACACTTGATAACTCTGAAGGGGAGCAGCAATTAACCAGGCGGAGTGGCTCAGGTGCAGGGTGAGCGTGTGCAGAGACTGTGGGAAAGCAGATGGGCCTCCCCAATGTGTGTGGGAATCATCCAATCTGTTATGGGCATGGAGAGAACAAAGAAGTGGAAGAAGGCTGGATTCACTCTCCGCCTGTATGCTGAGCTGAAACATCGATCTTCTCTTGCCTGAGGTGTTCCCGGTGCTCAGGCCTTAGGCCTTCAGATACGGACTAGAATCTACACCATCAGCTCTCAGGCCTTTGAATGATACCAACGCTTTCCTGGGTTTCTCAGCTTCCATAATTGTGTGAGCTAATATAATAAACCTCTTTCTTAGATTTTTATTATAAGCTAATACCTTTTAATAAATCTATAAATATCTAGAAATATATAGAAAAAAAAAATATATATATATATTGGAGTGTCCGTGTTGATAGAGATTGGAGTAGAGTGACCAGACCAGAGCATGGAGGCTTTGCACCCTTTCTCCAAACCTTGCATCTCTTCCACCTGGCTGTTCTGAGTTACATCTTCTTGTAGCAAACCTGCAATCTAATTCTTATCAGCATGATGAGAGCAGTGAGTGAGCAGCCTCTTTTTATGTACATCCAGAAGACGACTCAGGACGAAAGATTATACCAAGTAGCCAAATGAAACTATAATAAACAGAATTGATCACAAACCTAGGAGAAGAGGAGGTCACTAGACCTGCTATTGTCTAAAACCTTGGTCGGCAAACCGTGGCTTGTGAGCCACATGCGGCTCTTTGGCCCCTTGAGTGTGGCTCTTCCACAAAATACCACGTGCAGGCGCGCATGTAGAGTGCAATTGAAACTTCCTGGCCCATGCGCAGAAGTCGGTATTTTGTGGAAGAGCCAGTATTTTGTGGAAGAGCCACACTCAAGGGGCCAAAGAGCCGCATATGGCTCACGAGCCGCGGTTTGCCCACCACTGGTCTAAACAAATCCATCAAGGGATCTCGAGTTGTTTGTGGTGCTGTTATTTGGTTTGGATGCTGTACAATGATTCACTGTTGGCAGAAGGGACTCCAGGTAGTTCAGGAGGTGTGTTTGGCATACTTTCAAGTGACGCACGATGTAGGGAGCAGTTAATTCAATTATGTTATAGTAAGAAATAAATGGCATTGTTGGTTTTGCTCAGTGGCTAGAGCACCGGCCTGAAAATGAAAGGGTTGCACATGGGTTTGATTCCAGTAGAGAACACGTACCTCATACCTCAATTGCAGGCTTGGTCCAGGCTGGTGCAGGAGGCAACCAATTGATGTCTCTCTCACATCAATGTTTCTCTCCCTCTGTCTCTCCCTTTCCCTTCCACTCTCTCTAAAAAAAATCAATGAAAAAAATATCAAAATATCCTCAGGTGAGGATTAACAAAAAAAAAAAAAGGAAAGAAAGGAAGGAAGGAAGAAAAGGAAGGGAGAGAGAAAGGAAGGAAAGGAAGGGGGAGAGGAAGAAATAAATGACCTGACTATTACTGAAACTCTGGAAAATTCATGGGAATGAGAAGAGCAAATTATCTTTGCTGCCTTTGGAATATAATTTTATTTTGCTTACTTGAAAAGTAAAGATGTAGAAAAACACAAAGCCTTGCTTCTTATAATGGTTATGCATGCATATTTCTACAATCTAGATTAAAAGATAAAAGAAGTCTATATATATATATATATATATATATATATATATATATACACATAGCTTTATAATTCTGCTTCCCTGAAGAACCCTAATTAGATTTCTTAGTTCAAGCTGTTACAACCAACGGATTTGTATGCATGCATATAAGCATAACCAAAATGGACACAGACATTAGGAGGATGAGGGCATATGCAGGGCATGGCCGGGGAGAGGTCAATGGGGGAAAAAGGAGATGTACTATATGTAATACTTTAAACAATAAAGAATTTTTTAAAAATGTAAGACTGTCAACACCCAATAGTTGATAGTTATGTCATGGTTTTCAAGTTGTGATATGATTTCTATATGTCTACGTCAAACAGATCTGCTTTTATCTATTTTACATATTAAGTTCCAGGTAAGATTCACTTTTTTGGGTCAGGGAGGATGTATGTAAGATCTATGAAGAATCTATCGTGAGGAATATGCCACCAGATTCCCAAAACTAAGCACAGTGCTTGGTTCATAGTATTCAACAAATAGATGATGTTTGTCATGGGTTTAAGTATCTTTATCCTGATTAAAAACAAGTTTTTAAAGTAGTATTATAATCAGGGAATTTAATATGTACCAGATTGGCAAATTATGGCCTATGAGTCAAACCTGGCCTACCACCTGTTTTTATAAATAAAGTTTTATTGAGACACAGCCACCCACGCTCATGATGGTTAAGGCTGCCTTTGTCCTGCAATGGAAGAGTTGAGTAACTACTCAATAGAGACTGTGTCACCTGCAAAGCTGAAGATATTTACTCTCTGACACTTTCCAGAAAAAGTTTGCTGGCCCCTGCTCTATACAATAAGCTGTCTACAGCTATTGAAAATAAAACAAATAACATTAATAACACATGAAAATGTTAACAATGTGTTTTTTAGTGTTAAATAAAAGTTTAAGAACTAAAGAACAGTGCCAAGTGTTGGTGAGAATGTGAGGTAACAGGAAGGTCCTACTCCGCCACCCATGAGAGTATAAGTGGTCAGCATTGTCTCCTGTAGGTACTTATGATGTATGAAAAGAAATTTCACTCCCAGCAATGGAAATGAGGGTGTATAGGCACTGAAAAACACATTAAAAGAATGTTCACAACAGCATTATTTGAAATATGCCCAACCTAGAAACAACCCAAACATCCATCAAAAGTAGAGTGGATAAATAAATGATAGCAAATTCATAGACTGGGAAAAATCCTCAGTGCAAATGCATAAATTACTCCTATACACAACCACCAGGATGATTTTTGCAAACATAATGCTGAGAAAGAGCAATCAGACACAAAAAGGTGTATTACATATGCTTCTAATTATAAATAGAAGCCTAATAACAATCTAAATTAATTTATGATCGATAAATAGGATAGCCTTTAACTCTGGAGAAAAGGGAGAGGGTACAAATTTGTAGGCGGCTTCAGGGAGGTGTTTCAGAGGTCTAGGAATACTTCATTACTTGGATTGGGGGATGGTTACGTGTCAATTTCATTTCATGATAATTCACTGGTTTCTGCACTTTTCAGTACATACTTATTTCCTTTTGATTAAAAAATAACATATCAGCTCAGCCAGTGTGGCTCAGTGGTTGATGTCGACCTATGAACCAAGAGGTCACCATTCAATCCCTGTCAGGGCACATGCCCAGATTATGGGCTCGATCCCCAGTAGGGGGCATGCAGGAGACAACTGATGGATGTTGTTTCTCTCTCATCAATGTTTTTATCTCTCTATCCCTCCTCCTCCCACTCTCTCTAAAAAAATCAATTAAAACATATTTTTAAAAATTAATATATCATAATTTTGATAAAAAATAATGAATGTTTACTATGGCTCTAATTTGGTTGAAGAAAGTGTGAGATTGTATATGTGAGCTGATTGAACTATATCAAAATCTCAAGAAATTGGCTTATGATTATATTTTATTTTATTTCCGTATACAATGTTCAAAATTTTCTACAATGTTTAAAACTTGAAAAACCCCAAAAATGATAACTGCAAGGCAAATATCCAAAAATCCCAATCCTAAAGTTGAAGGGAATAAGCAAAAAGAAGTAAAATTAGCAAAGAATATGTAGTGAATATTGAACATATAGCTGATACTCCCAACCTGGAGGGTAAAGAAATAAGGGCAAGCCCAGGGGAGCCACGGAATACCCCATCTTAGGCCCATTCATCACACTGGTGGACAATGGTCTAAGTCCCAACTCAGTGGAGTGGCCTAAGTACAAAGAAATAGGAATATTTACACCACATAAATTGGCAAACATTATAAATCAGGGCTTGTATTATTGTTTGATTGGCCATCTACGCCTAAGAAAGTGATGGAGAAATATGTTAATAATGCAGATTAGAATTAAATGTGTGTTGTTAGTCTGTTCTCTGTATTTATGAGTCTGTTTCCATTTTGTTTGTTAGTTTATCTGGAAAAAATCACCAACAACTCATAGACAGACAACAGTATGGTGATTAACAGAGGGAAAGGGGGTGGGAGAAGTAGAAGAGGGTAAAGGGGAAATAAATGGTGATGGAAGGAGACTTGGCTTGGGGTAGTGAACACACAATACAATAAACAGATGATGTAATATAAAATTGCACCCCTGAAGCCTATGTAATTTTATCAACCAATTTCACCCCAATAAAGTCAATAAAAATAATTTACATAATAATTAATTAATTAAAATTGAATTAAATGTGTGTTGTGTTCATAGTGATAATTGCACCAAAAAATTTAAGGAGAAAAATTCTTCCAGTATTCAAAAGCTATTATCTAATCAGCAAAGGAGTTATTCACATCATGGACAAACATCCCTACATATGCCTTTGTCTGTTTCACTTTCATCTTACTAATTAACATAAAGGAAAATATAAACCCACACTTGTGTCAGCACTACATTTAGTAGTCAATTGCAACCACAGGTTGGCTAGGACACAAAAATTCAACATAATTCACCAAATCATCCCATGTAAATCAATCAACTATACGAAATTTACAATGAAAAGGATTGCATATTTTGTCATTATTCGTGAATTGTGTGCTACATACCCTTTATATAGTAATATTGATAAATAACTTATATACATATATATGCATACATTTTCCAGAGAGCCTATTTTTAAACATGTACCGGCACCCACTGCCTATAAACATTTTTCCTCAGTAGAAGATTACTAACATAAAAATAATCTGCAAATGTAGTTACAGCTGAAGAAGTCAACGGGCTAATGGGAGGGGAGCACTAAAGCAAAAATGTAAAGGTAAAGTGAAAAACACCTTTTCCTAACCAGGACTAAGGAGGAGTAAAGAGCTAATGTTTTGTGCCCTGTGTGGAGGGAAACTGTATGAGGTTAATTATTCATCTTTCAGGTTCTGCCACAAGTAGAAAAAGAAAGTAAGAAATTTGAGAGCAAGAAGGTTAAAAAAGGTCTTCTCTATAATTAGCTTAACAGGTAAATTAAGGTGGATAGACTCCCAGGGGCTAAGATGGAAAGCAGTGAGGTCCTCCAGCACCTACCTAACTCTGCATCCTCTGATAAATTACACTCTTTCTCCTCTAATTAGATTGTGACTTAATGTGGTAAATCTGATTTCCTTTGTATTTAAACAGACAGTACTTTATAATGTTCAAATACAATTATCCCGTTTGAGTCTCATAACAACTTTATGAGACAGGTATGACCGAGTTTTAAAGAAAAAAACTCCTAGGGAAAACTTAGGGTTTTGTGTGCTTAATTTAGCCAGGCTTAAGAAAAATGCTTCTTTCAAATCACCTATATTTCTTTTGAGTGCACTCATATCAGGTTTCTTAAAATTTTTCAGCAGTGTTGTTTCTCAAGCATTCGCCCTTTATCATTCTTCCTGGGGGAAAAAGACACAACCACCTGATTACAATTAACTACAGGGCAACCATTAATTTTTGAAACCCTGGCCTCTGCCTTTATCATGAAGTCTTCTGAAAGGTAGACAAACAATCTCTTTCGTAGTACTCAATTTCCTTCCTTAGTACAGAAACTTGTAAACAGTATGAACTCAAATAACTTCAGTAAAAATGGTTTTCCCAGCCTGTTTTCTTGGATTACATGACAAGCACCATATTGGAGGGAGACACATCTTGAGTTGCACACTGCTATAAAATGCCCAAGCAGCCTCATGAAAAAGGGCAATTCAGAATCAGTGAGAAAATAAATATCTAGAGTTTCTTCTCAGATGGAAGATGTGGAGGGAGGGAGGGAGGAAGGAAGGGAGAGAGGGAGAGAGAGAGGGAGAGAGGGAGAGAGGGAGAGAGAGAGAGAGAGAGAGAGAGAGAGAGAGAGAGAGAGAGAGAAAGAAAGAAAGAAAGAAAGAAAGAAAGAAAGAAAGAAAGAAAGAAAGAAAGAAAGAAAGAAAGAAAGAAAGAAAGAAAGAAGCCATGTATTAAATCCCTCTGCTTGCTCCAGGAACTTTCACAAACTTCATCTCCTGAATCTTCAACCAACCTGATCAGGTGGTCATGAGCCACATTTTTCAGATGAAGAAACTGAGATTCAGAGACACCAATTGCTTGATAAGTAACAAATTAGTTAAAGATGTATCTGTGATTTCAAAAACCATTCTTTATCTCTAGACCATTGGTTCTCAAAGTGTGGGTCCCAACCACCACCAGCAATACCACCTGGAAACTTGTAAGAAATGAAAATTCTCAGGATCTACCTCAGACCTTCTGAAATAATAGTGGTGGACTCCAACAATCTGTATTTTAACAAGTTCTCCAGGTCCTTCTGACACACACTAAAATTTGAGAACACCTGCTCTAGAGCAGAAGTCAACATTTTCTGCAAAGGGCCAGATAGAAAGTATTTTAGGCTTTGTGGGCCAGATGGTCTATGTCGCAACTATTCAGCTCTGCTAGATTAGTACAAAAGTAGCCATAGACAATACATAAACAAATTAACATGGCTATGTTCCAATAAAACTTTAATTACGGATAATGAAATCTGAAGTTTATATCATTTTCACATTCTTCTTTTGAATTTTTTCCAACCATTTAAAAATATAAAAACCATTCTTATCCCAAGAGTTGTACAAAAACAGGCAATGGGCTCAATATGGTCCGTGGGCCATAGAGCTGGATTATGTTACCTACTGAGAACTCTCTCATTAGGACAATAACACAAAGATAGGCAAACATCATAGAAGGTGAAATGTTGTAAATACAAATTATAAAACTCTCTATGGTCCAACAAAAGCAGACAGCCCATCTGGTTGTGGCAATCAGGAAGGCTTCCAAGAAGAGATGACAATCTACGTGGGCCTTGCATGGTAAGTAGGAGTTCAACAAGTAGAGACAGTGAGGATAGACTATGCAGAGGGAATGGCTTGACAAAGGGGTGAGGATTGGCATATTTGCCCAAATGCCCACTTCTACCCCAAATACACCAATATCTTAAACTAACGATGCTTTAGGGAATTATAATATGTAAAAAGTGTTTCAACACTTCACTGAGTACCAACTCAACAAAATGCACTGAGAGAGGGACAAATTGAGACAACTAAAATAACAGCTTTACGTGGGAAAACCATTATCAGTGATATATTCTCCTCTCCCTACAGGCCACAAGCTGGTGGGAGAGTGTCTTATTTCTTACAACAAATTATTTCCTGGTGCAAAATTGACTGCATGAAATATGCTCCCAAGTATCATACAGTACAGGAAATCATCCTCTTGAGATAGTTTCTAGTTATAAGGATTAGTTCCCTTGAAATTTGTTTTGTTTTCCTAATTCTTTACATACTCCAATGTCAAAGAATGTGTGTTTTCAGGCTACACATTTTCATTAGATTTGCTTCAATACCAGCTATTAAAAAGAAACACTACTCAATCTGGTAATATTTTCGAGAATAAGAAAGAAGGCAAATTGTCAACTTGGAAAGGAATAATAAATTCCTCTCCTGATAGATATCCAACTTCAGATAGCAGAGTCGTTAAGAGACCATTTCTAAAATCAAACTCTCTGGGCCCAAAACCCAGTCTCCCACTTAACAACCTATATAAACGTGACAATTACTCATTTTTCAGAGCCTCCATTTCCCTAACAATAAAATGGGGAAAGGCAGTGTATGTGTTTGCACAGAACAGAAGAGGAGGCTTAGTTAGTTTTAACCATCATTATTTCCCAGTAATACCTTTCCTCAATAATTAAACAAATCTGCCATTTGAACTAAATTAATATTCTCCTCTTTAGATTTATTAATTTAAATGTATTGGGCTGATATTCATTAATAAAATCATATAGGTTTCAAGTGTACAATTCTATAATACATCATCTATATATTGCATAGTGTGTTTACCACCCAAAGTCAAATCTCCTTCCTTCACCATATATTTGACCCCCTTAACCCTTTACCACCTCCTCCCACCCCCTTTCCCTCTGGTAACCACTGGAGATACAAATACTAGTAAATGAAAAGATATTCCATGCTCATGGATTGGAATAATCAATATAGTAAAACTAGAGGCCCGATGCATGAAATTCGTGCAAGAGTAGGCCTTCCTTTCACCCCCCAGCCCCCCAACCGGCTGCCAGCACCAGCTTCCCTCTGGCACCCGGGACCTGGGACCCGGGCTTCCCTCCAGCACCTGGGACCCAGGCTTCCCTTACAGCCCCGGCTTCGTCTGGAAGGACGTCTGGTCTGATTAGCATATTATGCTTTTATTATTATAGATGGCCATCTTACACAAAGCAATATACAAATTGAATGCAATCCTCATCAAAATCTTAATGGCATATTTTTAAAGAAATAGAACCAAAAAAACATCAGATTTGTATGGAAGCACAAAAGACTGATAATAGCCAAAGCAATCCTGAGAAAAAAGAACAAAACCTGAAGTATCATACTCCCTGACTTAAATTATAGTACAAGACGACAATAATCAAAGCAGCATGGTATTTGCAGAAAAACAGACACACAGCCCAATGGAAAAGAATTGAGAGCCCAGAAATAAACTCACATGCATATGGGCAAATAATTTTTTACAAAGGAGCCAAAAACATACCCGAAAGAAGCCTCCGCAATAAATGGTGCTGGTGAAATTTGAAAGCCACGTGCAAAAGAATGAAACTAGACTGCTATTTATCACCATATACAAAAATTAACTCAAAATTAATTAGACCTAATAAAACCTGAAACAATAAATTACATAGAAGAAAACGCAGATAATAAAATGATATTCTCTTCATGCAATTTAATGATATGGCAGCAAGGTCAAGACAGGACCCTGGAGGGATCAGAAACTGCTTACCAAGCATGGGGAGGCAAAAGGCAGAGAAACAGGGTGAAGCTGACTGTTTCCCCTTTGGCTGGGGGAGGGTAGGGCAGATGTCTTACTGTTAGGAAGGTCTGGAGTTTGGACCCTTGCAATGTATGAAGCACTGAAATGAGACCCCTTTGGGACATAAAGTGAACATATTATGTATTATCTGAGAGTGGCTGGAAAAGCTGAAAAGACCATCTGAGCTTCCACCAGGGGCAAGAGAAGAACTTGTCCTATCACACGGGTAGGAGTGGGAAGAGGGAGAATGAGATAAACTTTTTGATCACGCTCCCAAAGGCCCAGTACAACTGTATGTGCATAGACTGTCTATCTGTCGTGGCTGTTGGGGATAGTGGAAATGGCTCAAGCCTTGGAGACATAAAAGACCTGAAGCTTCACCACCTATTCACCTCTTTGAGGTGCATTTTTATCAATTAAATACTGGACACCAAGATGAGTGGGGACTCAAGGAGACAAGGGAAGCACAGTTCTTCCCACAGTGCCTGCCATCCTGCAGATCGAATAATCGACAGACAGCTGCTCACATCATGATCATTAGCACCCTTGTATGCTCTCACTCCCATTCAGGGGTCACTTGCAAAGTCACTTTAATATTCACTAACAGCCAGACCAATTTGCAATCAGTGCTTTTATCTGTCAGATACAATCCAGCAGAGTCTGCTGGTGTGAGGTGTTTCTCCCTCCAAGCAACATTGACGTTGACTTTCCTTTACTCATTACCATTCTCCTCTCCACGGACTCACTGGTAAAGAACCACAAGTCCCTAGGCTGAATAAGCAACAAAAGAACTGGCTGGGGGAGCAGCAGGGAAAGCTTGCCACCCTGCCCCACCTCTGCGTCCTGTGGGCTCCACAGCTGGTACTTCTTTGTTCACACAAATCACACTTTGTTGCAATTATCTCTTGAATGAAACAGGTTCTCCACTCTCTGTGAACTCCTTCAGAGGATGGACTGGAACTTTCCTCCCTGCATCCAGCAGTCTAGCTCCTAGGTTGCTTAAATAACTTAATGATAGCGTTTCTTAAAGTATGAGAATAAGCAACTTATTAAAAAGCACACCAGCACACTCGTTATAAATCTACATTTGTGCTCACAAGCTTCCTCAAAACGCCATCAATTTACCCGGGTGTTTCCACCTTGATCATGGTGTCCCTTGCCCAGCAGGAGTCAACAATCCTCTGTCCCCCAAACACAGTGTGCCTGCTACCATTCTGTTATGCACAACAAGTACAGGGTGTCCTGAATCATGTCCCATGGATCAGGAAGGGTCACCACCAGTACCTGCCTCCTCTGGAAGAGACCGCATGAAGGGAATAGGAATCAGGGACACAAGAGCATGTCCCCACAGATTTGTCTCCAAATGAGGGTTTTATAACTTCCTTGAAAGAGGCCTCCCCGCTCCTGTTATCCCACATGGCCATGTGTATTCATGCACGAGAGAGAAGGAACCCATGGCCACAGACCCTCCACATCCCTGAGAGAGTCAGAAGCCGCCCAGAACCGTGTCACAGCCTGCCACGCCCCTTGTCCCCAGCTGTGCCAGGGCAAGAATGCTGTTTCCAAAGCAACGGTGACATCGTACTTCATTAATGCTGCAGGCAGAGAGTCCCACATGCACCCACACACGCAAACACACACACTCACATGCCAGCATGGGCACCTGTAAGCAGGCACAACTAAAGGCATAGACACAAACCCAGACACAGATCTCTTGTAGTGTGGAAACATGAGAATCTTTTTAAAAGCGACAAATGGCATCTTATTTCTTATCTGGCCAGAGAAGGTAGCGTTCCAAGGATATATTTCATTGGTTTCATATCTGTCGTTTAATATTTCTTACCGGTAACTCGGGGGAAATTGAAAACCCAAATGCTCTCTATCTGTTTGTAAATGACTGCTGATCCCATTAGTCCATCTTATCTCCCACGGGGAGAGTAGAGATTATATCTGGCCAGAGATGTGAGGCCCCTTTCTCCTAAGGCTTCAGTTTGTGACCTCAAATGGATCACTCGTGCTATTTCTTCCTCTCTTTTCTTCCCTTTCTCGTTCTTCCTTCTTCCTTCATGGTCTGCTTTAATTGGAATTTCTCTCCCAGGAAAATCAGAAACCTGAAACCACCTCCTGGTGTCAGATTCTAGCAGCTGAATGTGAGCCTGGGGTGGGGCATGCCCAGAGCTTCAGGATGTGGGGCAAGAAGAACCATGTTGGCCCCACAAAGTCTCAATCTACATGGGGCAGGTTGGAGGCAAAAATGGGCTCCAAAGAGCTGGGTTTGCTCCTCAGGCCAGGCAAGATGGGGTGGTGCATCTAGGAGGAAGAGGGGGTCGCTGCAACGCTGGTGTGCGGGGGAGCAGGCCAGGGCCAGCCCTGATAGCACCTTTGCAGAAGTGGAAAGGGCGCCCCCTTGGGGCTTGACAAGGGAAGCTGTGCTGGATTTCAGCTCCCACCCACCCACACACTCTGGGGTGGCCCTGAGGGAGTATAGAAGCTGTAAGAATGGGTCTGCAGTCTCACCCATGTCCCACTTCACACTCCCTCTCTCTCTACCCTCTCTTCTCATGTTCAAGTACCCCAGGTTCCCAAACATTCTGCCAACCTGAAGAATCAAACAAGGAGCCTTCAAAGGGAGCTTAGTTCTGTGTATGAGAAACCAAAGAGCAAGCAGGACTTTCCAGTCAACATGGTCAGGAGCCCATGCGTCAAAGTAAGGTACCCGGAGTTCTCACGCTCGCCTGGCCATCGACCATGAAACATGAGGCAAGTTACTCAACCAGGCTGTGCCTCATTTTCCTCATCTCTACACCGGAGGCCTACCTCATAGTGCCTGCTCCCCGGGATGGTTATGAGGACGAAATGAGGTCATACTTATCAAGTGGCACATAGCAAGCACTCAACAAATGTTATCTGGTCTTGCTCACCTGAAATAACTCCAAATTTAACTAAGGTTTCCATATACATAAAATTATAGGTGCTCTTTTCCCTGTCAGTCCACCATCAGCACATAGTTTTAAGGCACAAATCCAATGGGAAGTGTGTGGCCAGTGTTCGGAAAGTGGATCTTAGGGGTGAGAATGACCTGGGTGGGAGGTGGGGTGGAGTCCAATTGGAGCTTTACTGTCGGGTAATAAGAACACTGAACAAGTCTTGACTCCGCAAAGTCAAAAGTCTTGACTCTACTAAGTAGAGTCCACAAGTGAAAAAGTGACAAGCAGTTCACTACAATGTCATTTTTAGAGGCTTCCCATGATGATACTTTGAATTAAGAAATGGAAAAACCACAGTCAGTGTTTTTCCCTGTTTACTTACATCTGGTGCTATTATGGCATTTGCCTAAATGCTAGATGCACCACGTGACTTAAGGCCAAGGTTAATGCCAACAGCGAGCAGTCCTCCCTGCCTAATGTCAATACTTTGTAGGCCCCATGCATATGGCATTTCCTCCTGAAACTTCCCCTGAATTTCCAAGTCTGGATTAGGTGTTCCCATCCTTTCCTATTACATCATTGAATTAAATGTTTACTTATTTATATCCCCCACTAGACTCCAAGCTCCAAGATGGCAGGGCCATTGTTATTTTCTTCAGCATTGTGCCCTTAGCACCCAGCACAGTCCCCAGCACACAGTAGGTTCCAATACTTTTGTAAATGAACGAATGATAGAGAGAAAGAGGATGAGTCATTTTCTTTGAGAGGATTTTAAATGGGTGTGGGCACTGAGTGGTGTGCATAAGAGGGGTTCTTGGCCCTGTTCCCAGCCAGATCTGGGCAACAAGACAAGTAATCACTTCCGTTCAAAGACAAGGAAAGGGGGGCTCTGGGATTTCTTCAAGTGGGGAGTGCACATGTTAATGAATCAAACAAGCCAATGTGCAAAAGAAAAATTAATTTACAGACAACATTTTCACAGTACATATCCACAAAGCTCAGAATGCATGTAATAACACAAATTGCAGATGTTCGAGTATGATCTGGACAAAGAAACTCTGCACACGCACTTTGGCCGGAGCAGAGAGAGAAGTTAGACCGGGAAGACCAGACTGGACCCACTGCAGGCAGGAGAGAGGCCAGTGTGGATTTAAGCCCAGTGCCAACATTCATGGCTGCTATTGGCTGCCATCCAGCTGTGGGCCTGCATCTGATAGGATGAGGGTTTCTAGCAGGGCTGTGGCTGGAGGAGGGGTGCAGGAAGGACTGGCCTGCAAAGGTTGCTGGGAGACATAAATGGCCAGTGGTGATGGGAGGGGGAAGGGAGGCCAGTAAATGGGAGGAAGTTTAGACAGCACCATTCCCTGGGGCACTGGCTGCTTCTAGGTCACAAGCAAGAACTGCTAGCAGAACAGAAACTTGGCTGGGGGAAAAAGAAAACATTTTTGAAGTTGCTGAGTGAACCTGGCCTGTGTATGTGCAACCAGTTCCCTTATTATGACCCCAAAGTGGCAATGGGCAATTTCTGCACTATCTTTGGAGTAGCAGCCTCAAGGCCAGGCCATTGGGGAACTGGGTCATTCAGGGACTTCCTATGGAAGAATCTTTTTGAGGCAGTTAGTCAATGAACAAATGTTGCCGACCACCTCCGGTATGTTATGGAATGCAACAATCTGGAAGGAGGCTTCCTAATGGGTCGGTGAGTTCAGACTAAAGGCAGATAATGGACTGAAGGCAGATAATGAACAGTACAAGTGAAACCCCTCTGTCAACTGAGGCCCCTGAGTGTGTATGTTGTATCACATCCTAAACACTCGCTTTGCTGCAAATATCCATACTTGGACCCTTTCCTTGATTTCCTTTTGAACATAAAACCAAACTGTGCTAAGAAGTCTGTGCATAGGAGACACCACTGACAGTGTAAGTCGGGTGGAGCAGAGCGAAGAATTTAACATTGAGTGTTGGACATCTTGTGCTCAAGATTCCTTTGCCCCTCCATCAGCAAGAACTCTTCCCAGATCACTTTATTCCACATGGACCCCCAGGCTGAGACAGACCTCTGGCTCTTCTTCCCTCCTTCTGTCTTCCTCCTTTCATCTTTCTTCCTCACCCCCTCACTTCTTGGTTTTACCCTTGAGAACTTCAAATTCCCTTCCGTCTTGCAAAATAATGGGCTCTCCCTGGTTTCCACTTCCCAAACACAGCTTCAGACCCACTTCTGAAAAGCGTGCTAAGCTGACCCCCACCTTTGCCATGATTCTTAGCATACAAAGTGGTTGATTAATAACCTTATTTCTCTATCTCTCGCACACCAAGGTCAATTATTATCTCTGGCCTCCCAACCACCAGATTCTCCCTTTCAGTCCTAAATGAGCCTTCCTAAAACATCACTTTCATCAACTATTGACAGCCAAAGCTCATGATTTTCACCCAAATTTGCTCTTCCTTCCATGTTCCACCCAGATGCCCAAGCCAGAGGCAGCAATACAGATATCAATACAAATATTACCTCCTCTCTCTCTCTCCCTATATCCTGTTGGCTACCAAAAACATTAGATGCTCCTTCTGAAATGTTTCTTAGTCAAGAATAATGGTTCATGTAGTGAGCTAGATAGGTGGTTCGGTGGAGAGAAGGCAGATGCTATGACTGACAGTTCTACACAAAACACGTGCACTAGAAGAAGGAAAGTTTCCCAAAAGAAGGATGATGGGCAAGCAAAAGATGCATCATCTCAGCAAGGAATCCAGGGCCATGATATTCGTAAATCTTGAGAGCTGGCTTCAGAAAAATGTGTGCTGAGAACCAAGCCATAATCACAGTTGGAGTTCAGACACCAGCCCCTGGAAGGGGCATCGGAAAGACTGGACTGGGGTGAGGGAAAAGGAGGGGGATTCTAGAGAAAGAGATTAAGGCAGAGAAGTCCATTATCAGAACTAAGGCTATATTGGTTTCTAGGGCTGCCATAACAAGGTACCACAGACTGGGTGCTTTAAACAATAGAAATTATTTTCTCACAGTCTGGAGGCTGGAAGTCCAACATCAAGGTTTCAGCAGGATTTGTTTCTCCTGAGGCCTGTTTTCCTTGGCTTTTAGATGAACATCTTTTCCCCATGTCCTCACATTGTCTTCCTTCTGGGCGTGTCTTCTTAGAAACAGCAGTTAGATTGGATTAAGGCTTACCCTAAAGGCCTCATTTTTTAACTTAATTACCTCTTTAAAGTCCTTATCTACAAACACAGTCACAGTTTGAGGTGCTGGGGGTTAGGACTTCATCATATGAATTAGGTCGGAGGATGGGATTGGGCCCATAACAAAGGGCTACTGTCAGAGCCAAACTGTCAGGAACTCCAAACCTGGGCAGTAGACCTGGTGATGAATCTCAGAGTGGAGAAGACAGAGCCACTCAACAGCCTCCTGTGGCCTTAGCCAACTATGCTCCTCAGACCCTTCTCCTTAATAACACTTCAATTTTTTATGGACTGACTCCTGAGATGGAGTCAGAGATGAGCCTCGAAGCATCATCAACCATTAAGGAGAATGAACTTGGTCACTCCAAACAGGATTCTATTCACATCTAAGAAGACTAAAAACCTTCCCAGGACATCTAGAAAGCAGGTTAGGTTCCTTTGCTGCTGTAGTGAGTTACCTGGAATTTCAAGCTTAGTTTTTATATCACAAAACTCCAAACCTGGGCAATATAGTCTCCATAAGACACCGAAAAGTATAACTGAAAAATTTAGGTGACTTCTTGAGGCCCTTCATGATTCCATATACTGAGTTAAAAAGATAAGAACCGTTATTCTCTAGGCCTCTTCGCTCAAACAGGGTCATGCCCTCACTGAAGGCTCCAGGAAAGAATGGGTTCCATGCCTCTTGCCAGTGGCAACTTGACATCTATAAATGAATTATATTTCATGTGGGGATTTGGTACATTTTATTATGATTAATGTGATATAAGAAGGTGCTTCCCAAGATAAGAGTGCCTAGGGAAGCGGTTCTCAACCTGTAGGTCGCGACCCCTTTGGGGGTCAAACGACCCTTTCACAGGGGTCGCCTAAGACCATCGGAAAACACATATATAATTACATATTGTTTTTGTGATTAATCACTATGCTTTAATTATGTTCAATTTGTAACAATGAAATTGGGGGTCACCACATTAAAGGGTCACGGCATTAGGAAGGTTGAGAACCACTGGCCTAGGGCCTCCGGAGATCTTCAACTAACCAGCCTTTGAAACTTGGGGTTCCATGTCAAGAGAGAATTCTAACCACATCTCCCTTCCTCATCGAGTCTTTGGATTCAGTATAATTCAAGGTATCTAATAAACCATTCCTTTGTGGGGTGCCTGCAGAATCAAGCAAGGACATTCACAGAACCTGGTGGGCAGGAAGCCCTAATTCACCTTGCCCTTGGAGGCATTTCACATTGATTTCCTGTGAAAAGGCATCCCCCTGAAGCACCCCCAAGATAGACCTGACTTACGGGCTCGCTACCAGCAGCCCCTGGGAGGCAGAGAGAAACAAGCAAGTGCAACTGGGGTAAATGCCTCTGTGGGAAGCAGCCTGTGGCACTTGAAGTCACTGGCTCTCCCCAGCCTCCTGGAGGGAGAGGATAGAGAAGGAAGGCTGTGATATTGTATTACCCTGTCAGTCACAGGGAAGCAATTCTTTAGGTCATCAGTCAAAAGCTTCCTTGGAAATGAGAAATGAGCCTGAACACCAGGCCATTTAAAAAGATATTTATTGTGAAATGTGAAGGCAGCAGCACCTTCCTCGAGTCGAGACAGGCACTCAACGTGAGATCCACAGGCTAAGTCTAGAGAAGCAGGCAGCAGGAATCTGAGTATAAATGAGATATGACCTCAAAACCATCACTCCAAACAACGGCCTGGGAGGAAAGAACACACATGTGGAAGGCGAGGAAGTCAGTCCCCAGGGCCGTGGGAAGCAGGCAGGGCAGAGGCCAGTCCTTTAGTGTCTTCAGCCCAGTGTGAAGAAGCAGGAGGCTTACTCCCTTACAGTGCAAACTGAAGAGGACAGCTGAAGTGTCTTGTTGCCTGGAGTTTGCTTTGAAATACTCCAGAAAAAAAAAAGTTAGGAAAATAGATAGATAGCTAAAACAAGATAATTGCTAAAGGTGGCTGATGGATATTAGGGAGTTCATTAAAACAATTTTTTGTGTAGATTTGAAAATTTCCATATGGAAACAATTTTGTTAAAGAAAATAGATCTTCATCCTGTATTCATGAATCTTATCTCTCTGCAGATATATGCATTGGAGCATCAGCTGGCCACATTTTCTAGGCTCTATGAGAACCTGTAAACTTCAAAATTAGATAAACACACACAAATCATAGGTAGTCTGTGTGAATACACACACCAATATTATCATTTCCATATGTATTTATACCATATGGCATGCCAGGCATAATGCATACCATTCTATGTGCATTTTATCATTTAATTTATATGACAATCACATGAGGTAAGGGACCTAGTAAGTCATCCAAGGTCAAAGAGCTAGTAAATGCCAACTCCAGGTTTCCAGTCCACCTTGGTCTGACTTAAGAGCCAGGAACCTTACCTACCCGCTATACTAATCCACCATGTTCACTGGGGTTACAAAAGTCTCAGTGTACAATCACAAGGCCAAAAGACATGGGTGCTTTCTGTCAATGAGGCCAGGTCAGAGGAAGCCCAGCCTGCCCGACTGCTCTACCTCCCTTTCCATGTCTCACTTCAACACCACCCCTTTCTCATGTCCCTGTGGGTAAATCCGTGTGCATAGGAGGCTGCCCAAAGAGGGCCATGTAACAGCAGCTTCTACATAAACAGCCTATTCGGCATTATGTGGCCTTCTGCTCTCACACATCTGCATTTGGCTATACAGCTGGACCCTGGAATTGAGTCTAAGGGCCAGAAATGGGAGAGGCAGGTTTTCAAAGTGGCCACACACTGTTATTTTTTAATAAGATTGGGCCTGTTTGATTTTCTATTAATAAAGATAATTGGGTTCTACCGAAAGCAGACCTTCAGTTAAAAACTTGAGTGCAAGTAGTTTTAGGGAAGTGTCAGCCAGGGAGCGGGGGAAGTAATCTCTAATAATAAAAGCATAATATGCTAATTAGACTGGACATCCTTCCGGATGTCCTTCGGGACAACCTTCTGGACGAAGTCATGGTGGCGGGGGCCGAGGCAGAGGAGGCAGAGGCAGCAGAGGCCCCCAGTGGGGGCTGAGCCCCTTGCACGAATTTCGTGCACTGGGCCTCTAATCACAAACAAAAAGTAGTCATTGAAGGGGTGTGTTATTGAGCAGGAAAACTACCATGGGCAATGCAGGGACTTGATTCCCCTGGGAAAGTTGTGGACACCACATAGAAAATGCATCAGAGTTTTCCAACATAACAGACAAAGGAACTGGGGTGTGTACCCTCCAACTCCCTCCCACCATTGGCTGACTGCTGCTCCTGGCATTAGTAACTAACTCCTCAGCACTTCTAGCCTGTCCCCTGCACTAGTGACATTTTAGACCAGATGTTCTTTGTGAAGGGAACTACCCTGGGCACTGTAGGATATTGAGCAGCATTCTTGGCCTCTATCAACTAGATGCAAGGACAGCTCCCACCCTAGCTGTGTCTCCAGATATGGCAAAATTTCCTGAGGCAGGGTGGAGAGGCAAAATAACCTCCCTATTGAGAACCACTGACCTATCATCCAAGTTTACCCAGGACTCTCTGATTTTAGCACTGAAAGTCCCACATCTGGGACATCCCTCAGTCAGGTACCCACCCAAAGCACATTCTCTTTGAGGGCTAAGGTAAGTCATGTGCCATTGAAAAGCCCTAAGATTTTCCAGACACCCAAGTCCAGACCTAGACTTAGAACCTCGGAATGGGGCTATGGATAAGAAGGGCTTTCAGACATCCCACACAAGGGACCTGAGAAAGTCTAAGCACCCATCCCACTAGACTGTGAGCTCCATGAGGGCAGAAGACCTAGTATTTCCTTCCCCAATGATCCCTAGTGCCCAGCAGAGAGCATATAAAACATGATCAGTAAGTACTGCTGATCAATACTTACTGATCAGCAATAAGTGGTGGATGGATGGATGGATGGATGGATAAGTGGATGGAAGATAAATGGATGGATAGATAAATGGATGAACTGCCAGATGGCCTGATGAATAGGTAGGTGGGTGGACAGATGGACAAATGGACTGCAATTAGGTTATCCAATCTTTCTAAGCTTCAGCATAATCCCACCCATAGAATGTGGATAAAAATACCTTCTATGTAGGGCTGCTGGGAAGATTGAGTGAGAAACTAAAGTACTATGTGTGGTTTCTAGGATCAAAATGCTTAATGTGGTGCCCAGCACATAGCAAATGCTGGCTACCTTCCTTTTCTGGGATCCAGAAGAACTAATTAAATTTAATTAAGTGATTTGAAACATGAGGAAAGGTAGGAGAGGCCCCCACAATGCCCACAACACAAACAAGCAGGGGTGAGAATGATTGCAAACACTCTTATCTTTTATTTCTATCTCGTGGTCATAATTTCAAATTGTTCCTAATTCAGATAATGGATCCAATAAATGAGATTCCACAGTTTCCTGCCAAGTGCACTCTGTCTTGCGTGCCCTGGCATCTGGAAACATTTCATAACCAACCCTCTACACATTAGGCCGGTTCTGCCTCTGAGCCATTTAGACCCACTTGCCACTTGGATTATAAGGAGTTAATTCTCCCATCCACCCTGCAATCCAAAGGAAAATGAACAGAGCAGGAAGCAACAGCCCAGCCTTTACTCTGAATTTTGAACCTGGGAATTTTTCCCTTGGCTCAGTCAGGGGCCCCTGACCCATGTCCTTCTCAAGATCAGCAGGTGACCTTGGACTGGAAAACTCTTTGAAGCCAATTTTCTTTAGGAAGGAGAGAGAGAGAGAGAGAGAGAGAGAGAGAGAGAGAGAGAGAGAGAGAGACTGACTTATATGAACTGATCAAACGTGAATTGAAAAAGAACTTCAATAAACCTGGAATCCCAGGACTCAAGGAGAATAGCCAGGGATAGAGAATAGCCAGATGGAGATGGCATATCTCACTGAGGGGCCAGGATAAAGGGAGTCGCAAGGCTAAACTTCTCTTTCCATGCACATGCCTTGCCCACCTCCTGGAAGAATGCCCCCTGTGGCCCCCAACCACCTTCAGAGCCTCTTCTCTGCTACTCACTAGGCTCCTGCCCACCACCCCTGAGCCTTCCTTCAGTCCCTGGAACTCCCCCAACTCCTTCCCACCTCGGGCTTTCATGTGTGCCATCACTCTGCCTAAAATATTGCCTCCTCAGGGGAGCTCCTTCTGACCCCCACTCCCCAACCTGACCCCAACAAGGGGCACCAAGTACTTTTCCACTGTAGATTTTATTGTATTACTAGATGCCTGGGGCACAAATTCATGCATGGGTGGGTCCCTCGGCCTGGCTGGTGATAGGGGCCGATCGGGGCCACAGGAAGTTGGCCAGTGGGGGGAGGGGCCAGGGGAGGTTGGCCGGCCATGGGAGGTTGGCTGTGGGAGTGCACTAACCACCAGGGGGCAGCTCCTGCGTTAAGCATCTGCCCCCTGGTGTTCAGTACACATCACAGCGACAGTCAA
>NW_005871083.1:4509374-4594586 GCF_000147115.1 Myotis lucifugus | reverse complement strand
CCTGGTGTTTCAGTGCCACATCATAGCGACACGCTCAACTGGTCGTTTGGTCCATGCAGTTGCTTAGGCTTTTATAAACGTCTAAGCGACCACTAGGACCAGACGACTGGGCTGCCCTGGCCGGTAGCCTATGGATGTGCACTGACCACCAGGGGGCAGATGCTCAATGCAGGAGCCTGGCCCCTGGTGGTCAGTGCACTCCCACAGCCAACCTCCCACAGCTGGCCAACCTCCCACGGTCCCCCACCCACCCACCCCTGACTGGCCGACCCCGATTGGGGCAGCCAGCCAACCTCCTGCGGTCCCTCCCCCAGGCCGGCCCTGATCGGCCCCAATTGCTGGCCAGGCCAAGGGACTCCACCGGTGCACAAATTCGTGCACCAGGCCTCTAGTATATAGATAATTTTAAATGCTTGTGGAATTATTTGTTTGATGCCTGCTATGGGCTAAATCATGCCCCCCACAAATTCACAAATTATAAAATCCAATGTCATGCTATTTGGAAATGGGGTTTGGGGAAGGTACTTAGGTTTAGATGAGATCATGAGAGTAAGGGCCCCTTGATGGGATTAGTGTCCTTATAATTAGAGAAAGAGAGACCAGAGCATTATCTATCTATCTATCTATCTATCTATCTATCTATCATGAGGGCACAGCAAGAGAGTGTTGCAAACCAGGAAGTGAGCTTTAGCCAGAAACTGAATCTTGATCTTGGACTTCCATACTCCAGAACCATGAGAAATAAATGTCTATGGTATTTTGTTATGGCAGTCAGAGCTGATTAAGACAATATCTGTTGCCCCAGAAAGACCAAGTCTGTCTTGTTATTATTCCTTTATCACTCCTAGACCTCACAAGGTGATGACACACCTGAATTGAATAAGGGGAGGGGGGCTTATTTACACAAAGGGGTGGGTATAGGGGCAGTAACCCAGAACTTACCACCCTATGCTTGAAGGGAGGAAGAGAAGGGTCATTAGGGAAGCCACAAAGGAAAGAGCTGTGTCAAATCAGCCCCCTTGAGAGCAGCAGTGATTGCCAGTCATGGAGATGCAGGTGACCACACGGGGAGGGAGCCAGAGGAAAAAGTGCCTGACTCCACTCTTTCTCCTCCTCCATGTCTCCTGCCAGGACCTTCTGTTGGGCAAGCCCAGCCAGAGGGCACTGGAGTCTGATGCTGCCCAAACAAGTCAGTCTTCTGGGGCCAGACCAAGGCGGGGAAAGGTGGACAGTGGATCTGAGGGGCAAATGGAGGCTGTCTGGAGCATTCCCCTAGCATCAAACACAGTTCTGAGCTCAAGTGTGAAAGCAATGTTTGCTGAATAAACGCCATTCTGACCCTGAATCTTCCCTCCTGTGCCTGAACTCTGGCTACAGAGGCAGGTCTCCAGGATTTTGAAGGGGAAAGTGCAGAAGTGATCCCCATATTCTGGTCTTGCTACCATGTGTTCTTTGACAACCAACACCATTTTGGTGAACAACCACAATGGTTCAAAGCCATCTGCTACCTGCTTCAAAGCCATCTGGGAAGTGTTCCATATTTAGACAAATACAGACACCTGGTTTTGAGTACCTGTCTCTGAGTCTCCTCCATATGAATATCTTCTAAAAAGGCCAAACTCTCTCCTTGGAGAGATCTGATTTCTTCCCTTACCCAACCACCCATTCTCTCAACTCTTTACTTAAATATATTTCTATCCAGGGCATAGGAAGTGAGGGCCAATCTGGGATTAAGAATATGGCAGTCATGAAAATGCTTTGCTCAGATCTCCTGCTGAAGGAATACAGTTGACTGACAGCTCCAGCTGCCAACCATCTGGATGCACTATGTTCACACTGAGGTTATGCTTCTCACAGGCTATTCTATACCCAATAATTGAGCACAACACATAACAGTGCCAGCCCTCTCCCGCAGGGTGTAAGAGTTATCTAAGAAATGAATTTAGCTGGAGGACGGCCTTATCCACCTGACCAAAACGTAGACCTTTGTTGTGATCTGAGGTTCTCCCTGCCCACTCCTTCTTCCTTCCCAGGTGTCAGACTTGGATCTAATCTAAAGGCTCATCCAGCCTCTCCTGACTCCTCCCCCTTGTAATGCCTTTCCCAGGCCAGTCCCCCAATAAATCTTTTGCTTGCCTAATCTCATCTTAATGTCTGCTTCTTGGAGACCCAATCTATCACACAGACTCTGGCAGTTTGTAAAATTGAACCGCCTACAGACGGGTGTTTGCTTGGGTGTGCGTGCCAGTCAATGCAAGGATGCCTCTGTTGCTTTTAAATTTATTTTTATGAAAGAGGATATTTGGATCTTGGGTTTTGGGGCTGGGAAGAGCAGGCTGGTGGGTGGATTGGCAGCCCTATGAGCTGGTATTGAGCCTATATAGCAGGAGGGGAAATGGATAGAGCTGAAGGAGCTGTACTCAAGAAAGACTGAGAAGTTGAACATAGCAGTCCTACTAATGGGTCCACATGAACAAATGTGGTAGAGAGTTGGGAAAAAGGATAGTCACATGCACAGCTGGCCACAGACCAAGGCCAGCAGAAATGGCTATGCCTAGTGGGACACTGTTTTCATAGAAAATTATATCAATTATCTATTGCTATACAACAAATAACCTCAAAACCCGCAAACATTTATTATCTCAAACAAAATCATCACTTATCTGTCTATAAGTCAGGTAGGGGTTGACTGCTTTAGGCAGGACTCTGCTGAGGCCCCTTTGGTTCCTATATTTCTCATCTTCTTCAGACTACCTGGTTAGCCAGGGCATGTTCCTTTCATGGCAATGGCAGAAAAGCAAGATAGCAAGTGGAAAAGTGTGAAACCCTAGGTCACCTCCATACATGTACCACTGGCCCGTGCAAGTCACATGGTCAAGGGTTGGGGAAATAGCCTCCACCCATGATGAAGCCACTTCAAAGGTATGGATGCAGGAAGGAGGGAAGAATCTCCCACCAGGACTTTAGCAATAAAGGTAGACAAGGGTCATAAGAGAACAACAAAACCCAAGAGAAAGAACAGGGGTGATTTGGTCTGGCACCTGTAAAAAGCACTTCCACCTGTAAAAAGCACTTATTTTATCGCCTCCTCAGGGGAGCTCCTTCTGACCCCACTCCCCAACCTGACCCCAACAAGGGGCACCAAGTACTTTTCCACTGTAGATTTTATTGTATTACTAGAGGCCTGGGCACAAATTCATGCACAGGTGGGTCCCTCGGCCTAGCTGGTGATAGGGGCCTTTGAATTGGGGGAGTTATCTTTAATGTAACCTCATTAAGGGATAAGAATTCCCTCTCTCTTGGTTTCTCTGCAATGCTTGCAGTCCTCCCTTCTGAGTGTCAGCTTTGTACCTGTCCTCAGGCAAGTCACCTTCAAGATAGCAAGATGGCTGCAGGCAGATCAGAAGACCCTTCCCCAAAGTTGCCCACTGAAAAGACAACAAATGTGGGCAGGAAAATGACTTGTGTGGACTAGCTTGGGCTGCATTACTCTCCTCCAAGTACCAATCATTATAGCAAGAATGAGACTACATTGCCAGCTCCCCCTCAAATTTTTGTTTTGTCATATTTGTTATACCACAGGGAAGAGTTGATTCCACAAAGGAAAGCATAGATGCTCTTAGGAAGGGGAAGGGGGTAAGGGAAATGGGAAAAGCAGCAACCAGTATCCCCTAGAAGCAGCCAACAAACACATTTCCTGACTTCACGGAGCTTACAATCTATCTGAGGTGAGAGGAATTAATGACTGTGCAAACATTTCATTACAAACTGTGGTAAGTGCTACAAAGAAAATAAATGAAATGGGTGCCATTGGGACAGATAATTGGAAGACTTTCATCTCAGAGCAGGCTGAGATGAAAGGGTGGGCAAAATAAACTAGGAGAAAGGGGATTGCATGTGGAAGACAGAGAGAGGATTGGTTAGAGCATCCAAAACAAGGAACAGGCTGTGGGACTAAAAGGACCATGACCCTGAAGGGTGCTGGGAGAGGGCCAGTGTGGCTGGAGCTCAGAGATAAGGGAGGAAGATATGAGTCATAGGGCTAGAGGGGTGAGAGGCCAGACCAAGCATGGCCCCCAAAGCCTTTGTAAGGTGTTTGATATGTATCCCATGAGAAGATGGAATCATTGGAAGATCTTAAGAGAGAAAAGACATAGTAATTTGACATGAATTTCTTTCACTCGCATGCAGTTTGGAGAATGGGTTAAAGTTGACAAGAGTGGAAATAGAGACCTGTGAGGAGGCAATAGCTGTGGTCCAGGCAACCAAAGGTGGTGCTTGGAGGTAAAGTAAATAGATAGATCTGAGTGCTGTTTAAGAAGCAAAGTCAACAGGACTTGGTGAAAGATGAGGAAGGAAGACCAGGTTGGTAATCTCTTAACTCTTGGCACTGCTTTCCATTAAGGACATACTGATTTTTCTATGAACCTTATTCAATGGTCCAAGGAAGTCATGGATATTGCCTTGGCAGCAAAGATTATAAAATGGACTCCAAGCCAAAACCCACCTAACACTGCCATGAACTTTCTCATTCTGCCAGCACAATGTGGTGTAAACTACATGGGATTTTGAAATCACCGAGACCTGGGCTCTGATTCCATACCTGATCCTCATTAGCTAGAGAAACTGGGTGACCTGTTTTAACCTCATTGAGCCTCAATATCCAGATCCATAAAATGGGGATTATAATACCCACCTCTTGGGGTGGTTTTAGCCTGGGTTGATTCCATCAGGTGACATGTGACAATGCAAAGGATACTGAGCTATAAAATGTTTGTTAATTCCATACAATTATAAGGAAAATCATTCTCCTATAAGAATACATTTATCTAGAACATTGGTTTCTGGCAATGGCTAGTTCTATATTTACTCATCCTTCAAAAGGGAAATTGCTTCTTGGGTCTTTGTTGGGATCTTACATACCTACAAATGTAGGGGACAAAACCTCCTTTTGTGACTTGACAGTGAAACCATTTCAAATGAAAGAACACAAAGTATCCTATTTTAGGGACAGTTTTCTCCACTCAGAAAACCTGTCATCAATGACCTGCCACCTTGTCTACAGTCCTCTTTGATAAATTAAACAGGTGTGGAAACCACAGGGGAGCAAATGTTCAATGCACAATGGGATCTAAAGAGGCCAAGGGAAGATCCAGAGCATAGGCCTGGTGTCAGGAGGGCAGCATCTGAATTAGAGACAACTCAAACTGGTTAAGCTGAAGGGAAATTCATTGACATGAAACAGTTTAAAAGACCAGGGCAATAGCAGACTGAGGCCATGGCTGGATTCTGGGACTTGAACAATGTCACCAGCTTCTCTCCAACTTTTACTTCTGCTCTGTTGGCTACAACTCAGACAGGCTTTGCCCTCATATCTTTCCAGGTTCAAGTCCAGTAGAAAAGAGAGAAATTATCTTCCAGGTGTCTCCTGGGCGAGTCCTGGACTTCACTCTGATTGGATCAACTTGGGACACATGCTCATCCTTCAAGCAATCATTTGGCCAGAAGGGCAGAGATAGGCAACTTGGTGGAGGACTAGATTTTCCCATTACTGGAGGAAGAAAGATGGCTAGTGAGATGCAGGAAGACATGAAGCCTCCCCTCCGCTCCCCCCCAAAAATATCAGGGACTATTGTGGAGAAATGATGCTGAGAATTCCCTCTAGACAGGCACAGGGAGGTCCTCTCACCAGGACTTACCTTGGCTTCTCATTCCAGCTTCACTCCAACTTTGGCTCATCTAACTGTACTCAAAATCAAGTCTATCCAGTTAATATTTGTACTGCATCCCCCTTTACGCTTTAAAATATCTTTCTTATCCACTTGTCCCTCTGCTCTTCACACTAACCATCAGTAAAGGGAATGTAACTTCCCAGATAAATCTAGTATCTAGATGTTGACATCTGTTCTTATTCCATTTGCTCCTTCCATTCCATTCTATTCCATTCCATTCCATTCCATTCCATTCCATTCCATTCCATTCCATTCCATTCCATTCTTCATCCTCTCTGTCCTGCTGGGTGCCCCTGGAAGCTGACTTCTATGGACTGCATCACCAGGGGTCCCTTCTGATTTCACTTCCTGTTGCCCCTATAACAAATGACCACAGATTTTCAGCTTAAATCAACACTGGCTTATTCTCTTATGATTCTAGAGGTCACAAGTCCAAAATGAGTCTTATGGATCAGTGTCAGCAAGTCTGGCTCCTTCTGGAGGTTCGGGGGTCTGGGGGGAGTTTATCTCTTCCAAATTCTAGAGGCCACTGGCATTCCTTAGCTCTTGGCTACTTCCATCATCAAATCTCCATCTCTGACTATTCCTCTCTTGCCTTCCTCCTTAACTGCCAAGGACTCTTGTGAATACATTGAGCCCAAACCTAAAACGGCCTTCTTTCAACCCCTATAAACACCATTGTATTTCTTCCTTCCTTACCCTGCTAACCTTCTTAAACAATGATCTGCACACGGAAGTATGAGATATCTCTGAATCTGGTTTCTCCTCTCTGAAAGCTTCTGGAGCTTCCCCTTTGAAGGTCACTCAGGACATCCTATTTCTCAGTCCCCATGTCTCTGTCTCCCCTAGCGACTTCTCCTCTACCTTTTGGGTCTGAGATGTGGAACTTCCCCTGTGTCTTGCCTCCACTTCTCTCAGTTCCTTATACATTTGGGCCCCTGATGGGCTAATCCCATCCTGCCTCTCACTTCATCCCACATCACCTGTGAGCTCAAGACTCTGGAAGCTCAGAGTCCTGTCTGCACCTGCCCATTGCTCATGTCCACCTGGATGATCCACAAATCCCTCATCACCTCCCAGAAGGAATCTTCCTTCATCCATAGTTCCTTTTCCCACATTACCAATTTCCATCTGGAACATTCCTGATATTTTAGAGATGTGGCTCCATGGGGCTAAAGCCCAGGACGCCCTGGCTTCCCTCCTGGCTCCTCTTCCTGTGGTGTTGCTGTGAATTTCCCTCAGGCAGATGTGCGGCCTGGATGATAACAGACTGTGTAAATCTATAGTCCTCAAGCCAAGCGGCAGCCAATTCACCTGAAGAAAGGTTTTAAAAACACAGATCCTCAGGCCTTACCCATGGTCCACTAAATTTGAACCTCTATGGGTAAAACCCAGGCATCTGTATTTTATTATTACCCCGGTGCCATATATATATATATATCTCCATATCCCTTGGGAAATCCTGGTTTACTAGTAAACAACATACAGAGATAGTTTCAGTATAATTTTTGCACTAAATTTCTCTTCCGTTAAACCAACAAAGTGAAACTGTTTATAAACTTGTAGCTTATATCCACTGCCCTTATTTGAGGTGGTATCTCCTTGATGTACATTAGCTGGACATACATGTATTTTTAAATATATTTTTATTGATTTCTTACAGAGAGGAAGGGAGAGGGATAGAGAGTTAGAAACATCGATGAGAGAGAAACATTGATCAGCTGCCTCCTGCACACCTCCTACTGGGGATGTGCCCACAACCAAGGTACATGCACTTGACCAGAATTGAACCTGGGACCTTTCAGTCCACAGGCTGACTCTCTATCTACTGAGCCAAACCGGTTAGGGCAGGACATACATGTATTTAAACTACTGTGTCCACCTCAATTGAGCCATTTGGCAACTATAGCATGCCCACAGGCCACAGAAAATAGAGAAAGGGGATTGTTAGGGTGAAAGAGAGGAGAAATGAAGAAAGAAAGATTTCAAAGAGACAGTTATAAGTTCTTCATTTTTTATCAAAACAAAAGAATTCTTACCAAGATAAACAGAATTCAGGACAAAATTTCAAGATATACAATATCTGTGTTCAAATTGGTCAGCCATCTTTCTAACTAGCCATTCATTGGTCTAGCCTATTTTTGTTTTCCGAAGATTTAGCAGATACAATTTCCCTTCATGAGCCACCCAGAAGCTTGAGAATATTCTCAAGCTTGTGTACATCTTGTTCTTCATCTTGAAGGTAATATTCCATCAACCACTTTTTTAAGAGCTCTAGCCAAACTTTTCTCTCTATAAATAACTCAAGGGGATTTTGGTACTTGTTTTCAGCCTCTCAGAAAAAAATATCCCATGCTTACTTCTAATTTCCATGGTTATTCTTCCTGCAGGGTTTAGACAAAAGAGAGGGAGGAAATCTTAACACAGCTATATATAACCTCTAATATGTGAACTCTAACCAACTTCAAACCTCAGCGATGGGGAGCTGAAGTTGCCCAGGCTGGTTAGTATAGAAGTCAGACCTCCTGTTGCTGCTGCCAGGCTCTGGAAAACTATCAAGGGCATTGTCTTAGTCAAGCTGATATAACAGATATATCATAGATTAGATGGTCTAAACATCAGTTTATTTCTCACAGTTCTGGAGGCTGGGGAGTCCAAGATCAAGGTCCTGGCAGATCCAGTGTTTGCTGAGGACCTGCTTCCGGGTTCATAGACAGCTGTCTTCTCCTTGTATCCTCACACAGCAGAAAAAGAACTAGCTAGTCCTCTGGTCTCTTTTTCTATAGACACTAATCCCATTCATGAAGGCTCCATTCTCATGACATAATCACCTCTCAAAGGCCCACCTCCAAATATTATCAAATAGAGATTAGGGTTTTGAGGTGACACCAACATTCAGTCCATTGCAGAGTGTCTTTCTACCTGTGCTCTGAGGGCCTAATCTTAGCCTGGAATCCAAAGCCCAGCTCTATCTCCACATCTAAGCAGTATCATGAGCCCAAAGTTCTCAGGTGCCTGCCTGGGCAAATGAGGCTGGGGACACAGATATGCTTAGCGCTGGGAGCCAGTGCGGATCGGGCCAAAGGAGAATTCTGGGGAAGCTGCAGTGTCTGCCTCTTCTGCAAAGCCTTAGGCAGCACTGGGCTCCCAGCCAACAGCTACGTCATCTTGTTTGCTTCTTGCACGCAATAGATAAAAGGCACTGCTGTGAAGGATCTGACCCATCACTTTCTTTTGTTACAGTGAGAATTGCCTCCAACGCAGGAGAATCCGCTGCCCCCAAGTGAAAAGCCAATTAGAAGTTTCTCATGCTGATTCCACCCTCTGGGATTATTTCTCTCCAATGCCAACCAAGTGAGGTCTAAAGATTCTAGAATGCCTAGGCTGGACAGACCCTTCAAAATCATTTCTAACGAGGGACAGAGGCAGGACTAGGACTCCTGACTCTCAGCCCAGTGCTCTTTCCAGAGTGTATTAGTCAGGGCTCTCCAAAAAAACAGAAACACATAAAATTAACCATCACAACGGGGGAATCAAAGCCTATTCATTGAAAGTAGCCTCTACAGAGCCTAGGAGAGTCTTGTTCAGCATCAACAGATGCTTACTAGAGCATGCCTGGACTCTCCGAAGGAACATGAAGTAGCACCTGAAGACAGGTGCTCTTCTTGCCTTCCCACTCATGGGAAATTGTTCTGCCCCTATCCCATGGGGCTTGTTGGTTTGCCAGTCATGGAGGCCTACCCAACTTATCTACTGAAAGCACCATGTGAATCAGGTTGGGCCAACTATATTTTCTACCTGTGATAGGCAGAATATTCCAAAATTGTCCACATCCTAAGCCCTGGAACCTGTGACTATGTTACTTTACATGGCAAGGAGGAATTAAGGTTGCAGATGGCACGAGGGTTGCTAATTAACTGACCTGCATTTGGGAGGCCATTGCAAAACCAGTGGGCTCAATGTAATCACAAGTGTTCTTAAAAAATGGAAGAGATAGGCAGTTAGAGAAAGAGATGTGAGGATGGACGCAGGGTCACAGAGATGCTTCACTGCTGGCTTTCAAGATGAAAGGGGGGCCACGAGCCAAGGCATATGTGCAGCCTCTAGAAGCTAGAAACGGCCAGGAAACAGATTTTCCACTAGAGCTCCAGAAGAAACATAGGCTAGCCAATTCCTTTATTTTAGCCCAGTGCACCTGTGTCAGATGTTCAACTACAGAACCATAAGATAAATTTGTACTGTTATAAGCCACCAAGAATGTGGTAGTGTGTTATGGCAGCAATAGGAAAATAATACATTACCCTATCTTGTAGGAGCAGTGATTGGTCCGGGAATGGGCTTGAGACCCAACAAGGACCAATTAGAAATGTTTCCTGAATAAGTTGCTGGCCACTGGAGAGAGAATTCCCTTCCCTGCTTAGATTATCAGGCTGGAATATGGAGCCATAGGTTCTTAGTAGGTTGCCCGACAGCATTAATTAAGCCAATATTTGAAGAGAAGCCAAGTTGATAGAGGGATGGTGCTCTGCAATATCTCTTGAGCCTCTGGATCCAATTGTCTGAAACACCCAGATTTCCCAGTTACATTTACTAATGAAGTATAGGGTGGACCCAAATCCAAACAGCAGCCTAGACTCAAACCCAGGCAATCCCTAACCAGCAGTCCTGTGATCCAGAAAAGTAAGTGTTTGTTGTGGTAAGCCACAGATTTTGAGGGTATTTTGTTATGCAATATGATTATGGAAATAGCTGACTAGATTCTTGTCAAGCTGGTAAGACGTAAACCTAGAGCTGTTGGCAGCCATTGCTCCCAAATAAGGGAAGAACCTACCTGAAAATGAAGCCAACAGAAAGAAAGGCAAAGCCAAGAGATAGCAATGCACAGTGTTCAAATTTAAATAATTTCAATAGCTGAATTTATCCCATTCCCAGACTATTCAGTTAATTAATTCAAAAAATTTCCAACAAAGTTTTACTGAGCACCTACTATGTACCAGCCAATATTTTAGGTGCTGATAATAGAACAGTGAATTAAACAAAACAAACAAAGAAAATAATTAAAATATATAGCATGTTGGAAAGTAATAAATGCTAAAGAGAACAATATAAAATGGGGAGGGGGGACCTTGAAATTTGATGGGAGATGTTAGGTTTTTAGATAGGGTGACCAGGGAAGATCTTACTGGGAAGGTAAAATTTTAGAAAGAACTGAGTGAGTCAGCAATCTAGGCAAAGGGAACAGAAAATGCAAAGGCCCTGAGGTGAGATTGAGCACGGCATGTTCAAGGAACTGTGAGAGGGATATTGCGGATAAAGCCAAAAGGAGGGCAGAGTAGCAGGAATGTACTGGGGTGAATAGTGCCCCATCCCCCTAACTTGCATGTCTACCCAGAACTTCAGAACATCAACACATTTAGAAATAGTGTCTTTGTAAGTGTAATTAGTTAAAATGAGGCCATACTGGATTAGGGTGGGCCCTAAATCCAATGACTGGAGTCACTGTAAGAAGAGAAGAGACACACAGGGAGAAACACAGAGCGGAAGACCATGTGAGGATGGAGACAGAGACTGAAATAAGACAGCCACAAGCCAAGGAACACCAACGATTGCCAGAATCTCCAGACGTTAGGATAGGGGACTGGGACAGTTTCTCCCAGAGGCTTCTGAGGCAGCTTGATCTTGCCAACACCTTGATTTTGGACTTCTGGCCTCCAGAACTGTGAAACAATAAAATTCTGTTGTTTTAAGCTACCCAGTTTGTAGCACTTCGTTACTGCATCTTTAAGACAGTAATACAGAGAGGCAATAGAAAACATGTGTATTGAAGGATTTGGGACACAAGTTATATGACCTGATTTACACGTTAAGACAGGTTTCTCTGATTGTTGTGTAGAAATTACCTGCAGGGAAAACAAGAGTATAAGCATTTAGGAGGCCACTGCAAAATCCAAGCAACAGTTAATGGTAACCTACATGGAATGGTGAGAACGGGATTCTGGATAGATCCAGAAAGTAGCACCAGTAAGGCTTGCTGCTGACTGAACATGGGGTACAAGAGAAGGATGGGCATCAAAGGAATCCAGGGTTTGGGGCCTGAGTTACTTGAATGATGGTACTGCCATGAATCAAGATGGAAAAAAATGTGACAGGGCAGGATTTGGTGTGCCTGGGCGATATCAGGAGTTCTGTTTGGACAGGCTACGTGTGAGAAACCTACTAGACATCTAAGGGGAGACACTTGCAAGGCAGGTGGGTATTCCAGAGTGGAGTCCAGGGGAGCGGTCCAGGCTGGGGATTAGAACTCAGAAGGTGGATGAGATCACCTAGGAAGAATATGGGTAGAAAAGGGAAGAAGTCCAAGGCCTGAGCTCTGGGGGATTTCAACCTTTAGAGAGCTAAAAGATGATCAACACTCAGCAAAGAAGATATGGGAGGAGGATCAGGAGAGGAGATTATCCCAGAAGCTGAGAGAATAAAGCAAGTCAAGGAGAACGCAATCAACTGTGTCAACTACTGATAAGGCAGGTCAGATAAGGGCTGAGAAAGGACCATTGGGTTTAGCCTCAAGGAGGTCACTGGAAACCTGGAGAGGTGCAGTTTCAGTGAGGTTGAAGTACAAAAACCTGATGATGGTGGTTTCAAGAATGAGTGGGGTGAGAGAAACCTGGAGGCAGGAGGTATGGACAAGTCTTTGAGGAACTCCATGAACCCATGGAGTTTTTATTTTTCCTTAAGCTACTGTGAAATGCTACAGTGAAATCCTCCAAAAACAACAACAACAACAACAAAAGTCCAGGCTAATGGAGGTGGGAGGCAAGAGGCAAAGGAAGGTATTAAATACCTACCATGTGCCAGGAACTTCATACACATTGTCTCAATTAATTTTACCTTTATATAGTAAACCAATAGAGTGGGTAGAGTGGGTATTTTTTTATCCCCATCTTAGATAAGGAGCTGTTTTTGGGGAGAGGATATGGAGACCCCTTGACAGGGAGGCTGCAATTTTCAATAGGATTGTCAGAGAAGGCCTCATGGAGAAGATGTTCTTTGAGGAAAGGCTTAAAGGAGCTGAAGAGGTGAGCTGTGAAAAGTCCTGGGACAAGAGTACTTGAGGCAGAGAAGAGCAAGAACAAAGACCTTTAAACAGGGGCATTCTACATGGGTTTGAAGATTAGCAAAGAGTGTGTGAAGGGAAGAGGATAAGCAATGAGGTCAGGACAAGGTTATGTGATTTTTATTAATGGAGTTTATAAACTAGTGGTAAGTCATAACTGCTCTAAGACAATTCACCTAGTGACAGCTACTCATGTTTTTAATCATTGCAACATTTATACATGACACAACAACCCTTTATAAGCATATTTGTGTAATGGGGTTTTTCCCTATATTGTTAATTGTAATCAAAAGCAAACTTCACTAATACCAATAAACCCCAGATTCTTCAAGGGTGAAACTGGAAAACAAATGAATGAATGAGTGAGTGAATGAATAAATGAGTGAGTGAGTGAATGAGATTCTCAGTGACTTGAGAAGGGGCAGCTGAATCTCTATTGTTGCCAGAGACCTGTCTTCCTTTTGGCATCTATCAGGGCCACCAACCTGTTTGTCATTAAGGGGTGTTGCTTCCCACTTAACGTCATCCAAACCTTGATGAGGAACCACAGGGCTTCTTTAATGTCCCTTAACACAGAAAGGTCAAGGCTGAACCATGCAGTGAGATTTTGCAAACACTGGGGAGAGCAAAGGGTAACTAAACACAGCACCCATTGGAAATGTGATCATCTGGGGCTCTAAGTCAGCCCTAGAATCCAGCTCGTAGCCGGCCTCTCTGCGGTAGGTACCTCATAGCATTTATTTCTGCACTTCACACATTGCTATTGGGTGAATACTGTATGCCAGGCACTGTGCTAGGCAATGGGAAAATATTTTGAATAAAATAGGCATGGATCTTATACTTAACCAAGAAATCAATACATAATCCCATAATGGAATGGGCCAGTAAAAGAAATGAAGAGGGTGAGGTAATAGAGAATATAAGAGATGATTTAGGGTGGCCAGGGAAGAGCTCTTTGAAGGATAATTTTTAATCTTAAACTTGAAGAGGAGCAGCCAGCCTTGCACAGGTGGAACGAAGACGGTACCAGACAAGGGGAGAGCCTGTTGGAGGCTCTGAGTAGACCAAGACCTTGATGTGTTAGAGAACCAAAAAGCAGGCCCCAGGGGCTGCTTGGGGAGCAAGAGAGTGGGGGGCCTGGACATATGACATGGAATTTGGGCTTTATCCCAGGCTTGTAACACAATGCTACTGAAGCAGGGGAGTTTCTAAATGATGGCAACAAGATCTGCCATCCCACATGCTCTTCCAGTGTGATTTGGACAAGCCCCCAATGAGAGGTAAGCTCTATGTTCCCACCCCCTGAGTAGGGCAGAGGCTGGGACTCCTCTCCCCATGAAGGTGGTCCAATGTGACTTTGGAAGACAGGTTATCCAAAGGACACAGCTCTGCCTGGCTAGTCCCATATACTTGCTCTGGAGACACTAGCATCATATTGTGAGGAAGACCAAAGGAGCCCTGGTAGAGAACCACATGGAGAGGAACTCAGGCCCCCAGCCAATAGCCAACATCCACTGCCAGTCAGATGAGTCAAGAAGCCTTCAGATGACTCCAGCCACCAGCCTTGAGGAGCTGCCCCAGCTGGGGACCCAACACTGGAGGGCAGAGGCAAGCCATCCCCATTGTATCCTGTTTGAATTCTTCTCCCACAAAATCCATACATTTTAAAAATGCTTATCTGACACCACTAAGTTGTGAAGAATGTGTTATGTAGCATTAGGAAACCAGGACAAACATCTGTGTGGAGAACGAACTGGATGGGAGGAGGAAGCAGAGGCACCTTCCCAGACATTTTAATTCCTTGAAGTGTAGATGCAAAGAATAAGACCCCAGATCAAACAGGGTGCTCTTTCTCCCCATCTGAGGTAAAACTTCCAGCTCCCCTTTTCCTGTCTGAGGAACCCCCTCACACCACGTGACTGAACTGGGAAAGGACGTTTTCCTTTAGGCAGGAGCCACCTATCCACAGCTGGGATGGGCAATACCTCATGTTTAAGGACCATATGGAATAAACAGAACACAGCATAATCACTCAAATGGCCATGCACAGCGCACATGCCTGGGAGTCATTTCCCTGCTTCCACTCTTGAGCACTTTCAATTCTCCCAAGGTCATATCCACCTTAATTACATATTCGTAACAAGCAGTGGTCAAGATCAATTCATTTTTCCATGATAGGTTACCTTTTGTCCCTTCAGAGTGGTTTTGCTTCCTTTTAAATGTCGTTTGCTATTTTGCCTACTTTTAACATTTTAAAGACTTATTTTAGGCATTTCATCTGAGTACATCTATCTTAATCGACTGACAATCCCTGGAATACTGATGTAGTGCATTCGGAATAGAGGGCTGCTGTTGGCCTTCAGGGTTCACAGTCTTATCTCTGTGATGCAAAATTCAATTTGGCAAAATTTCACAAAATAAACAATAGGTAATGTGGGCCAACTTGGAGTGAAACTAGAAACTCATTCATTATGGGTGCCATTATAAATTAAGATGACCTCTTTGAAAAGCAACATGTATTATAAAACATCATAAAAATAATTTCATTCTTGAAAACTTATCCCAAGGAAAAAAATTCAACAAAAGCAAAAAGCTATAGGTCATAAATATGTTTATTACTTTCTCAACTACTACAGGAAAATAAGAACTAGAAACTAATACTGTCCAATACTAGAGAAGAGCATTGTTAATTATGACATATCCACTACAAATGACATCTGGAACACTGAGGAGAATTTAAAATACTAACAATGTGGTAATAGGTTTAAAAAAAGATACAAAATTATATGTACAATCATTTTTCACCATAAGCAAGAAATAAATTTTATTCCCAATTAACAAAAACATCCCCTATACTTCAAGATAGCAGGAGCAAATAATATTTGGAAAACAAGTATAGGGGTTGTGTTGAATTTCCATTTCTCTTCTACTTCCTCTCCCTTCCCAGCTACATAGGAGAATCATACCTTCTACACTTTGGGTCCTTCCTTTGTAAATTGAGGTAAATAACAAATGTAAAGTTTAAAAAAAAAGTAAGAGAAAACATTTTTAAATTATAATATACCACATAAACAAAATGTTCAATTCCCAGGAAATAGCAAAGACTAAGGTAATGTTTCAACAGGAAGTTGAAAGAATAAGGCTGATGGCAATTTTTTAAACCTGTGTGTGTGTGTGTGTGTGTGTGTGTGTGTGTGTGTGTGTGTGTGTATGAACCAGTTTTAAAGTATCCCTTACTGGAAATGTGTATTTTTTTTAATCCTCACACCAGGATATGTTTATTGATTTGAGAGAGAGAGAAAGAGAGAGAGAGGAGAGAGAGAAACATTGATCAGTTGCGTCCCATACTCACTCCAACCGGTATAGAACCCACAACCTTTTTGGTGCACGGGATGAAGTTCCAACCAACTGAGCCACCCGGCCAAGGATGAAAATGTTTTTAAAATTGAAAGAATGTGTTTATAATTTAATTTATTCCCCAAGCTACCTTTTAACAACTTTTAAAAAGTTTCTTCAATTTTCCATTTTGGGGGTAGTTCTTACATGATGTGACAATACTCTCAATTCAGTTAAACTGTTCGGATAAATTTGATATGGAGACATACACTATGTGCAATTTGGAAACAACAGTGAAGAAAGAGTAAAATTATCACAGTGTCTTGAACATAAATGTTTGTTGAACAAGTGAATGAAGGATCTAATGAATAAATATGGATAAGGGCCAGTGAGAACTTTTTTTTTTTAATCAAAGTAATGGAACTTTGGCCAACTGAGTGTCATAGACAGAACACAACCACAGGAATTCCAGGTTAACAGCGTTAAGATGGTGATTAAAATTACATCTCAAAATTTTCCAGCCCTAACATCTAACACAATAAGCAAAATAGTTAAACCAGAAAAAAAAGTAATCAAAAGGATAAACTAATGAGAGATCAATTAAAAAAATGTTTGGAGCAAAGCAAAAGGTATAACATGGCATGGCTACCCTCATCCTCCATTAGTTATAACTACAAATCAACAAAATCTAGAGAAGTTTTACTTAATCCCCCAATTCTTACCTTTTTCTCTTTTGATATAGAAATAGGGGAAAGGGCTGCTGGGAAGAAATAGAGGAAGGAAACAATGGAGAAAAGTGATCAGATAGAAAGGCAGGCTCCAACCTACATGCTGAATTGGAAAACAAAACACTAGGATATTCCCAACTCCCAGGAAAATGGGTATAACCCCCACCCCCCCCACACACACACACACACGTAGAATGAACATTGATCCAGGATGTTTGGCATCATTTAGAAGAGAGAATAGAGCCCAGACAATTCTAACAGAAAGCATTTTTACTGGCTGATCTTTCTCCCTCCCTCCATCATTCTCCCAGGTTCAGATGAGTGGATGGAAAACAAAATATCTAGCCCTCAATATATAGCTTGTAGAGGAAACAATCTGGTTTCAGATAGGATAGAAAGAGAGTAAAAAAGTCATTCACACTATTTAATTGCAAGTAGAATGTCCGCTCAGAGCTGTCCCACCATAACAGGATGAAAAGAAATGTCATAGAAACTATGCAGACTCAGAGAAAAGAAAAAAGAGAAAAAAAAGACAGTAGGGTAGGAAGGAAGGAAGGGAAGAATGGAGGGAGCAAAGGGGAAGGGCTAGAGGGAGGGAAAGGAATGGAAGGAGAGAAAGGGATGGAGGGAGGGAGGAAAGAAAGAAGAAAATGTAAAACAAAGAACTCAAGCAAAAAGAAAACATGACCCCAAAAAGAGAAGGAAATCCCTTATAACTACTTCATGCTGTACAGCAACAAATAAGAATATGAATCTCAATAAAACAAGAGCTCTGAACAAGATAATACAACAACAGTGTGAGATTTTCTAAATGGAGACCAAAGAACTAAGGAAACAAATTGAGGACCAGAACAACAGAATTATGAAACTAATAAATAATTCAGGACAGCAAAGAATGGATAGATCTGAAACTGAACTACTGAAATGAAAGGCTTGCAATGCAAGTAAAATTACAAACAACACTATTGTTCAGAAGCTAACAGATATGGAAGACAAAAATTATCTAACATATGGATATTTGATTCCTTAAATTGATAATCTAACAAAGATTTAAGAAGATATACTTTGCCGAAACCGGTTTGGCTCAGTGGATAGAGCGTCAGCCTGCGGACTGAAAGGTCCCAGGTTCGATTCCGGTCAAGGGCATGTACCTGGGTTGCGGGCACATCCCCAGTAGAAGATGTGCAGGAAGCAGCTGATCGATGTTTCTCTCTCATCGATGTTTCTAACTCTCTATCTCTCTCCCTTCCTCTCTGTAAAAAATCAATAAAAAATATTTTAAAAAAAGAAGATATACTTAAAAGTATAATACAAATAATTTTTCTGAAATAAAAATCAGAATTACTTTTCAACTCTAAAGGACACAAAATCCATTGCAGGAAAATTTTATTTGGAATGCTTAATACCAAATATATCCCAGTTAAGCTGGGATGATATAGAATCAGTGATGGCGAACCTTTTGAGCTCGGCGTGTCAGCATTTTGAAAAACCCTAACTTAACTCTGGTGCCGTGTCACATATAGAAATTTTTTGATATTTGCAACCATAGTAAAACAAAGATTTATATTTTTGAAATTTATTTTATATATTTAAATGCCATTTAACAAAGAAAAATCAACCAAAAAAATGAGTTCACATGTCACCTCTGACACGCGTGTCATAGGTTCGCCATCACTGATATAGATCAAGTATCCTTCCAACATCCAGGAACAAAAATAAATTGCCTACAAGGAAGAAAAAAATATATAGCTATCTTCAAACAATGCCAGAAGACAATGGAATAATGTTTACAAAGTTCTAAATAAAAGAAAGTGTATCTTAAGAATATTATACTCAATCCATAATGTTGTTCAAGCAATATAGGAACTGTAAGTCATTCTTGAAACAATGACTTCAAAATGAAATCCAGACAATTGAGAGATGACCTTAAATAAATCATTCAGGAATGTAAAAGAAATGGAAAAAGGGTTGGTGATGAATATTGAGTTTATTTAAATATAGAATCAACAGTAAAGAACTATGGGAAATATATTTCTACAACTAAATGTGAATGTTGTACACCTGGAAAATTAAAAATAATCATTGTGTAACTTTTAAAAATCAGGAAACAAAGAAGTGATAGGAGAAAATGCATAAATGTTAATGCTCTCATCTTAGCAAGAATTAATTATGGGGGAGGAAGGAAAAAATTATACTAGCTAAAAACTGAAACATGTAGCTTTTAAAAATCTTAGTTCTCATTCTCTCTTCCTTCCTGCCCCATTCCCTCCCCCTTCTTTCCTCTCTTCTTAAAGAAATATTTTATTATATCTCCTGGTAAAGACACATTTATTTAAAATTCAACAATTCTTTCCATTTCATTATAATGTCTTGTATTGAATTCAAATAAAAGTAAGTTATTAAATTGAATACTTTTTAATAAAAACAGCATCTCATTTTTACAGTTCATATTTATAGCTATCCTCTACCTGTATACATACACATAACACAGTAGTACATAATAAAAATATACTGGGGGCAGTGCTCAGCCAGTGTGCACAATGGTTGTTTCTGAGTGGTGGGATTTTTTCTTTTATCGCGTGAACTTTTCTCCACCTTTGATCTCTTTAAAAGCAAGCACTTTGTCTCTTTAAAAAGACAATAGATGGGTTGTATTATTAAATACTGATACCAGAATCAACTGTGCCAAGGCGTTAAAGGAGGAGGAAAAGAGAGGAAGGAGGGGAGGGAGTCGGGGATGGAGAGAACAGAGAGAAAGGAGGACGGGACCTGACAAAGGAGAGGGCAGGAAGGAGGGATGAGGGAAGGGCAGAGAAGAGGCGAGAACTGGGGGAAGGAAGGGGAGGGAGCGGAGGACCCGACGAGAAGGGGAGGGCCCCAGGGCGCAGGGAGAAGCCGGCAGCGCTGCCTGGCCACCGAGAAAGCCTGGCAGCGTGCTGACCTACTTTTCTTGGGTCGATCTGTTTGCTGCCAAAGCTACTGTTGAGACAGCCGCAGCCAGGGTTAGACGCACGGACTCGGGAGGATCCTGCTACAGCTCCCTCCTCCGCGCGCGGGAGTTGTCCGTTTCGTCCCCTCTGGCTCCCCTGAGGAAGGTGCAGTCCCTTCACAGACTCCGGGGACTGCCTTCTCCAAGAGATCAGCCGGTTTCTTCAGTTTATCCCGAGGCGCCCCATGGGATCTATGGCCAGAGACCAGGCTCCCTTCGTCCTGGGAGAGAACTAGACCCCTGGTGCTCTGGGACCCTCGCCTCTCCACTGATGTCCCCTCCAGGTCCCTCCAGGCCGCTGGATGCCCACATGGACGGACACACACACACACACACACACACACACACACACACTCTTCCTGGTCCAAGTCAGCCTCCCAGAATCTGCCCCTGACTGGTAGGCCAACAGGCTCAGGTTGTCAGCTTAGCTCTGCCACTCCCCACCCCATGTCCTTTGGAAAGTCTCCCATATTTCTTGTTTTTAAGATGGAGAAAAGGCCACCTACATTTCACGATCAGGGTGAGAATTAAATAAAATAAACATGTGTGAAATGCCTCAAGGGGCAGCGGGCACATGCCGTGTGCTCCTGGCACCTGGTGGAGGCTCAATATAAATGTTAGTTTCTCCATTTATGAGGAAGCTGCTTTATACAGGGTGCCAGTTGATGGCTCCAGGCGCTGGCCAACTCCACTCTAACCACACCTGGTCAGGAATGATTTATGTCATCAAGGTTACTTATGCCCTGAGACATGAAGTAACCAAGTGCTTGGGGAAATGCCTCTTTTCTGAAATATTTCCTATGAAATAGTCTGGCCCCATGCCCACTACCTAAAGAACTGTTTTGGATTATTGGTATAAAATAATAATGAACACTTAAAAAGCAATTGCTTTGGTGCAGATGGAGGGTGCCAGAGCTTTAGATGAAGTAACTCTCTTAGCCTCCCAGCAGCAAACTGAGTCTCAGGAGGAAAACTGAGACCAAAATAAGCAGTGGGGTTATAAGTGGACATTTGTCATTTGGGGGTCACATGGCATCCATTTCTCCTCTTTATAGTTAATACCAGCTTGATTTCTTTGGGGGAAGTTACCTCTAGGAAGATGCCACCTGCCTCTGGGCCTTTCTCTTCCAACCTATCTTCCATGTTAAGGGAATTCTTGCTAAAATCTTACATCTGGCTATGTCAGGAGCTTGAATCTCTTCTATACCCTGCTTCTTGCCTCTCAGTAAAACCAGATTCCTTATCATGATATACAAGTTCTTGTCTCCCATGTGACTCTGTCCCATTTCTTCTTATCTCTCAACATCCTACCCAAGCACCTTCCTCTAGCTACTACATGAAATTCTTCACTGATTCCTGGACAGTCTTTACTTCTTTGAACCTCCTTGCCTTTTCCTGCATGATTTTCCTCTGCTTAGAATGCCCTTCACCCTCTTCTCTACCCAGAAAACTTGTTCTTATGCTTTAAGACCAAACTCAAACATCCCCTATTCTGGGAGGCCTTTGCTAACCCTCACAAGCAGAAACTTACCATTCTGAGCTCCCATTTCACCGATTCCCCAATTCTACTAAGCACATATTTTACTGTTTTGCATTTATCCTGCAGGTCATGTCTCAGTCCGTTCCCTCTATCTGCCACACCATCTCAAATAGAATAGGATGAGTGAATGAGTACATTCTGGTGAAAGATGGGGAAAGGAGATATTCTTAGGTTGGCTTTTTTCCCATGGGAAGCTGGTCTGATGTGGGTTTGTTTACATTTCTGAGAGTTAATAAAATGCAAGCCTGGAACTATGGGCAGCCATGCTGCCACTATGAGGAAAATACTGCCTGGAAGTGGACCTCAAACAAAGAAAGACAGAGTTTGTGCATAGAATGAGACCAAGTTCCCATGGTGACATTTGAGCCCCCAGATGCAGCTGTGCCAGAAGTCAGACACGACTCAAAATTTTCAGTTGTGTAAGCCATTCAATTGTGTAAGCCAGTCCCTCTTTTTGCCTAAGCCATTTTGAACATGGATTTTTCCATCTATGGCAAACAAAAACAAACAAACAAACAACAACAAAAATCATGATATCCTTAAAGAACATTGAAGTAAGAATACCCCTGGAGAGAAAAACTTTAAATCCCATATGCCATGCACCAAGATAAAAATATAGGATCAACTTGGAGGCAGAATGGCCCTGTGGCTGGCAAGACTTGACTGCAACCTAACTGAACAAAGACTCATTGAAGGTACACATTGTGCCTGGGCTCTAAGACCTGACACAGAAAGTGTCCATCACAAGGAGGGTTGGTCAGACATGGGTGCCTGGACAAAGAAGGGTAGTGGAGAAGAAGTTGGCAGTGTCCATCCAAGCACCATCCAGGTATCAGAGTTTCCTTGGCCAGATTCCCCATCTGGGGTTGGGGCTCTGAACCAGGGTCCTATGGCTGAGCTTCCTGGAGTCTTGTGAACCTCCTGAAATTGTATGTGCGATGGCGCATCTTGCACAGAAGAGTATCCAAAGTTTCAATCCAATTCTTAGGGGGGTTTGTTACGCTAAGTAGGTGAAGATTTGCTCATGTAGTAAGTGAAAGTGTTTCAGGCACCCAAATTCTTTTGTATATTCCAGTCTTGTTCTCAGGACATTACCCTCTGATAATCAGCTATCCCATGTGGCTTGCTTCTAGAGAGCAAATGCAGAGAGCAACTGATAGGGGCACGTGGCTCCACTGAGAGCTGTGCTTCTCGTTGTGAAATGAGCAATGGGGACATCAGGGACAGGAGGGAGTGCATTGTCCTAGGCCAGTAATGGCGAACCTTTTGAGCTCGGCGTGTCAGCATTTTGAAAAACCCTAACTTAACTCTGGTGCCGTGTCACATATAGAAATTTTTTGATATTTGCAACCATAGTAAAACAAAGACTTATATTTTTGATATTTATTTTATATATTTAAATGCCATTTAACAAAGAAAAATCAACCAAAAAAATGAGTACGCGTGTCACCTCTGACACACGTGTCATAGGTTCGCCATCTCTGTCCTAGGCAGCCCCAATGCAAGTATAACAGAATTTGGGGAATAAGAATTAGTATTTTTATCATCTTCCAGATGCTTTCATGTTATTTGATTTAATCATGACAAACCTGTGAGAGAGTAATTATTATCCCCGTTTTTATAGAAAGAAACCAAGATTTATAGAGGTTAAAAAATTTCCTCAAGGTAACAGAGCTGCCAAGACCTTGTGTTTTTCGTGCTGCCAACAACTACCACAAACCACATTCAAGGGATAATCGCACGTGGGTCTTGGTGGTAACTTTGGTTATGGTGCTACTGTCTTGATACCCCTTCCACATGGTTCTAGCAGTGAACCCTGTCTCTGTCCCTGGCCAAGGGTATGTGAATCTAGGCACAGCTCCCTGGGATATCCCGTGGACAGAGAGATTGATTTAGGGATGGAAACATGACCCAAGTCAAGACCATCAGAGTTCTTCCCTGGATTGTATAAACAGAGACAGCAAAGACGCCTCTTGGGTCTAGAGAAAGCTCATCTTCAAGAAGAGATAATAAAGTCAATCAGAAACCAGAAGAGATGAGAGATGGGCAACAGGAGCTTCCAGCTCCAGACGTTCTTTACTTCTCTCATAATAGCCTAGACCCGTGGTCGGCAAACTGAGGCTCATGAGCCACATGCGGCTCTTTGGCCCTTGAGTGTGGCTCTTCCTAAGCCTTAGGAGTACCCTAATTAAGTTAATAACAATGTCCCTACCTATATAGTTTAAGTTTAAAAAATTTGGCTCTCAAAAGAAATTTCAATCATTGTACTGTTGATATTTGACTCTGTTGACTAATGAGTTTGCCGACCACTGGCCTAGACCGATAGTCAGTGGGTGAAAGTGCAAAAACATTAAACTTCATAGATACCTTTCCTTGCATTTATTCTTCACATGAAAACTTTAAGATAGGTTCTAGTGTTTTTACCAAAATGAGAGAAATAAGGAGCAAAGTGGTTAAGCAAATGGCTTAAGGTCACACACAGGTGAGAGATAGAGCAGAACTTAGGATGCCAGGGCTCTACCTCAATCACCATGTTATATTGCTTTCCATCAACATGATGAAAGTGCATGCCAATTTTGAATCCTATCAGTAAAAGCAGAGATGTTATGCCTCAGTTGGGGGAGGGATCTGGAAGTAGTTTAAATACCTCCAATGAGGAATGTTTGCCCCAAAAAACGAATGATTCCTAGCTTACTTAGAGAACCCAAGTATTAGTATTTTGCTGTAACAAACAACTCCAAAAATCGCAGTGACTTATAACAACAAGATTTCTTTCTTGCACTCAGATTTGCGGCTCAGTTGCATCTCTGCTCAGCTCTGCTCCACGTGTCTTCTCACTCTAGGACTCAGGCTGCAGGAGCAGCCACCATCTGGGACATGAGAAGCTTATGGCAGAAGGCAGGAAAGCCAAACTATGCAATCTCATGGAAGGCTTATCCTTGGACATAGCATAAATCATGTCCACTTACATTTCATTGGCCAAAATAAGTCACATAGCCAAGTCTGACAATATTTCCACCTACTGGAGTAACTCCTGGAAGAAATATGTATTCCTCTCACTGGAATCACTCCTGGAAATCACGTGGCACAGGGTGCAAATGCATAATACCCTCACAGAAAGGAAGATGGTTGCAAACAATAACACAATCAATTATACCAACAAACAAGCATGTGCTGGAACAATGGAACATATGACAAATCTACCTTTCATCCCAGGCAGCCCTCCAGCAGGGCTGATGGGAGAGAGCAAAGCTCCCAGACTTTCTGAATTGAGCAAAGACAGAGTTTCAGCTACAGACAGGCCAGGTTTCAATGGCAAAACAGAAAGTCTTGAGAGCTAAAACCTTCAACATCTGGAGCCCAAACAGGGACCTAACAAAAGGCCAGAATACAATGGCCCAACGAGTTGCCCAATGGGTGTGTCATAAGAATAATCATTTTCTCAGAGCATTGGGTTGTGAATAATTTCCCCTTCTGTTTTCTATTGTGTTACTGTGCTACTTTCTTTTATTTTTTTAATCCTCACCCAAGGATATGTTTCCATTGCTTTTAGAGAAAGAGGAAAGGAGAGAGAGAGAGAGAGAGAGAGAGAGAGAGAGAGAAAGAAATATCAATTGGTAGCCCCAATTGGGGATCAAATCCGCAACCTGGATATATGCCCTGACCGGGAATCAAACCCGTGACCTTTTGGTGTACAGGACAATGCTCCAGACAACTGAGCTACTGGGCCAGGGCTTGTGTTACCTTCTTAATTATAAAAAAACTAGAGGCCCGGTGCACGAAATTCATGCACTGGGGGGGGTGGGGTTGTCCCTTAGCCCAGCCTGCACCCTCTCCAATCTGGGACCCCTCGAGGGATGTCCGACTGGGATCGGGCCGAAACGGGCAGTCAGACATCCCTCTCATAATCCGGGACTGCTGGCTCCCAACCGCTCGCTTGCCTGCCTGCCTGATTGCCCCTAACCACTTCTGCCTGCCAGCCTGATCACCCCCTAACCACTCCCCTGCCAGCCTGATCACTCCCTAACCACTCCCCTGCCAGCCTGATCGATGCCTATTCCCCTGCCAGCCCGATCTCCCCAAACTGCCTTCCCCTGCCGGCCCAGTTGCCCCCAACAGCCCTCCCCTGCAGGATCGGTTGCCCCCAACTGACCTCCCCTGCAGGCTCGGTTGCCCCCAACTGCCCCCCTCTGCTGGCCCAATCGCCCCCCAACTGCCATCCCCTGCAGGCCTGGTAACCCCTAACTGCCCTCCCCTGCTGGACTGATCTCCCACAACTGCCCTCCCCTGCAGGCCATCTTGTGGCCACATGGGGGCAGCCATCTTTGGCTACATGGGGGCAGCCATCTTGTGTGTTGGAGTGGTCTCTGATTGGCTGGTGGGCATGGCTTGGGCATAGTGGAGGTGTGGTCAATTTGCATGTTTCTCTTTTATTAGAATAGATAAGCATTTGTTTAAAAAGATATGCCCTTCCTGAACCTTAAACAACATGGGCAGCAGAGACAACTGCTTTTCAATGCCAAAACTCACAATGTTGCAGGTTTATATGTTGATAACACACCAAGGGTGTGTAATTTCAGTCTGTGGGGGAAATGGTCCTGCCACCTACTGCAATGACTGACACATGGAAAGGTGGTGATCAGCATAATGTCTTCCCTCAGGTTGTCTGTGTGAACAAATTGGACTTCACTCCCAAAACCTAGACATTCCAGGAATTTTCCACTCACAGGTCCCATCTGAGGTTGAAGACAGAAAAAGGCCACTGTGAGTTCAGTATGAGCTGGAGAACCTGGATTTCTTTCTGGCCCAAGAAGGAAGATTAGGCAACATGGGTCTTAAAAATGCCTTAGCTGAAATTGAATCTGTGAGAAGTCAGCCCTGTGGTTTTGTAAAAGTTAAAATGAGTTTGGGCCCATTTGAGCCAATTTGATGCAATATGCACAGGGACCCAAGCCAGGGCTTTGGAGTTATACAAACCTTTTAAACTTTGGTCATGTCACTTGATGGCGCTGTGACTGTGGGCAAGTAATTTAATTTCTCTATGCCTCTATTTTCTCCTTGAAAAATGGGATAATAATAACATCTACCTCATTGAGATATTTTTAGGATTAAATACACACATCCAAAGCTCCTAACACAGTATTGACAATATATATAGTAAGCAAATAACAAATTTTGGTTATAGATACTAATGTAATAGGGACAAAAAAATGATTGATATGTGTGTGCTTGTAGCTTTTCCCATTCATTTCCTATTAAAGAAAAGCTGGCATTACTTGGTCAGAGTTTCTTCCTTCTGTCCCTCCTCCCATGCTCTCCTCTACTTTGGGGTCTTACTGGAGAAATCCACTAAACAATGAGAGATCAGAGAAATGGGGAAAGGGATTTGCAAATGGAACAACAACAAAACACACACACACACACACACACATACACACACACACACACACACAAACAATTAACAAGAGAGCAAGGGAGTAGCAGAAGGTAGGGAGAGAAGTGGGCCTGAACAGTGGGGGTATATGTGAGAGTTTTGAAGAATAGAAAATGGAAAACAGGATGAGATATTTTTGAGCTGTTGCATAGTGTGAGAGGTGGTAACTGAAATACACCAAGGAAAGGAATTGAATTCATTATCTATTCCTGCATAATAAATTACCTCAACATTTAACAGCTCAAAACAATAAAGATGTATTAACTGTTTCTGTGGGTCAGGGATTTGGGAGAAATTTAGCTGGATTTATTCTGACCCAAGGTCACTCATGAGGGTACAGTTAAGATATTAGCCAGGGCTGCCGTCATCTGAAGCCTGATAGACAGGAAGACCTCCTCTCAAGATGGCTCACTCAGGGGCTGTGGACAGGCCTCAGTTTCTCACCACAAGGGCTCTCCAGAGGGTTGCGCAGGTGTCTTCATAATATGGTAGCTGACTTCTCCAGAGTGAGTGCTCCAGAAGGGAACAAGGAGGAAGCTGCAAGACCTTTTATGAACCAGCCTTGGAAATCACTCACCATCACTTCCACTGTATTCTATAGGGAGTCATTAAGTCCAGCCTACACTAAAGGGGAAGGGGATAGGACTCCGTCTTTGGACGGGGATAGTGTCAAAGAACTTGTGGACATATTTAAAAACCACGGATAGGACTTAAGGGAGTGTTGCTGTGATTGTGATATTGAGTCCCTTGAATATTATTAGGGGACAGCATGGGAGGCTTAGAACTTTTTTTGCTTTGATTACACAATTTTGGTTGGCTATTGCTTTAATAGTACATGGTCCCTACATTGGTCTATATCAGGGGTGGGCAAACTTTTTGACTCGAGGGCCACAATGGGTTCTTATACTGGACCGGAGGGCCAGAACAAAAGCATGGATGGAGTGTTTGTGTGAACTAATATAAATTCAAAGTAAACATCATTACATAAAAGGGTACGGTCTTTTTTTTTTTTTTTAGTTTTATTTATTTCAAACAGGCCGGATCCGGCCCGCAGGCCGTAGTTTGCCCACGGCTGGTCTATATGTTTTAGTATCATTTCCTTTATGCTTGAATGATATCCTTTAGCACTTTTGTGATCCAGGTCTGCTGCAGGTAAATTTTCTTAGCCTCCCTCTCCTTCTGGACTCTACTGACATATATTTAAAACTATTTGATATTATCCCACAAGTCCCTGAGGCTCAGTTCATTTTTTAAATCTCTTCATTCTGTTCTACAAATTGGATCATTATTACTCATGTCTTCAAGTTCCCTGACCCTGTCTTCTGCTATCTGAAATCTGCTGCTAAATAATTTCAGGTATTATTCATTTGTTTTTACTTCCACTTCTAGAATTTCCATTTGTTCTTTTTCGTGGTCTCTATTTCTTTGCCAAAATACTTATCTGTTTATTCCTTTAATTCTCTGAACAGATTTATAATCTCTGCTTTAAACCTTTCATTTTCAAAGTCCAATATCTGGGCCATCTTGGGTTTAGTTTTTATTGCCTGCTTTTTTCTTAATTAAAGATCACATTTTTCTGTGTCTTTGTATGTCTAGTGTTCTTGATTGAAAACTGGATGTTGTGATTAATATATAGTAAGGTACAAATCATTATATACATATCTCCATTTTGTTATCTTCCCCTGAAAGCTATTGATTCTGAAGTTTAGTTACTGGCAAGTCACTTTGAACAAACGTAGGTTCAGTTTTATGATTTGTTAGTGCCCAAAGTGTTTCCCAAGACCCTACAACTTGGTAGAACTCAATTTCCAAACTCTGCCTCTACTGCAAATGTTGTCATGACTTCACTTTGGGTTTTGTTAGGGAAGATCCAAAGTAGGTTCTATCCTAGGGGATAGGCAGTAGTTCTCAACAGGGGCAATTCTGACCCTAGGGGATGCCTGACAATGGCTGTCACAAGTTGGTGGTGGGGCAATACTGGTACTTATGGGTGGAGGCCAAAGATGCTGCTAAATAGGCTAAAATGCACAGGACAGACCCTCACAACAAAGAACTCTCCCATCCAAAATGTCAGTAGGATGAATATTGAGAAACCCTGCTCTAGATCATAATCCTTCCTCCTAAGGTGTGGTCTTTCTAGCATTTCAGCCAGACACCAGGGGTATTAGCACACCATTAATGACATATCTCCACTATGGCAGGGCTGAAAGTCCACTGAGCCCCAGCCCTGGTCATCCTCTAGTGCAGTGGTTCTCAACCTTCCTAATGCCGCGACCCTTTAATACAGTTCCTCATGTTGTGGTGACCCCCAATTTCATTGTTACAAATTGAACATAATTAAAGCATAGTGATTAATCACAAAAACAATATGTAATTATATATGTGTTTTCCGATGGTCTTAGGCGACCCCTGTGAAAGGGTCGTTCGACCCCCAAAGGGGTCGCGACCCACAGGTTGAGAACCACTGCTCTAGTGCCTCATACTGTGCTCTCAACCCTGTAGCAGCTGCTCTCTGGTGAGCCTCAGGGGGTCTTGGTTCACACATGTGTCTCAGCCACAGGCTCAGAAGATACCTCCACACATAGCTCCCTGCTCTCTGATATCCTGTCTGTGGATTCTAGCTTCTTCACTTGCCCTGAGCTCTGATCTATGCCTCCTTCAGTCTGTGGGACCCTGGTGCTCTGCTCAAATTCCAGATCTTCCGGCCATAATTGGAATATTGTCCCCAGGCAAGGAGCTGGACAATTATGGGACCCAACTCTTGGCTTTCCCCCTCTCTCAGGGATCACAGTCTTGCTATCCTTGTTTCCACTGCCTGAGATAAGTTTCTCCATATATTCTGTCAAGTTCATAGCTGTTTCTGGCAGAAGGATTAGTTAATCTATACCAGTTACTGCATCAAGGCTAGAAACTGAAGTCCAAGGTGTTGATCTTGGTCTTTCTGTTTCTAGTTGGAGCCCTGTAGAATTTGATGAATCTGAAGAATCATGATGACATGTCCACACTGTAGGTGTTCCCCACCTGTCACTCACTGAAGACATTTCAGATTCTCAATCAACAGACACGTCCTGTGCCTCCATCACGAACAAGGTTCTCTCATGGAGGACAAAGTGTCCTCATAACAACCCTGAGAGGTATGCATCATCATCCCCGTTTTTTAATGAAATAAATTTGTGTCAGGAAGTGCAATTTTCCTATAATTTAGGGAGATAAACAGATCCAGGAATCATATGGAAATATGTCAGAAACATGAATTGGTCTCTCAGATTCCAAGTCCAATATCCTTTCTTTCCTTTCCAAGGTCCACAGCTGTCTTTCTGGGGTCTCGCTACCACCTCCCAGGGGAGAGTGAATGGCCCCAAAACGTGACTGGTTTTTCCCTTCTCACACCCATCTGCTCTCTGCTAATTTTATTCATACTTCTTTTCTGGCAAACCTGTATCTGCTGCTGGGCCTCTTTGTCCACATTTGCCTTAGGACATATCTGAGCCTGAGCATCGCCTGCCTCCCCCGGAGCCCGGAACTTACATTGTCAAGAACATGTTGTCCAACATTTACATCACCACACCTTCATTTCCTTTGTTAAAAAAAATTTTTTTAATCACCTTTCAAGTGTTAACTAAGCAATTATCCAACTTGGAGAAGACAATGCTTTCTGTGGAACACTAGTGAATACCAACCAATCTATTCCTATTTTTATGAATTAGGAACCATTTTTAGGTTGAAAATAGGACCATGTTACCTGTTTGCACCATCAAATCACAATGAAGAGCAGTTGCACTATGTGGTAGTGATTTGAATGTTGGCACCAAAAAAAGATATATCTACTTCCTAACCCTCAAAACCTGTGAATGTGACCTTATTGGGGAAACCAGTCTTTGCAGATATAATTAAATTGAGGCTTTTAAGGTGAGACCATCCTGGATATCTAGGTGGCACTAAACCCAATGACAAGTGTCCTTATACTGGTAAGAGACAGAAGTGGAGACACAGAACCATAAGGAGGAAACAATGTAAAGAGATCTGAGTGATGCCAACAGCCACCAGAAGCTGGAAGAGACACGGAACAGAATCCCCGCCAGAGCCTTTAGAGCAATGGCTCTCAACCTTCCTAATGCCACGACCCTTTAATACAGTTCCTCATGTTGTGGTGACCCCCAATTTCATTGTTACAAATTGAACATAATTAAAGCATAGTGATTAATCACAAAAACAATATGTAATCATATATGTGTTTTCCGATGGTCTTAGGCTACCCCTGTGAAAGGGTTGTTCGACCCCCAAAGGGGTCGCGACCCACAGGTTGAGAACCGCTACTTTAGAGAGAACACAGCCCTACCAACACCTTGATTTCAGACTTATGGCCCCCAGAACTGTGGGAGAATAAATTTTTGCTGCTTTGAGACACCTGGTTTGTAGTAATTTGTTACAGCAGATGCAGAAAATTAATACACATGTTCTCAGAAAAAGACAATCTGACACTAACCACACAGATCCTGAGATTTTTCCCATTAATATTTGGTTTCCTTCTTGTTCGTGGGTTTCCTTGCTAGTACTGATAGCCAACCATCAGGGCCTGGCTACAATAGTTTAAGTAAAAATTGGAGGAAAACTTAAAATTGAGTAAATTAAGAAACAGTTAAGTTTCCTGCTGATTAGCAAATGATTGCTGTGTGCTTCCATAGCAACCTATGTAGAACAGTTAGAATGCTGCAAGACGATGGAAAATCCAATCCAAAGGAACTTGAGCCTCCAGAACATTTACTGGCTCACATTCTGGAAGAGCAAAGGTAGGCTGGGCCTCAGAGCAGGGGCAATACAGTCAACAGGTTGAACCATCTCTCCAGTGTTGGTAACTTTTTAAGGCTGCGCCCCTCATTGCTGGAGGAAGGCTGCCCCCCTCATTGCTGGAGGAAGGCTGCCCCCCTCATTGTTGGAGGAAGGCTGCCATAGGCAAGCAGGGCTCCATGCTTCCTCTTTTAGGTCCTGGAAGAATCAGAGAATGAAAGACAGAGACAGAGACAGAGAAAGAGGCTCCCTGCCGCTCTTATCTTAGACAAGGTGCTTCCCAAAAGACTTCAGCAAAACCTCTCCATGTTCATTAGCCCAAGTTGAAACACATGCCCTATTTGAACCAATTGCTGGTAAGCATGATGGGTCATCCTCAAACTAATGAGGGTGGGTCAGCTTCTTTTAGCATCACAGGATGCATAGAATGGGGGCGGGGGAAGGGGGATAGATAAGTCAACAAAACAGAGGTTCTGTCAGGAAGGACAAGGAGGGGAACAGATGGTGGGTAGGTATTGTATGTAAATGACAATGCAACAATACCAATGTGCTCACCATCCCTTTTATCTTAAAATAAAAATACAGCCATGGTTGAAGATGCCTGCATTCTCCCTGCACAATCACATTCCCTTCCTCCTCCTAAGAGTTCCTGCTAATTTAAATTTGGACTTATCATTCCCATGCATTTGATTCTATTTTTACTATGTTTGTATGCCTACGCAGTATAGTGCATTCTTTTGTATGTTTTTGAACTTAATACAATGGGATCCTATTGTACATACACTATTCTGCAACTTGCTTTTATTGTTCATCATCAGGTTTGTGAGACACTTCCACAGCAGTATGCGAGGTTCCAGTCCACACCTTTTCACAGATGCCTCCCAATGTACGAATGTATTCATTCCTTCTCCTGTTTGTGAACATTTAGGTTAACTTTTTTTTTCTGTGACTACTACAAAAAAGCTGCTGTGACCTTCTCAGTACATAACTCTGTGTATTCCCAGGAGTTTCTTTTGGGTATATAAATAGAAGTGGCATTACTAAATTATAAGGTGTGTACATCTTTTACTTTTGTTATTCTCAATGGAAGCTATACCAAGTTACATCTCCACACCCTTGCCAACATAATCTGAGCCCAATTTAAAAATTTGTTAGGCTTTTCAAAACTTTATTGTTGGCAGTATTATAGATGTCCCCCATTTTCTCCCCTTACCCCACCCTCCACCCAGCCCCTGCCCCACCCCAGGACTTCACCACACTGTTATCTGTGTACATGCATATAAGTTCTTTGTTTAATCTCTTTCCATCCCCCCACCCCTCTCCCCTCTGAGATCTGTCAGTCTGTTCCATGCATCCATACCTCTGGACCTATTTTGTCAGTTTATTTTGTTCATTAGATTCCACATATAAGTGAGATCGTGCAATATTTATCTTTCTCTGACTGGCTTATTTCACTTAGCATAATAATCTCCAGGTCTATCCATGCTGTTGCAAAGGGTAAGAGATCCTTATTTTTTATTGCTGTATAGTATTCCACTGCATGAATGTACCACAGCTTTTTTATCCACTCCTCTACTGTTGGTACTTGGGCTGTTAGGCTTTTTTCTTCCTTAAATGATCTGTTGCTCTTGTTAGTCTCCAAACTCCATGTGGGCAAAGACTGCGTTTGCTTCATTCATTCCCAGCCCCACACAATGCTTAACATTTGCCAGGTTTCACCAGGGAGGGCAAGGTCCCAGCCTTACTCTTCTTCTCTGCATAAATCCTTTGCTATGTTGTTAACAGTAAAAAAGGTCAGGGGACCAGGTAGCCCCAGAAGATAACCTTGGAATTAACTGGTCTTAAGAAGAGGCATCTATGCCCTGGCTGGTTTGGCTCAGTGGATAGAGCATTGGCCTGAAGACTAAAGGGTCCTGGGTTCGATTCTGGTGAAGGGTACATACCTCGGTTGCAGGCTTGATCCCCAGCCCTGGTTGGGGTGCATACAGGAGGCAACCAATCGATGTTTCTCTCTCTTCCCCACCCCTCCCTCTCTCCCCCTCTCTCTAAAAAAGTCAGTGGAAAAATATCCTTGGGTGAGGATTAAAAAAAAAAGATTAGGCCTCTAAATCACTGAAACAGACCAGAGAGCCTGGCAATAGACTCACTCACAAATGGTCGATTGATTTTTGACAAAGGCACCGAGGTAAGGTAATTTAGTGGGGAAAGAATAGTCTCTTCAACAAATGATGTTGGAAAAACTGGGTATCCATAGGGAAAGAAAGAAATCTTGACTCATACCTCACACCATACACAAAAATTAACTTGAAATGAATCACAGACCTAAATGTAAAAGCTAAAACTATATAACTTCCAGAAGAAAAAAAATAGAAAACCTTTGTGAACAGGAAATATACAAAGATCCTTAGAACACAAAAAAAGCATAAACAATAAAAGAAGAAAACTGGTAAATTACATTCCATCACATTTATGTTGTTAACAGTAAGGAGGAGGCAGGGTATAGGGAAAACCTTGCTATTAGCTGAATTAGCACACACACGGGGTCTAGAGGATGGGAAAGGTGTCTACCTTTGTCCTCAAGCTGCCTGTTAGTCTTATCAAGGAGTCCTGCTTCTTCTCTCCTTTCCCCACAGTACTCCTGGTCACTGAACCCCTCACTACGCCTCTTGTCCAGGGTCTTCCTCAGCCCCTGGCTCAGGCTGAGTCATTCAGGTCTATCTGGTTTACTCTTTGGTAAAGATTGGGGTAGGGGTTGTAATGAAGTAGGTGGGTAAGCAAGGAGAAGGGGATGAAAAAGAGAAGGAACGCAGCCTTCCTGGTCCCACCTCAGTGGGGAGCATATAAACACACCAACTTCTCAGTGCAGGACACTGAGAAATGGATTTGGTTTTCCCTCTGCTTTTGCAAATGCCTCCTTCTACTGTCCTTAGTATGAGCCAAATTTCTTAGTACCACACCCACACGATGGGGAATGCATTCAAACTTATGCTTGTTCCAAATCTGTCTTCCAGGCAGTGGTTCTCAACCAGGGAAAGCAGCGCCCTCTGGAGGCATATGGAAATGTGTGCTGGCATTATAGGCATCCTGCTTGGGAATTTATTGGGTCCAGGCCAGGGATGTTGAACAGCCTGCAATGAGCAGGACAGTCCCACACAGTGAGGAACTGTCTGGCTTAAAATGTCAATAGTGCCTTCATTGAAAACACTGTGGATGCTGGGAGGCAGAGAGTGAGGCCTGTGATGTTCACAAGTATGTCCCCAGCACCTAGCACAGGGCCTGGTACAGACTGGGAGCACCCTAAATACGTGGAGAGCGAAATAATGCATGTGTGAACGCGGTATTCTGTGGCACCAGCTCATAGAACTCAAGTGCCTGCTACAAGCATGCTTTGAAAACCAGGGTGTTAACTCATCAGTCATAAACAGACTCAAAATCTGAAGAAAAAATATCCACCCCTGGCCAGAAGTGAAATTTTCTTTAGGTGTGGGGAAAAAATTTTGTTCTCTATCCCTGAGAAGCTATTGAATCCTGCATCATCTCCCATTTAGGGATCTAAGTGGGGCTGAAGAATAGAGTAAAAAACAAAACAAAACACAGAAATGCTCAGATATCACAAAGCAGCCAAAACCTTATGCACTTTAATCCTCCCTAATGACAGTGACCATGAATGAACATGGCAGGGCAAAATTTGCCAGAGCAGTTACATGGGCTTTTGAGAGGAAGTGAAGGGAGCTCTCAAGCCCATCTTTCTAGGAGAGGAGCGGGCAAGTGACTAAGAGCTGAGCTCTAGATCAGAGGTCATGGGTTCAAATCTCAGCTGTGACACCTAGTAGATTAGATACCTAGACTTTGGGTAGGTTGCCAAACTTCTCCATGCCTCAGTTTCTTCATCTATAAAATGAGGGTGATGATACTCACCCTATAGGGTAATGTAAAGATTAAATGAGATGATGCAACTAAAGCACAAAGCATAGAACCTGGTACTTAATCAACACTTATCATTATTATCATTATTATTTGAAAAGCAACTCTAGACAAATGGCCAGTAATAAAGCTACTGACCACTTGGGGAACAAGAATAAACACTCAGACATTTAACCCACGGACACAAGCAGACAAACAGAACATCGTGTTCTTCAGAGACACAAATGAAGCAATTTTATTCTGCCTCTAAGTTATTTTGTTCCCTGGTTGAACAACACAGTGTTATGACTCAGATTAAATTATAATTGTGTTTCTATATTCTTCTGCTGATAAATATTTCATTTTTAGGCCTCTTTTGAAGGGGGGAAAAAAAGGTCTTCCTAGCCAATTTACTCCTCAAACTTGACAAATTCATTTTTATTCCCCCACCCTCATCATCCCAGGCCACTGCTGGCATTTTGCTGTACCAAGGATTAGATTTGTGTTTTATTCCAATAACTGAACATCGATAATCATGAAAATAGTTGGCATCTGTTTTCTGTTGAAATGTGAAAGCTTCAGAGCAATATTTACAAAACCCACTTCCCCAATCACTGCTTTCAGATTTAATTAAGTAACAGTAAAATATGACATTCCAAATCAGAGTTACAAGCTGTTCTTGGGCTGTGGCAGGCCAATCCTTTATATTTTCAAATTTATGAGTATGCTACTTGAGAAACATCACTTACCCAGCTGATCCAACAAATGCTCTCTCCTCTCAATCACATGCAATACAGTTTGGGTTTTCCTGACTCAAATCCCAGTCAAAGCTCTCTCACACACGTTTTAGAGACTAGGGGTGATATGGGGAATATTTCAATATTGGTAGTGTATAAACTGGGGCACATTCATGAGTTAATCACTTATTTAGTAAAGATAGTGTGGCATAAATAAATCAGAGCAGGAGCAGGAAAAGAATTATTTTTTATAAAACTCAAGTCCCCATTCAGAAAGCTGAGAAAATTTTCCCTAGGAGAGCATGTGGGCAGACAACAAATTTCACACATCCAATTACACAGCCACAGTATGCTATTTGAAGCAAACCCACCATTAAATATTACGAGGTGAAGTAATATTTACACAAATAACAGGCAAATCACAATAGAGTCAAGAATTTAGCACTAGAAAGAATTTAATACAATCTTCCTTCTGTTCCCTTTACAGATCAGGAAGCTAAACAGAGGGGAGGCCAGATGCCATAAATCCACACGTACAGTGGGAGGCAGAGCCAGGACCAGGTCTTCTGAGTCTCACAGCTCTTTCTTAAGAAGGCAAGTCATGTCTCTGGCCTGCTTAGGTACCCTTTCTAACTTTCTCAGAATGTTTCCAGTGCTGTCTAATATAGAAGTTACTAGCCACATGTGGCTATTTTTAATTAGTTTAAATTAAATTTAGCCCTGGCCAGGTGGCTCAGTTGCTTGTAGTGTCATCCTGAACACCAAAAGGTTGCAGGTTCGATTCCTGGTCAGAGCACATACCTAGGTTGCAGGTTTGATACCCAGTCGGGGCATGTAGAGGATGCTATCAATCGATGTTTCTTTCTCACTCACATCAATGTTTTTCTCTCTCTCCTTCCCTCTCTCTCTAAAATCAATAAAAGCATATCCTAGGATGAGGATTTTAAATAATTTAATTTGACTTAATTTAAAATTCAGTCCAACCGGGGTGGTTCAATGGTTGAGCGTCTACCTATAAATCAGGAGGTCACGGTTTGATTCCTGGTCAGGGCACATGCCCAGGTTGTGGGCTTGATCCCAAGTGGGGGGAGTGCAGAAAGCACCCGATCAATGACTTTCTCTCATCATTGATGTTTCTATCTCTCTCCTCCCAGCTCTCTGAAAGCAAAAAAAATATAATCTTAAAAAAATATTTTTAATAAAACAAAAAAATTTTTTAAATATATTTTATTGATTTTTTACAGAGAGGAAGGGAGAGGAAGAGAGAGCCAGAAACATCGATGAGAGAGAAACATCGATCAGCTGCCTCCTGCACACTCCCTACTAGGAATGTGTCCGCAACCAAGGTACATGCCCTTGACCAGAATCGAACCCGGGACCCTTGAGTCCGCAGGCTGACGCTCTATCCACTGAGCCAAACCAGTTAGGGCTAATAAAACAAAATTTAAAATTCAGTCCCTCCATCACACAGCCACATTTCAAGAGCACAACATGTGTCTAGTGGCTACTGAATCACATATCACAGATACATGAACATTTCCATAATAGAAAGTTCTACTGGACAGTACTGGGCCCAATGCTGGGAAGCTTCCTTGTCTGGGCCCAAGAGCAACACGGGGGGGGGGCGGGCGGTGGGGAGTGAAAGAACAAGAGAAAGTGGGCTAACACCCTCTTTCAGGCCCTCACCAGACCCAGCCTCCAAGAGTCTATAGAACATTCAGCTTGTTCTGATGCCTCTTGGGATCCCAAGAGAAGTCTGAAACTCCCTCTCTATAAAAGATCAACTAATGTCTGTATGGCTCTTTATAGTTCAAAAGTAATGTCATGAGATTTCCTTTGATCCACACAACTGGTAAAACAAAGATCCCCATTTTACAACTGAGAAAAATGAGATTCAAAGAAGTAAGGTTTGCCAAAGATATGCAAGGAAGCCAAGATTCCAATGAAAAATTCTGACTTTAAAAGTTGCCTTTCTTAACACCACCTCTTCTTCCTTCTTCTCTGAAGATATACACATATGTCTCAGGCCTTCTTAAGGACACCGGCTGAGTCTTGCTCATCTGTGTAGCCCAGGTGATACCTAGCAGTACCATCCTCACTCAATCAAATGGTCCCTAAAGCCTGGTTCTCGCATCTCACTCTCTTCTCTAGTGGGGAGGTTGAGAAGACAAATCAAGTTCAAAGGAAAGAAGACAAATATTTGGAATTGCACTTCTGAATGCTCAACTCCAGAAATATAGGAATTTTGTACAAATTCACTTCAGAGGATTGAATTCCTTATTCTGACACAGGTGGTTATATATCATGATTGAGAAGGGGTTTTAAAGGCAGACAAAAGGCATTTGTCTTCATATGGCCATATTCTTAAGTTTCTAGTGGTTTTCTAACACACACACACGATTCTATGGATATTCATAGTATCCCAAGAACATAATTTAAATCTCACATGTGAATATAACCATTTAATTCTAACCATAATGCTATGAGATGGGTACTATAATTAGCCCCTCACAGTTGAAGAAATTTAGGTTCTGAGAGTTTAAGTAAATTTAAGTAAATCCTCCATCACTACAGTTCACAGGTCACAGTGTTGGGATATTTGAATATAAGTCTGCCTGATTCCAAACTCCTGACCATGCTAGTATTCTGACTCTCAACAAAATCTAAAATAGACATTGTGGATTTATGTAAATTTGTCATGGAAAATAAGGACCTAGGGTGAAAAAAAAGCTTTCAAAATAGTTGTGAGTAAGCTTCAATGTGGGCGTATATATCATATTTTGAACATATTCCTATTCTGCTCCCAGCATTTCTATTATCAACATTCATTTTTTAAAAAAGGCTGCCCTTTGTCTTTAGCAGAAGAACCCAGAGCCCTTTTAATCACAAAGATCAAAATAAACATTAAGCATTTAGGAATAAAACAACCAATAGTTCTGAGTCCTCTTCTTAGAAGAGTACATATTCATGACAAGTTAAATTGCTAGATGAAATTGCTTCTTGACTTTAAGAATCTAGGACTCGCTTTCCAGCCAGCGCCAAGCCATGGGTATCTCTCGGGACAACTGACACAAGCACAGCAAGACCTAGGGCAAGAGAAAGCCCTACCACAAAAAGTGAAAATATGAGCTGGGACGCCCTGCTGCAACACTAAGATTGGACCCCGCCGCATACACACAGTCCGAGTGCGGGGAGGCAACAAGAAGTACCGAGCCTTGAGGCTGGACGTGGGCAACTTCTCTTGGGGCTCAGAGTGTTGTACGGCAAAACAAGGATTATTGATGTTACCTACAATGCATTCAACAATGAACTGGTCCGCACCAAGACCCTAGTAAAGAACTGCATCGTGCTCATTGACAGCACACTGTACTGACGTGGTACAGTCCCAATAAGCACTGCCCCTGGACTGCAAGAAGGGGGCCAAGCTGACTCCTGAGGAGGAAGATATTTTAAACAAAAAAAGATCAGAGAAAATTCAGAAGAAATACAATAAAAGGAAAAGAAATGCCAAAATCAGCAGTCTTCTTGAGGAGCAGTTCCAACAGGGCAAGCTTTTTGCATGCATTGCTTCAAGACCAGGCCAGTGTGGCCAAGCAGATGGCTACGTGCTCGAGGGCAAGGAGCTGCAGTTCTATCTGAGGAAAATCAAGGCCCAGAAATCCTCTTCCCTCCTACCTTAACTCGTGTAATAAAGGTGTTTATTCTTAAAAAAAAAAAAAAATCCAGGACTTTAAAAAAATGTATTATGGAAACTCTCAAATATTCATTAAAGAAGAGAGGAAAGTATAATACATCCTTATGAACCATTTTCAACAGGTATCAGCTCATGGTCAATCGTTTCATCTAATCCCCCTACACTCACTTTGTTTCCTGGTATTTTAAGGTAAACCTCACATATCTATCACTTCCCCTGTGAATACTTCAATAATGCATTTTTAACAGATAAGGACACCTTTTTAAACATAATGGCAATGCCATATCACACTTAATAAAATTACAGTAATCTCTTAACATCATCTGAAACCCAATCATACTCAAATTTCTCCAACTGTCCCAAAAGTCTTTTTTCAGTTGATTTAGTCCCATCAGAATCCAACAAGATTCATACATTGCATTTGGTTCTTATGTGTTTTAAGTCTCTTATTCTAGCACCACTCACAAAAATGAACACAAAACAAATTAAAACTTAAAGACCCAAAGCTGTAAAACTCCTAGGGGAAGAAATGTAAGGAAAAGGCTCCTTGACATTGGTCCTGGCAACAATTTTTTGCATATGACACCAAAAGTACAAGCAACAGAAGCAAAAACAAGTGGGACTACACCAAACTAAATAGATTTTGCAAAGCAAAAGAAATAATCAACGAAGTGAAAGGCAATGTACAGAATTGGAGAAAATATTTGCAAACCATATGTCTGATAAGAGGTTAGTATCCAAAATATATAGTTGTAGGAATTCCTACAACTCAAGAACAATAAAACCCGGTTTTTAAAAGTGGGCAGAACTGAATAAATATTTCTCCAAAGACATACAAATGGCCAACGGGTACATGAAAAAAATGCTCAATATCACGAACCATCAGAGAAATGCAAATCAAAATCACAATGAAATATCACCTCACACCTGTTAAAATGGCTATCATCAAGAAGCCAAGAGACAATAAGTGTTGGCGAGGATGTGGAGAAAAGGGAACCCTTGTGCACTGTTGGAATATTGGGAAATAGGTCTAAAGCTCTCTACAGAATGCCTCACTTTCTGAGTTCTCTACCCTGCAGAGTGGTGTAGAAGGCAAATGTCCTGAGAATTTCATAATGGCTTTGCTCTAGAGTTAAGATTTTGCTGTCATATTCAATATTACAATATGTCCCATCAACACTTCCTCAATATAACATATCACCAATAGGAACCGTTCTCAAAAACTTCAGTACAAAAGCCATCTCAGGGAAGTGCTCTCAGTTACAAGTGGCAATAACTAATAAATTAAAAGAAAACCACAGAGAGAGAGAGAGAGAGAGAGAGAGAGAGAGAGAGAGAGAGAAAGAGAGACAGAAATCACCAGGAGGAAAGTGTGCTTGAGAGAGAAAACTCTAATCTAGAGAGATTTCACTTTGATCCACAGAGGGCTGGGAACAAACAGTAGGTGAGACTGGAAACATTACCTAAACCAGGTCATGATATGACAATGGAAAGAAATGCAGACAGCCCTGGCCTGTTGTTCAGTGGTTAGAGTGTTGGCCCACACACCCAAGGGTCTTGGGTTCGATTTCTGGTCAAGGGTATGTATCTGGGTTGCAGGTTTGATCGCCCGCCAAGTTGGGATGCTTGCAGAAGGCAACCAATCATGTGTCTTTCACATTGATGTTTCTCTCTCTCTCCCACCCAAATTCCCTCCCTTTCACATTCTCTAAAAATCAATGGAAAAAATACCCTTAGGTGAGGATTAACAAAATAAAAAAAGAAATGCAGACAGCTGGGCAATGGGACTTGCTTATTCTAGAAAAGAAAGGATGTACAGGGAACTAGGAAACGGTGAGTTTCTAAGGCCTAGCAGCCAGGCCCTTCCCTTTTCCTCATTCCAAGCTCCTTACCCTTTAATCCCCTATTCCCTGTGCTGGGGCCCTGCCCAAATAGACCACCCCAAGTGATTTGATGCATTCTACTAAATTGTAGGCATTGTTTCCAAGACTCTGATTTGGATGCACTCATAAAGAACAATACTGAGTGGGCCTTTACTTTGTGCCAGTTAATTTTCTAAAAGCTTTACAAACATTATCTTAACTAATCCTCACAGCAAACCTACGTGATAAGTACTGATATTATCTGTCATTAACAGATTTGGAACCTAAGGCTTAAAAATTTTTAAGTAACTAAACTTGGGTTGAATTAGTTTAACCATAACTATTCTTCACCCAGCAGCCAGAGAGAGCTTTATAAAACCTAGGTTCCTTGCTGTGGCTCCCAAGGCCCCTGCCCACCTTTCTCCTCTCACCTCATTCCACTCTATCCCTTGCTCCCAATGCTCCAGCTTTCTCTTTCCCAAACTCCCTTCCTAGAAGGATCTAAAAAGGCAGACAGGCCTCATACTGCCAAGGTCTTGGGTGTGCATATTATTCTACAGGGATTAAGAACACCTGGAGTATTCAGAGAGTAAGACCTGAACATAGTGTGCGCCGGTGTTTCCCTGGCAGCATTGAGGTTTGTCTGGAGGAAGACCAGACAGGAGCAGGAGAGAAGTTTTGAGAGGGACTTTGTGAGCTTCAATTTAGCCTCAATATTCTTGCGGGATGTGATATACCAATATTAGTAAAGATGGCACCCTACCGCAGTGAGAGAGGTGAGGACAGGAAGCTGAGACCAAGATGGGGTGGAAATTTTAAAAGAAAATGACACAAAACAACAAAAACCCAGGTCAAATTGCCTTTACAGTCACAGCATCTTTTATTGCACACAAAGTTACCTCCTACTGATTATTTAGAGCTTAGGACTGAGATAACAAGGATTCAGTGGTAAACAAAACAGTAAAGTAGTCCAACAATCTCCTTTTAAAAACAAGAGTTGAAATCCAGACTGAGCACCCTGTCAGAAGTCATACAGCTAGGTAACAACTTACAGACAAGCCCAGACCCATTTTTGCAGGTCCCAACAGTTCTTGAGATGGCTATCAAGGTAATGTGACTATAAAGAAGAGGGCTGAGGGTGTCTGAGCTCTTGAACTCTGCTGCCAGGGCACAAATCCAACCATCCATAATGGCACAGGTGGTGTCATTTCTTTCCTAATCCACCTGGCATATGGTTATTCACTCCTCCACAAAATGACATACCCCTGGAGGCTCTTTGAACTCCAGGAGTCCTCAACTACAGCTGCTCTGTCACACGAGTCACAACAGTATTTCTTTAGTGTACATCTTATGTTACAGGTGTTTTCAACTGCCAAAACATGAGAGGTGGGAAAGGTGATCATCAGTGGGCAACTGACTTGATGATTCTTTGCAGTTCCTTCTGCACAGCAGTGGTGTGCCATGGGAGGCTGGAGTCAGCTGGTAGAAGCTCAGGAGAGCCTACTAAGGCACCTCTTCCCAACTACACCTTCAGTGACGGCACCGGAAGGAATATTTACAATACAGAAAATGGCAAGTGCACCCTGGCCTGCGTGGTTCAGTTGGTTGGGCATCGTCCTGTGAATCAAAGGGTTGCTGGTTGATTTCAGGTCATGGCACTTGCCAGGGTTGCAGGCTCGATGCCCATTGCGAAACATGCAGAAGGCAGCTGATGGATGTTCTACTCTCACATAGATGTTTCTCTCCCTTCCTCTCTAAAAATCAGTTTTTAAAAAATGGCAAAGGCTACAAATTAGTGCCTTTGTTTTTGAAAGCCAGTCATTAAACATTTACTGGCATGTCACTGGTGAACACAGTGTATCTGATTTTGGTCCTCAGAGAGCAGAAAGAGAGCTTTGCTCTTAATTTTTTGTAGAAGAAACAGCATTACATTCTGCACAAACAGGCATTTACCGCTCTCTGAAAAGAATATTCTGCATGTCCTACTGTGCTTCAAGTGTTCAGTTTCTAATTTGTTTTCTAGAAAAAGCATTATCACTGTCACAATGGGCCCTGAATCTCATCCATTTCTGCATCCTCAAAGATTTCGCTCAATAAATTAATCCCTCCCTCTTTCCTGACATTCTTTCAAAACATGGCCATTTCCAAGTGGCACTCTCCATTTTCTTTTGACTTTGTAAGACCTTCTCTCAATCCTACACTGTCCTTCCCTTCAGAGCCAAGTCTTTTCAAATGTGCTTTTATCTTCCAGCTCCACTTCAGCTCCCACCCACTCCTTACAACACCAAAGGGCTCTAAGGTTACAGAAGACAGAGGAGGCCAATCAACTGCCACTTCAGCTCTGATGCAGTGACACTCCTTCCTCTGTAACCCCCTTGGTAATCTGTGGCACCATTCACTATGGTTTGCATTCTACCACTATGTCTGCTCCTCCTCTGTACCTGGGGCTCCCTCTCCTATCCTGATATATTAATGTAAATGCCTAGAAGCTCCACCCAACTGTCAATTATAGATACTTCTAGGAAATTGTGATACTGGGATATAAAGGATACCTTTTGCTCTGTAAAACTTATAAATTGTTTGAATGTTCCATAAAAATGTAGTACTTATATAATTTTAAAAATCAAGTGGCCCAAAAACTTCATTCTGCTCTACAACTCTCACAGACCACTAACGACACTGGCCACGGGCTGTTAGCTCTCATCTGCATGCTGCTGTCTCCTAAGTCTGTTCCATCCGGGGGCTCTGATAAGCTCCACCTTTGAGTAAACAGAAGAATAAAAGCCATCTCCACACACCTCAAACTCAGCACTTCACACCACACCCCTGCTGTACCCCCTCCCATCAGGGCAGGGCAGGGCATCAGCAGGAGGAAAGCACAAATCAAATGCCTGAGACCTCCTAGACTTTTCTTATATCCCATACTTTGTCAGTCATGCTGATTTTATATTCAAACTAGTGGCCCAGTGCACAAATTTGTGCACATTGAAAGGAAATTAATTAGAAGAAATATTTTAAGATTGCTATTCGCCCTTTCTCTATAACAGAAGTGTCAAGGAAATTCAACATCAACAATGACAGATTGAAACACATGCGTGTGATTGGCGCCAGTGAGAGTATTATATGTTATTGTGCATGCATGAGTCAACTTAGCCTTTTATATAGAGAGAATAAACTTGCTTAATTAGACTTGCTTTCTGATTTAGCTAAACTTTTTCCAGCCCAGTGAAGCACCCCAACTTCTCTTTCAGGTAACTGTCAGCAACACAGCAGTAAATATCAACACGAAGCAAATTATTATTGTAGATCACGCAGGGAGAACAAAGGGTATTCTGCCCAGTGAGAAAACCTGAAGTCATTTTCAAGATCCACCATTTCTTACTTCTTTTCATTCGGGTCAAGTTTCTAAATCTCCATTTTCCAGCTAATGAAAAGAAAATAGGATTCCATCAAGTCTCCTATCTACCTACTCTAGGGCTTCTGTGAGGATCAAATGAGATGAAGCACAGAAAACGCTTCACAGACATTTGGTTACAGTGTAAAGTGTTTCCACCTGGCTATAAAGCAAGTCATGTTCCTGGGCTGAAGAAACTGCAAGGAGGCTAGTGGTCGCTAAGGAGAGGAAGCCGGGCGTTGCTACATGCCGTCATTACCCAGACAGAGGGAAGGACACTTAGCCTATTAGATATATATATGGATTCCCCTCAACTAGTCACTGCTCTTGATTCCCAAGACACTTAATTCAGGCCCTCATTTTTCACCTAAATTAGGGCAAAATCTAATTGGTCTCCCTGGGTGTATTCTCCAAACTGTTAGGGACAAAAATAGAATATTGGGGACTAGCTATGGTTATGGGAAATATTAATCATGCTCTATTAATCATGATTGCCTTGTATTGGTTTAAGAAAGGACATTCTAACCTCACTGGGAGTTGTACGCCCCCGGGGCCCTGGGAGTCAACCTTGGAATGTGGTCCATTCTCATATAAGAACTGCCTATTACCATGGAAAGATTAACAACCTTGTTGCTCAGCCCAAACAATGGAATCCCACCCCAGCCCGCATTGCCTATTCCCCATGTAATCTTTGTCCTACCCTATAAAAGCAGCTGGCTTATGGGGGGCTACAGAGCAGATTTTTGTGGATGACCTGCTGCTCTCCCATACTGCCAGCATTATTGGAATACTCATATATGATTCAACCTTGTCTCTGCTGAATTGGCTCAAGTAGTGACAGGTAGCATGGACCCATTAATTGTCCAGTTACAAAACTACAACCAGAAAATCTTACTAAAAATACAAATTGAAACATATCCCTCTCCTAAGCCCTCTACAAATCCAAATCACCATATTAAAATTTGCAACTGGTCACCACAGCATTGCAGAAAAAATTCCAAAATTAAAAGCCATTTCTGATCTTCCTCCACCAACAGTTCTCATATTCCAGTCATGCCTAATGACTTGATGTTCCCCAGAATGTATTCCATTTTCACTTCATTTGTCAAAGGTCACCTGTGCTAAGTAGCTTTCTTGGCTTGGCTCCTTCTTCCTGAAGGCTGGGCATGGATGCCCTGTTTTCTATGACACCTACCTAATCATGTCACTTACTACACTACTGTAATAGTCAACTTGTCAGTACTACAAGCTTCTAAGGACAAAATGTCTCATTTCTGTACCTGTACTGCCTGACATGGAGGGAGGGAGAAGGGGAAACACAACTGAATATTTGTAAACCTCAGTCTTGAAAGCGACCTCAGAATTAATTCTGCTTCTTCATCCAACCCTTCAAATATGTTATCCTGTGTAACTGTTGTAGGCGGCGAACAGCACCAGGTGTCTGACCAGAGGGGTCAGACCTATCCTGGGTTCAGCAACCTAGGTACTTGGGTTCTGGCTAGGAAAGAATTCAGAGCCAAGACAGTAAAAGAACATTTATTTGATAAATCAGAGGTAGAAGAAGCAATTCCTAAAAGAAATGGACTTAGGAAACAAATTATAGAGGTAAGGAAGGGTCCTTGGAGCTGGGGAGCATACCTTGGGAAGGAAGGCGTGAGCAAACTGGGTCCTCCATCCTAAGGGTTTTAAGGGTGGAAATTTTAGGGGAGGTTCCAGGGAAAGATCTCAATAGAATATTCAGCAATTTTCCAGGTGTGTCCTTTCAGGGTTGTGGTCTCCATTGATTGAATGGCTGGCACCAGGGCAGGGGGTCATTATTGAATGCAGCTGGTCCTGAGGTCAGCCATGGGGTCAGGGGTCTGATTTTGCTGCTTTTCTGGACCTGGAGCTGGAATATTGCTGACACCTAGATATTATCTCTAGGGAGGAAAGGTCAGGGGGTCCAAACCTCATGATCAGAGATATGATAGGAGAAGAAAAGTTCCCCCTGGGGGTGAGGTCCCACCCTACAATTGTCTGTTGCTAGGCACTTGGGGCTTTCCATCCTGGTGATCTTCTGTACCTGGCCCACCATCCTTGCTCTGCTCATGTCTGTATAACTGCCTACCACATAACCACCTCACTGAATGAATGTCCAGCCTCTTGAACACCTCTTGTGATACGGAAATCACTTATCAAACACTGACACCAACAAGGCCTCATGCTGAACACAAAGATTCCAATAGAAGGAGCTCATAGTTCACAGTCTGTTGACAATTTATCTGACAAGATCAAGCCATGCTGTCATGTGGCTGGACGTTGCTGACTTTCAGATTCTCACAGGTCTCAGAAACACCAGGCAAAAAGAATGCTGTTGAAAAGTGAGTATGGGAAGAAGAGCCCTGTACCCAGCAAGAGTAGGTATGCCGGCCTAAAGTTAATGCCCAGAAGTTAACTGGCATCCAGGGTGGGCACATCCAACAAAATAAGAACCAAAGTCCACCAAGACTTCAATCCTGACTAGAAGTAATTTTATCAATGTTAAACACTTTCCCTTTTAGAAAACAGCTCTTTTAAGAACAAGAAAGTCGCAACATTTTCATATAGTTAACACAGCTGGGAATTTCCTCAAGCTCTTTTTGCCTTAGCTTGTATCTTTTTTATTTGATGTTTTATTTCAGAAAGAGGAAGGAAGAGGGAGAAAGAAATAGAAACATTAATGAAAGGGAAACATCGACTGGCTGCCTCCTGCATGCCTCCTACTGGGGATGGAGCCCACACCCAGACACATGCCCTGACCTGGAATCAAACCGTGACTCCTGATACACAGGTCGACGCTTAACCACTGAGCCATAGCTTGTATCTTCAATGTTTAAGCTCTAGAATTGCCATGTTTTCAAAAGGGAAAGTCTAATGGGACCATTTCTCCCTAATTCCAGAAGAGTCTAAGAGAACAGAGAAAATATGATAAAAATCAATTATTTTATTGAGGGTGATAAATTACTCAAATGTTAAATGGCTGCAGGCAAAAGAAAGAACCATATTAAAAGTCAGGTGTGTTGGTAAAGGAATCAGAGTACTAAAGGCTCTGCCCAACAAATATTCTGAATCCAGGGTTTCTGTATTTCTCCATGTCTCGATTTCTCATGGGTCACTTGCTATTCAAAGGATTCTGGAGACCAAATGAGATAGGATTCCTTTGGTTTTATCAACCAAGAGTCTTCAAATCTTCTCTCAGCCAAGGCATCCAGCGATAATATAATTTATGTTTCAGATTCCTCTGGAGGATTTGAAAGTCTCTTTCGCATCGCATTGCCAAGCTCCCTGCTCTTGGTCCTCTTTTCCACGTACTGAAAAATAAAAGGAAGGGGGAGAAAAGAGTAGATTATATTACCATTTATATCAATTAAATATTTGCAGAATAAAAATAATGTTTTTGCTGACAAAACTCTTCTTTTACTTCCCTGAATCTGAGATTGAAAACAGTGACCTTAGAGGCTATCTAGTACAAGTTCTAGCACAGTATCCACATCCTAACAGATGCTTAAGTCTTTACTGAATTAATTTCCTCCCAAAATATGAATTCAGTAAAAATTTAAGACAAATGAGTTTTGTCCCTATTCTCCAGGAGCTCACAATCTAATTATCCAACCTCTGACTGAATACTTCTAGTTATAAGGAGCTACTTAATTATTGTTCGAATAACTTCCAAAGCTTTTTATGTTGAACCAGTGTTTCCCAGTAAATTATCCCACTGTCCTCTGTTTCTTCTTGCCAGAGTAGTCTTTCAAATATCTGATTACAGATAACCCATTCACAATCTCTTTTGCAGGCTGAGTATCACTGGTTTCTACAACTGTTCACAGAACATGGCTTCTGCCTTCTAATATCTTCTCTATAAAGCACCTTTATGAAGTACTTTAATATCAATACTCCTTAAAAAAAATGTCACAAGCAGAATTAAATACAGTGCTCTAGAAGTAGCCTGACAGATGTAGACTACAATGGCCTACTAGTTCTTATGACCTGGACACATTACATTTCTATAAATATTATCAAGAGTTAACCGACTCACCCGGCTGGCATGGCTCAGTGGCTGAGCGTAAACCAGGAAGTCACAGTTCGCTCCCGATCAGGGCATATGCCCAGGCAGAGGGGGGGCGTGCAGGAGGCAGCTGATCAATGATTCTCTCTCATCATTGATGTTTCTAACGCTCTTTCCCTCTCCCTTCCTCTCTGAAATCAATAAACAATATATTTTTCTTTTTTTTAAAGAGTAACTGGTTCTTAGCAACCATATTATCCTATTGATTCATACAGAAACTTATAGTCAGCTGAACTTCCCAGGATTTCTTCATCATGGTAAGTCACTGAATCAAATTCTCCCCAAATTCTATGTTTCTGTAATCAGGTGGATCTAAATGCAGTTTTAACCTTAAATGTTTTCAACCTAGTATTCTGATCTGGCTAGTAGGTTATAAATAACAGGAAATACAGAGTGACACTTTAAAAAGCATTTATTTAAAGCAGAGAAATTTGACTTTAAGTGCTCTTATATGTACATATGTAGAGGCTTAAAATATATATACTAATACAGACATATTTTAAAGGTGAATGAAGACTACCTAGGCAGAAGGGAGAAAACTGAGTATATGTGAACTGTTGGACATCAAAATCTTTTAGGAGATAAGAGAAATGGAAAGAGGTCACAGAAACAAAAGATTAATGGTAGAGTTAACCAAGGACTTGACCTGATCCCCTCCCCTGATTCCTGGTGTGGCGATTCCTGATGTTGAGTTACTTTATCTTCTGGTCCAGGAACTTCAAACATAAGGAGTTGGGTTAGATAATCTTTAAGAAGTTTTCTAAGTCTAAAGTTTTGATTGAAAGGTTCTAACGTATGTCCTGGAATGATAGTTTTCAAACTTTTTTTTCTTCCCCATCAAAGGGCATCTTCAAATTATAGATGAAGCACCAGGTCCCTTTAACGAAAACCATTCCTTTTACCTGCCATACATTAATTTTCCTCTTAAGATTGTTAAGCGAAAAGTGTGTTTTATTGCTTTAAAAAATCTAAGGGTCCTGGCTGGCGTGGCTCAGTGGTTGGGTGTCGACCTATGAACCAGGAGGTCACAGATTCCTGGTTGGGGAGCATGCCTGGGCTGCAGGCTCAATCCCCAGTGTGGGGCATGTGGGCAGGGGGAAGAGAGGACGGGGGGGGGACACGGGGGCAACCAATTGATGATTCTCCTCACTGGTGTTTCTGTCTCTCCCTCTCCCTTCCTCTCTGAAATCAAATATAAATACATATATATATATATATATATATATATATATATATAGATATAGATATAGATATAGATATAGATATATCTATATATATATATAGATAGATAGATAGATATAGATATAGATATAGATATAGATATAGATATAGATATAGAAATAGATATAGATATAGATATAGATATACACACATATATAAAATTTAGGGGGGAAAAAAGCCTCCAGAACATGGATAGATAGATAGATGCCCTGAGAAAAATGCTTGATATTTTTAATCACATGTTGCCTCCAGCAATTAGGCTGGGAGGAGGGTCTTAAGAGTAAAAGTTCTGAAGATAATACTTTGTAGCGAACCAACAAAATAAGCATAGAGCAAATTAAAATATAGCCTATATTAAAATACGTTAAGATTATTTCCAAAGGGGTCAAAATGGCCCCTGAATAAAAGAAGAGAGAAAAGGATGAATATAATGTTATTCACAAAACTCTATTGAATAACACAGATAGAATGGAAGGTCAATTAACCAAAACCAAACAAAACACAAGTAAGAGGGACAAAGAGTATGCTACAGAAGTAAAATTAGTGATTATTTCAATAAATGAACAAAAGCAGCATGCAACAACAAAGACAGGCTCAACAAAACTGGCCAGATCCTTTTTCTAGTTAAAAGCTTCAAGGAATGAAGTACTCAAATGACACATCAAGGAAATAGTAGGAAAAGAGCATTAGAAGCAATAAATGGTAAACTAGAAAGCATTAAAAGCAGAAAGAAAACAAATGAGCATGGGTTCAGAGGATTGAAGGATGAAAGGACAGAAAAATGTCTACAAATCAAGTAATAAAGCAACATAAAAACCACACAGAGGAGTTAAAAAATAAATCAAGGACAACATTTGAAATTTATATAAAAATGAACTTAAACAAAATAAGAGTATCTACACTGTAGATTCTACAACATTCTACCAAGTAGTCCCTAACAGTTTAGGACTACCTCGGAAGAAAATTTTATATGATCTAATCACCAATGGGAAAATTGTTAAACTATAAGGAGAAAAAAATCTAAATGTAGGAAAAAAGCTATTCTACACAGAGCATGTGAGAAATAAACAGCTATACCAATTAAATAACATATAAAATAGTGTGAACTTTATCCTATATAATAAAGAGGTAATATGCAAATTGACCATCATACCCTCACAAGATGGCTGCCTACGACCAGGCTGGCAGGGGGGTTAGTGAGGGACAACCAAACAACTGAACAGCAGGTTGCGTAGGGCAACCAGGCCGCAGGGGGTTAGTGAGGGATGACCAAATGACTGAATAGCAGGCTACGTGGGGCAACCAGGCCAGCGGGGGGACCATGAGGGGGTGCAGTTGGGGCAACCAGGCCAGCAGGGGGGGCAGTAAGAGGCAACCAGGCCGGCAGGGGGGGGAAGTTAGGGGCAACCAGGCCAGCGAGGGAGGTGCAGTTGGGGGCGACCAGGCCAGCAGGGGGGGCAGTTAGGAGTGACCAGGCTGGCAGCAGGGGGCAGTTAGGGGCGATCAGGACGGCACACAGAGGCAGTGAGGGGCTATCAAGCCTGCAAGGGGGGGAAGTTAGGGGTGACAAGGCAGGTGAGCAATTAGGAGCCAGCGATCCAGGATTGTGAGAGGGATGTCCAACTGCCGGTTTAGGCCCAATCTCCGGGATCAGGCCTAAACCGGCAGTCGGACATCCCCCAAAGGGTCCCGGATTGGAGAGGGTGCAGGCTAGGCTGAGGGGACCCCCCCTTCCGGTGCACAAATTTCATGCACCAGGCCTCTAGTTTTCCCATAACCTTATTAAAAAAGGAACAGAGCCCTAAGTTTAGTTTCCATCTAAATGAGCCTTTGCATATAAGGAAAAACTCTTTTCAAAAATCAGTTTAAAACACTTTATATGTACATGTTTGTTCACAAAGAAAATTATCACCCTTAACTCAGAACTCTGGAAAGTTCTTCAAACAGTAAAGACACTTTAGAAAGGGATTCCAGGAAGAAGAAAAAAAAAAAAAAAGTAGAAAATATAAACATAAAGATAGATAGATGCTGGAGAGCTTCAAATATTATATCTAACTAGAGGCCCGGTGCACAAAATTTGTGCACTCTGGGGGGGGGGGGGTCCCCTCAGCCCAACCTGCACCCTCTCGCAATCCAGGAGCCCTTGGGGGATGTCTTACTGATGGTTTAGGCCCGCTCTCTGTGGGGAGCAGGCCTAAGCTGGCAGTCGGACATCCTTAGTGCTGCCACGGAGGCAGAAGAGGCTCCCGCCACCACCGCTGCACTTGGCAGCCGTGAAGCCAGCTTCTGGCTGAGGGGCACTCCCCCTGTGAGAGTGCACTGACCACCAGGGGGCAGCTCCTGTGTTGAGTGTCTGTCCCCTGGTAGTCAGTGCCTGCTATAGTGACTGGTCATTCTGCCGTTTGGTCAATTTGCCTTTTATTATATAGGATAACTAGAGGCCCAGTGCACGAAATTTGTGCACAGGTAGGGTCTCTAGGCCTGGCCAGCAATCAGAGCCAATTGGGCCCTTCTCTGCCAGCCGGGGCCTTCCTTCCCCTGGCTGCTGGCCAGGGCCTTCCTTCGTTACACGCCGACCCCTGGTGGTCAGCACACATCAAAGCGAGCGGTTGAACTCCTGAGGGGACAATTAACTTTTATTATATAGGATATCTTTCAATATAAGGCTAATGGGGGGGAAAAGTTCAAAGATACAGAAAATTGGAAGGCAGATTTTTAGTAGTTATAGATTTTTAAAGGTTCTAGACAAAATATCTGATGTAAAAAACAGAAATAACATTAAATTTATTTTCAAAGATTTAAAATGCACTTTGCTTGGTTAGCAGTGCCTGTAAAAATACAATGAATTTGGTATTTTGACTATGTGCCCAAGTTCAAGTCTTAGCCTGAATTTGGGTTCAGGAAATTAGTCTTTCCAAGTAAGTCAAACTAGATCCCTATGGTTTATATATACTATATAGTAGGTCCTCAGGTTACGTCGGAGATCCGTTCCTACAGCGTGACGTAATGTGATTTCCGCCATAAGTTGGAACCCACCTACATAAGCATCTATGTCACTCACATGGAGCACAACACCGCAATAATGAAGTGAAAGAGTAAAAAGTATTTAAAAGAAAGATAACAATTCCTGACCTTTACTTGTGGTAAATAAATAATAAAAAAACATAAAGCACATATGTACATACATCAAAATGATGAAACTTTTTTTTATAAATAAACTCAAGGCCCAGTTGCACGAATTCGTGCACGAGTGAGGTCCGGCCGGCCCACCCCAATGGGGCCGATCGGGGCTGGGCTGGCCAACGGGAGGGGCCACAGGAGGTTGGCTGCCAGCCCCACTCCCTGATTGGGGTGGGGGTGGGGGCGGTTGTGGGCGGGGCCAGTCAGGGGAGGAGCTGCGGGAGTTTGGGAGGGGCGATCGGGCCAGTTGGCTGCCACAGTATGCGTCATAACAACCAGTCATTTCGGTTGCTTGGCTTTTATATATATAGATGGGAGATGGTGACATAACCACGAAATGATGTACGTCAAGTCCGATGTAACCCAAGAACTGTCTGTAATTATAAGGAAATTCAAAATTTTAAAGCTGTCAAGAGCCTAAGTCCAGCCGCACCATCCTATATAACAAAGACATAATATGCAAATGGTCGTTACATAACGACCAACTGCATAACGACCAGATCACAGATCAGCAGGAGGACGGGGCAGCGAGCTACAATCGGGCAGCAGAGAGCTACAAGAGGGGGCAGGGCAGCAAGCTATGAGGCGGGGGAGCTACAGGAGGGAGGGGCAGTGGGCTGAGAGATACAGGAAGGCAGCAGCGAGCTACTGGCGCACGGATTCGTGAGCAGGGCTACTAGTGTTATATAACGAAACCGAGGTCCAGAGAGTTTTAATTACCTGTAGCCAATAGCTGACTGACATGTCTTTTTTGTTTAAAAGAGATTCAATTTCCTAAACTTTTAAAAAATTAAACAAAGACCATTATAGATCAAATTCCAATGAAGAGAATCCTCTTTTACCATTGCATCTATTTTTTGTTCAATTACAGTTTATATTCAGTATTATTTTTTATTAGTTTCAGGTATATAGCATAGAGGTTAGACAATCATATAGCATACAAAGTCAATTTCCCAAACGTTAAAATTCATCCAAAGGAATTACAAGGATTATAAAAAGGAAGTTGTTTCATTTATATGCATGCCAAACAACAGTGGTATTCTAAAATTGTCCCCAGAAGAGGCTTTCATTTCTCCCCTAGGTTATAGACATACATATAAAGTCTATTTTACTCTGTTATACTAAAATTGGGGAGGGAGGAGGGAGTTAATAACAGCAGTAATATATCATATTGTTTTAAAATGTTCTGTTCTATTGTTGAACAATTTCCATCCTTTTAACACTTTTCTTACCTCCTTCTTCAAGCATTTTCTCATCTCCCGATCAAGATCATTGCAATGACCAAAAAATTTCAGAATGCTGTGCTAAAAGGAAGAAAAGGGGTAAAATATTTCATCCCATATTATGCTATGGTCTCTGGCACATAGAATTTAAATGCTTATTCTTAGAGCATGAGTTTAATGTGTCACCTTGTTAATAAGCAAATAATTAAATCCCAAGTATAAAATATACAAATAAACAGGTTTACCCTGGCCTTCCTAAAAAGTGGGATAAATGCTCTATAGTTAGAAATAAAAAATAAAAAAACTTTTCCTTGATAAACAGGAAGTCTATTGCCAAAACCTCATAGTGACAGTGTGAAAACAATTTTATTTCCTAATACCTCCTTCTTTAAAGGGCATGTTAAAATCACAGCATAATCCATTCTCCATTACAGGGAGCAATGTCGCCATATTAACACAATGAATTTCCTTCACTAGCAAACATGCTGTCCTGTAGAAGAGCAACTAAATAAATGCTTGGTGCCAAAGTCATTTTCTCATTTGACTCCATTCAAAATGTTATCAAAATAAATCCAAAACACATAACAGTTATTAGATGGCCTGTATGGGCCACATAAATAAGCCACTAATTCACAACACATATAAGGAAATCTATGTCTGAAGTTCAGTCTGCTTGGTTTGAAAAGCAAATATAAATATCTTCTAGTGGATCCAAGTCCTATAATTATTATCATGGCAAAAAGTGTGTTCCAAAGCAGATTAAGATGAAGACTGAAGTCAAGAAGCTGAATTTTATTAGGGCTATATCTAGTGTGTTTGCATGTCACAGTTTTTAAGGATAGATTGGAGAGCATGGTGATTTCCTATAATAATGCCACAAATGCTGAACTTGTAGTTGTAAATAAGCACATCTTTTCCTTTTCTTTCTAATTAAGACTTTCATGAAAACCAGGCAACTCATAATTAGTAAGCTAAGCCTCATGCCATTACTTTTTTTCCTAATTCATTACCACTTTAAATGTGCTTTTCTGGTCCACATTGGAAAATAGTCAGTTTTTCTGGCAAGCATTTAAGATAGGCTAAGAGCTCCTACTGGTACCTAATGACCTCTTCAAAATAAATACTTCCTGTGTATTTTTCCTAAATACTTAAATACAAATACGCAGGGACAACGCAGCTTCACACCCCCTCTGGTCAAGCAGAAATAACAGAAAGGATTAGACTTTTAGAATGCAAGGCAATATTTCATAGTTCAGCTTACATTTATTCCATCCCATATACATACATCTTATTTTAAAAATACAAGAAAAAAACTAATTTATATTTTTGTTTTTACCTCAATATTGAGCCCAAATAAGAATTATACTGTTGTGATATTATGTGAAAAACCTAAAATGCCTAGTGGAATTGGTAAAAGACATGTCCATGTACTACAATTCTCTTTTATACACATAGCATATGCCACTAGTGTCTGATGTCTATTTCTAGAGAACTAAACTGGCTAAGCAATTGATTGAATCAATCAACCAATCAATCGATCAATCAATGTCTGGAAGACAATGTCCCAGGCACTAGAAGGATACGGCAGTAAGCAAGGTGAACCTGGGCCCTACTCTCAATTGCACATAGTCAAAGGGAGAAGACAAATAATGAAGTGATTGCTATAAAGCAATGGTTTACAAAGTATAGTCCGGGAATATCCAGGAGTTCCCAAGACCTTTCTAGGAGATGCATAAAGTAAAAAACTATTTTCCTAATAATCAAAGTTCTTATCTGTTTTGTTCACTTTATCTAACAAGGGTACAGTGCAATTTTCCAGAGACTACATGAAGTGTAACATCATCACAGATTGAATGTAGAAGCAGGTATGAGAATCCAGCTGTATTCTATTAAGTCAGACATTAAAAAGAATTGTAAAAATGCAAAAGCAATGTCACTCTTTTTTTGGAAACTAAGAGCTTTTTATGAAAATTAATTATGTTAACATGAGTTTATTATCATTTTAAATAAATTATTTTTTAATTTCTAAATTAATTTGATATAGTTCATATAAACAAAGTTTTCTGTGGTCCTCGATGATTTTTAAGTGTAAAGGAATCCTGAGACCAAAAAGTGTGAGAACAACTGCCATAAAGTAGGAAATATATTATGTATGGTGTTACTGGAGTGCAGAGTGATTATCCCAAGAGAATCTAGGCCAGGAAAGAAGAAAAGGAAGAGGAAATGATAAATTAATCTGAATAAAACCTAGAAGATGACAACTGGTATAGCACATGGGAAGTGAAGATTATAAGAAAGGTTCTAAGTCAAGCAAAGGAAAAAGCAAGTGCAAAGGCTTACAAGACAGAAACATGCTCCAGTATAACTGCAGAAAGAACACATGGGAATGAGGGGGAGAACAGAGGTATAGGACAGTGGTGAAGCCACAAATAGAGGCCAGTTTCATGAAAATCTTGGAAGACAAAGTAAGAAAGGAATATTTTATTCTACAAAAGGAGCCTTTAAAGTGGAATAATGATTAAACTTATATTTGAGAGATCACTCTAGATGCAGTGTGGAAAGTAAATTAAGACAGAGAAGAGTACAAAATAGTCAGGGGACCACTCGGCCTCAGTAAGATAACTTTGGAATTAACTGGTGTTAAGAATAGACATATATTATCTCAGTGGAACAGACCAGAGAGCCCAGAAATAGACCCACTCACAAATGGTTGGTTGATTTTTTACAAAGGCACCAAGGTAATTTAGTGGGGAAAGAATAAATAAGTAATAAATAAGTTATGTTGGAATAATTGGGTATCGATAGGGAAAGAAACTGACTCATACTTCACACCATACACAAAAATTAAAACATGATATGAATCACAAACCTAAATGTAAAACTTCCAAAAGAAAAAAATAGAAAATCTTTGTGACCAGGAAATATACAAGATCAGTAGAACATAAAAAACACAAAATTTTAAAAAACTGGTAAATTAGACTTCATCAAATTTACAATTTCTCTCAGAAACACGCTCTTAAGAAAATGAAAAAGGATGCCACAGATTGGGAGAAAATATTCACAATACACTTACCAGACAAAAGACTTGTATGCCCAATGATAAAAGTAACTCGGGCAACTCAATAAGACAAAGAACTCAATTTTTTAAAATACTGGTAAAAGACTTTATATAAATGGCTAATAAGCTAATAAGCACATGAAAAGATACTCAAAATCATCAACCATTAGGGAAATATAATTTAAAACCAAATGAGATACTACAACCTACCCATACAACAGCTAAAGGTAAGAAGACATACAATATCAATTCTTGATTTAAATATATGCTGAAAATAGTTTGCCTACTATCAACAACATTCTTTGAACCAGTAAAAATACCTGACGTCACAGGTCATGGCTTTTACTTACTACCTTACTTTCAGTCTTAAAATTTTGCTCATTTAAATCACACTTACTACTATTATAATTTGGTATATCTATAGTTTAAGAATATCATGAGGAAAATAATGCATCGTGCAAAGTTAAAGATGCTTATAACTGTCTCATGCATGTGATAAATGGAAAAAGTTACATATTCAACATCTGTAAAAATATCAGTTCAACTTATGCATTCCAAAAATGGGCTTTTTCTATTTTGGTTTTAACCATGAAATTTTACTTCCATTCTACTAACAAGTAAATCTGTCAAATTAGGCCAATCACAATTTAAATTTATTAAAATCTAATTATAAAAATGTCTCAATTTCCTTTAAACACAGAATGACATACATCAAGGAACAGAAAATCTTAGATTAATTCCATTATAATCAGAAGAATCAGAGCTGAACATATTGTTCTAGTGTCCTGTAATTAGGAAAAGTATTTTATTGTAAGAATATGGATTCTAACTAATACATATCATTTCAAAAGATTCCTAACAAACTTTGATCCTTAATTTTTACTAATCATAAAAGGAAGTGATTTATAAAAAAGTCACAGCACCAGTTGCTAGTCTTTACTAAGCTAAGACATTATTGTTCCCTTCCATTAGTGGACATAACATTTAAATTACATCAGTGTGTTGTACCTAAGCTTCATTTTTACTTTATGATATTTTTTCTGAACTCTTACATTTTTGTGACATTCCTTAAGTAAGTTAATCAAGACGTTGCATTCTTCAGTGTGCAAGTGTGGAGATAAGTCAGGATGCATCTTTAGAAGGTGATGGAGCACAGCAGAGCAACCTGTGGATACAAGAGTGTCTTGAATGTCTGTGACTTTATTTGTTAATGTGACCTAAAACTATTTTCATATTTTTAGTAAGAACCTTTATCAGAAAAGAATGTTGACCTTAGGCAAATTATTAAACTTGAGCCTCAAGTTCCTTATCCAAAGATTTAACAGATTCAGTAATTTATCAGGAGTGTTTAGAGAACATGCAGGTTCAGAAAAAAAGCAGGACTCCTCAATAGATCCGATCCTGGAAATAAGCACTCAAGCAGAAACAGCTTGCCTATGTTAATAAGCCCCACATTCCTGAAACTTATTACAACTCATTTTGTTCAGATGAAATTCTACCAATTAAGAGAACTGGCTTATTAATCCTTTAAAAATGTGTATTCCTCTGAGAGTGTTAAAGGGAAAATTAGTCATCTCACATTAGTGTGAATTAATATAGACTGCTTTCTTCCTAACATCTGGCTAGGAAAATCTAACCAATGAAAAGAAACAACAAGCAGATGGGAAATAAATTTTTTAAATTTAGCAGATACACTCATAAAATGCTATTATTACCATGAAAACAAGAAGCTGAAATCCCTAAAATTGGTTTAACTGGTTCATTCACAAAGAAAATTAGCAGCCACAGTCAAAGTAAAAGCATTATATTGAGGTGTACTACAGTTATGTATCACTATACACCTATTGTCTTTTTTAAAACCAATTCTTTTTAACTCAGAAAAGATTACTGAAAGGAAGAACCAATTAATTGCTTTAATCTTTTAAAAGTTCTAAGAAAGAAAACATAAGAGAAAATTATGACCTTAGATTGGGCAAAGAGTTCTTACATACATAAAAAGCACAATCCATGAAAGAAAAAAAATTGGTAAAAACTCATCAAAATTAAAAACTTTCTCAATTTGAAAACACTGTTAAGAAAATTAAAAGACATGCCACAATTTAGATTCATCAATTGTAATAAACATATAATCTCTGGTGGGGGATGTTGATAGTGAGGGAAGTTGTGAGTGTGTGGAAGCAAAAAGTATATGGGACCTCTCTACTTTTGTTCAATTTGGCTGCCAACCTAAAACTGCTCTAAAAAAATAAAATCTACCACAAGCCACAGACTAAGAAAAAATATTTGCAAATCATATATGATAAAGAACTTATATCTAGAATAAAATAAAGAATGCTTACAAACAATCCAATGTTTTAAATGGGCCTAGTAAATGGACAAAAGATTTGAATAGATATTTCACCAAAGATGGTATAGGACTAGTTAATTAAACTCATGAAAAGATGCTGAGCACCATTAGTCATTAGGGAAAGACAAATTAAAACCACAATGAGATATAATTACATATCCACCAGAATATCTACAATCAAAAAGCCAGACAATGCCAAGCATCGGTTAGAATGTGGAAAAAATGGACCTCATGCATTGCTCTGGAGAATGTAAAGCAGAACAGACAATTTGGAAGATAATTGGCAGTGTCTTAAGAAGTTAAACGCAAACTTACCATAAGACCTGGAAATTACATTCCTAAGAATCTATTCAAAAGAAATGAAAACACAATGTATAGGGTGGGGCAAAAGTAGGTTTACAGTTGTGAGTACATGAAACACAGTTTATTCTTATTAGTGTACAACTGTAAACCTACTTTTGCCCCACCCTGTATATCCACACAAAGATATGTATGTGAATGTTCATATTATTTATAATAGTCAAGACTGGAAACAACCCAAATGTCCAATAACCAAGTAATTGTATAAACAAATGTAGTATATTTACACAATGGGATACTATTTAATTAAAATAAATTAACTGACACATGTGCCAACGTGGATGAACCTCAAAAGCACTAAGCTAAATGAAAAAAGCCAGATTTAAAACACTACACTGTTATGTATAGAATCAGTATCAGTTAAGTGATTTCTGCTTCACTTATTTCTTCTGAAAGAAGCATAGTTTAGTCACCTAGCAAATGTCTCTAATGTTTTATAAATATATTTAACAAAGTATTTTTGCATATATCTATCAATCAGCCCTCAAATGTGTGTTTTTACAGTTCAGAAACAAACTTATGATTTACTAAAATGACTTTTTTAACTGACATAGTAAACACCTGAGAAGACACTTGGCTGCAGAGATAAAAACATGCATGCATGTTGTATATAAGCACAAATGAGTATCATGAAATATCTATAATAACAAAAGTGTAATATGCTAATTAGACTGGACGTCCTTCCGGATGAAGCCAGAGCTGTAAGGGAAGCCTGAATCCTGGGTGCCGGAGGGAAGCCAATGCTGGCAGCTGGGGGAAGGAAGGCCTATTTGTGAGTTTTGTGCATCGGGCCTTTAGTTTAACCATAAAACAATGCCATTATTCTTAGAACACACTTAAATAAGTGCTGATACCTTCCACTAGTTATCTTTAAAAGCCTATTCTAGTCCTGGCTGCTGTGGCTCTGTTAGTTAGAGCATCGTCCTGTACACCAAAAGGTCTGGTTCGATTCCGTCAGGGCACATACCCGGTTTCAGGAGGTGGCCAATCGATGTTTCATTATCTCATCTCTCCCAACTCTCCCATCGCTCCCTCTCCTTCTCTTTCTTTCTCTCTCTCTCTCTCTCTCTCTCAAAAAATTTTTCTAAAGTCTATTCTAATAACCCTAGTATAACTCAAAGTAATTTTATAAACTAAAGAAAATGCTTATTTTTAAAGTTTCTTCAAAGCCATAAGCACGTATCTACATTATTAATGTACAAAATAATTTGTTAAAACACTATGTGCTAAGCACAAGTCTAATAATCCTCCCAATAACTATAGAAAGTATCTTTTAAAATTCAGATGAATCATAAGAAATTGCCTTTTTGTGGGTCAAAATATACATTACCCACATTTCCATGGCAAAACAAAGCCCCAGTTACAAAGTAAGTAGCAGTTAATCTCTTATCACAACATATTTTTTCCCACATTCAAAATAGAAAAGACATACCTTCCCAGAAGTTTGTGAATGAAATAAATTCAGTTAGAAAAAACTACTATTTCCCAAAGAGCCTTTGGTTGGCTACAAGTTCAACAGGCACTACTTCTAGGCCTAGTTTCCAAAGAAGTCAGTATACTGGTAATATTATCCTGTATTATTAGAAATAGAGTCTGTCTACAACAAGAAAAAGAGCAGTACTATACTCATCCTGATCAGCTATGTCCAGAATATTTACAATTTGAATATTCTGGGGAGAGTGCTCAGAATGGTGATGGTTCTGACACTAGATTTAAACAGGAAACCATGAATGAAATTGGCAATATTTACCAATGTAGGGGAATCCCCAATAGAGGAGACAGATAAAAGATACAACTTGGTTAAATTGGACAAACAATGGATTTGATGGAAGAAAATGGTTTGAAAGCAAAAATTGTGGACTGTTATTCACAAGTTATATCACTTTGTTTACTTGATATAAGACCTAAGTCTCTTCTTTCTTAAAAGGGAATTAACTCTTAACCTATACCTCCGTGTTGTCATGAGGTTTAAAATAACATATACGAGACTCTCTGAAACAGGGAACAGTGTGTGTGACATATGGAAAGTATTATTTGTATATCTGAAATGCTTTGTCACAAAATAGAAAAGGTTGAACTGAATTGACTCTGAGGTGTTTCCAAGAATCAAAAGGTGGAAATTACAGAGGCAGTCATCTTCATGGAGCTGTCCAACAATGAAATGCCATGCTGTGTGAAGCTCTTGGTTATTGTCCAAATGTGCCCAAAAGAGACTGGCTACATCAATTAAGGATGCCACAGAGAATATTCTGGCATTACATTCTTAAGTTTCTTCTCAAATCTAAGCTCACAATTAAATGACTTTAAGCCAATTCCAAAAACCAAATTCACACTCAAATGATAAACACCTGTTACTACTAGGAATACAAAAAACAATTTCAAAAGGGTAGTGCCAAGGTACTTATGAACATCAGCTGCATCACTGAAACAAAGGGGAACGGAATATTCATTTGTGATAAGCCTTCAAGCATGGATGTTTGCAGTGAGAAAGAGGGGGATAAAGCTCATTATTATTCATTTAAAGAACAAAACTTCAGTCCTACTCGCATTTAGAAAACATCAGAAGGGCTAACTTGTCACAACTACAAAACTCCCCTCCCCATGCCAACTCCACCCACTTCCTCAACTTTGCAAACATTGATACCAAAATAGTGAGCTGAAATTTTTAAAATTGTTCAGTTGTGACAATTGGATATTTTGTAAACTGGCTAGTAGGCCCATAAAAAGCAATTTTAACTTTTATTTGGGGTAACCTGGGCGGGCAGAAGCAGTAGGGTTTTCTCACAGACAATATAAAAATTAGTCATATTATATGTACTCCTTTACCTTATTTTACCAAGACTTTTGAGGTAAAATATTCCTAATGAGCGTTCTATGATAGAAGATGTCAACCACCAGGTGGCACCATTTCAGGAAATAAATAAACCAAGAGTAAGCAATACATAACTAATAAAGAAAAGGGAGTAAGCCATCCAATTACACCATTTAGCAGATCTATAATTACAAGGAGTTTGAAAACCCATCATTATTTTAATGCCACTTTTGTTTTCTTTGAATCTTGCTATTGTGTGGCTGCACCAAAAATAAATTTACACGACAGTTGCAATTTCTAATGTCATTTTAAAAACGAGCAAAAAGCAGGACCACAAAAGTCTCTGGAAAAAATCTGTTCTCCAGAAAAACCTGTAAACCAGTATTTAAAGCTTTCTAAAACATATTTTTAAAGCCCACATTTCAGAAAGCACTGGAATTAGTTAAATTAGTACTTCTCCAACTATCATTTTAAATAATGCACCATATTTAGCAGAGGTAGCAGACATAGCAGGTAACAGTAGGCCACCTACCCTACCTACTTGTACTTATCACAGCTGCAAAGTGACCAAATCTAAACAAATGCTGTTAAGTGACTGGTATGCCCAACGTACAGACCGGGCCCCTCCGCTAACAGAGCAACCCCGGGGCTCAGGGAGGACTGCCTGCAGGGCTCGAACTTCCTCGCATCCTTTCCTAAGGAATGGGTCAAGCTGTAGCTTCCCCTGAACACGTACCAGCACTTACCAGGTGCTGAGCGTTCTGCCACGTCAGGTGAATTTCCGGGGAGAAGTGGAGGGGACTTAGTCCATACACCCCAAAGAACACACAGGCTAATGAGGGAATATCCTTATAACTGCACCTAGTATACAACTGAGCAAACAATTATTTGCTCAATAATTGTTTGCTGAATGTTGAGTTTAGGATTATCATAGATTTGAAAATTGGTTCAGACCTCAACATAGTGGTGGTGTTGTTTTTTAAGGATGGAAATAAAATCAACTAAACAAGTGCAAAAGCCTGTATGTATAGGAAAGGAGATCCAAAGGGGGTCACAACAAAATTCCTTTACCGGCACAAACTTCTTCCATCCGTTTAAAATTTTACATAAAGGTTTCCAGAACTCGGGTTTACTTACAGCGCCCGTTGTGAAACCACGGGCACGATCATCTTTAAACCCGATGAAAGGGATGTGGACGGCTGCATTCCCTGAACAATGTACTGACCGGGATCTCACGGGACTGTCCCATCGCAAGACGGATTGGTGCCAAGGTTCACTGCAGCTGAGATGCGCCTTTGCAGGCTTTTATCTTCTATAGGCAAATTCTAATCTACATAATCAAGAGCAATAATCATGCAATTGTATTGAGCGCTCACCGTGTCAAACACGGTGCTAAGGACCTCCCTTCTCACAATCGATGCAACGGGTTTATACCCATTTTTCAGGCGTGGACGCAGAGGCTCGGGGAAGGGAGAAGCCCGCGCTGGGTCAGAAGGCTCGAGAGCGACGGGAGAGACGGCAGGAGAGTGAAAGCTCGAGGCCACGCCTGCCCTCAGCTACGAGCAGGTCCTCAGCCTGCGGGCGGACGGCTCAGGACGCACCTGTGGCGACTCTGACAAAATCCCCGGCGCCAGGCGACGGCCGCCCCGAGGACCGGGCCTTCCAGGTCCCAACCTCCAATGGCAACAGGAAAGTCCCCACAGGACGCGACGCCGAGGGGCGCTCGAGAGCCGGGACAGGTGGGTGTCCCGCGGCCTCCCCGGGCGCCGCGGTCGGAAAGAGCGCGCTCCTTTGACCACCCGACTCCCAAGACTCACCGCCTCACGGCCACACCTGAAGAGCTGGAGCGGAATTCACCAGCGAGCACGCCTCACCCCAAGTCCCGCAGGCCGGGGCGTCAGAGCCGGTGAGCTCCGCAAGGAGAACGCTCCTACGCCCTCCACAGCTGACCCGCTGGGCCGGCCCCCGCCGCTCACCTCCTCTGAGGCGCATGCGCCGCCCGGCCTGGACGGGCCCATTTTTGGGGAACTGAAGGGGGAGCCAGCCCACAGAGGCACGGTGAAGCCTAAAGAGCAAGCTGAGCCAACAAGTCAGATGTCGTGTCTGAGATTAACTGCATTTAAGCAATATTCTCTGCTGAGAAAAACGACGTGAGGGCTCTCCGAGTTTCACTTCTGCCGCTTCCCGCACGCGGCCCCCTGCGAAGGAGAGACAGTCCAAAGTTTGCGCCCCCCCCGGTGGGCGGGGCTCCAGGGCGGCGGGGACTGCCATTGGTGGCTTTGAAGGCGCAGCGGGCGGGAACAGCTGTAAGAAGTGAGGCGGCTTGCGATGTGAACGGTAAGAGAGCCCCTAACGGCATGGAATCGGGCCCCAGAGGGTGGAGGAGGCCCGAGAACCCACATCCCAAGCCTCTGAGGCAATTTTTTGGGACTGCCACACGCCCCCAGGCGGGGGACTGGCGCTTGGTCCCGGCTGGAGGCAGAAGGGCTGGAACTACGGATGAAGCTGGCGAGGGCTATGACGCTTGGTCGTGACCTCACATCCGCCCCTGTGGGGGCGGGGCTTACGAAGGCGTGCGTCAGAGCTGAGCTGCTCCGATGGTCACGTGACGGCCTGCTCGGCTAGCCCAGCCTTAGATTGCTGTTTTGCCCAGTGTTGGGTGTTTTGATTTTTCAGTTAACCTTGGCGTCCGTCCTCTTAGGTCCATGCAGCCTCCCGCGTCACTTCTTATGCTCCTTGTTGCAGTTCTTTGGCGGTGTAGTTCTATAGGAAGGTTACTTAAAAGGGCTCTTTTCTGTCATGCGTTCATTCAACAAATATATCTTGAGCACCTTCTATAAGCCAGGCGCTGAGCTGCATGCTAGGAAATAAGAAATTAGGTCATCACAGGGAATCAGAGTTTACGCAAGAGTTTTCCGACTTTGTTAGTGAGATTAAGTGCGCTCTTTCTACCAAAATTCTTCAAAATGGCATTCTACAAACTTTACCCAACATTTTTGGAATCTTCTGAGGCACTCTAAAATGCAGAATCTCAAGCCCTACTTGGTGACTTGAGTGTGTCTAGCATGCATAAGTGCTCCTTAATTTGTTACATGAATTAGTAAATGAATGAATGGTTTCCATATTATTGCCTTCAAAAGTTCAAAATACTCTAGCCAAGAAAGGAGAGAGAGCACTAATTTTTAAAAACTCTAAAAGACATTTAAATATATAGCTTAAGGAGAAAGTTATTAAATCCTCTTGTTAAAACACTTTGCAGATTGCCAGAGAAACAATAAAATAAACATTTAGGTGTTTGACCTACAAATCAAAATCCCGGGCTAAAAAGATGATTTTTAAAAAAATTAACTGTTAAGTTAAGCTTGTGCTGTTTTTGTTTTATTACATTGCCAAAGAAATGGATGAAATTGTTGCCGAGTTTATCAAGAGGACCATCTTGAAAATCCCAATGGCTGAAATGATGACAATCCTGAAAGCCTGGGATTTTTTGTCTGAAAGTCAACTGCAGACCATAAACTTCCGGAAGAGAAAGGAATCTCTTGTGCATGACTTGGTTATGCTTTGTGAGGTAACAATGTTCAAAATGATTAACCTTGAACTTCATGCTTTGGTTTTTTTTCTTTGTTCCCTTTGTCCAAAAGAGATTTAAGGCAGCTGCTAAGCTGTGAAGTGACCAGGCTACGTACCACTATAATGGAGAAGACACTAATTTTTAATTGGCTTTTCAGCTTATCAAAACTGCTTACAAATCATTAAGAAAAAAGTGAATACCATGTGAGAAAAAAACAGACAATACAAGTAATGAGCAGTATTCTTTTTATACCTATGAGATTGTCCACGATGAAAAGATAGTACTCAGATGTGCTGGTCAAGTTGTGTAGAAAGAGATACTCTTTCACATGTATTTATTTATTTATTTGCTTTTTGCTTTAAAAAGATTTCAGACTTTCAGAAAATTTGCTAGTACAAAGAATTCCCATGTTCCAGTATACCCTTCCCTTAGTCACTTTTAAATAAATGTACTTTATGACCCAGCAGTTCCACTTCTGGAAATTAATGTGGGTAAAATCATAAAAAATAAAAAAATGTATATAAATATAATTGATAAACATATGTATGTAGTTATAAATATGTAAATATATAAATAAAGACGTTAACTAGCATTGTTTATAAAAACAAAAAATTGCAAACAAACAACTATACATAGAAGATGATTATACTCCACATAAAATATTATTCAGCCATTAGAAAGAGTAAATTAGATGTTTGTGTGCACATTGAAAAAAACTATATGCTATGCATACATATAAATGTATAATGCATAAAATAGTGGTTCTCAGCTGGGATGAATTTTGTCTTCTGGAGGGTACAATGTCTGGAGACATTTTTGGTTGTCAAAACTGTAGGAGTGGGGTGCTACTGGATTCCAGTAGATAGAGGCCAGGGACGCTTCTTAATGTCTTACAACAGCTCTCCACAACATAGAATTATCTGACACAAAACGTCAGTAGTGTCCAGTTAAGAAACCCTGTTGTAGAGGAAGTTGAGAAGAACAAAACAAAAATTAAAAGTGATGAGGAGTAAATTGTGGGAGAACAGGTGTAAGTACCTGTACTAAACATGAATCAGAAGGTGTATTTGTTACTTAACGGGAGAGTAGATCGGAGACAGGTTAATAAAGTATTGAGAGGGTGCTCATAGTCTGTCCTAAGCAATTCTAAAATGTGCTGTGATTCTAGGATAGAATCAAACCGATAGCCATGTTTACTGAATATTTTACCTTTTCTTTCAGGAGAAGCATGCGAATGTCAATGATGCTGCCCTTTTAGACATTATTTGTAAGTTCTGGTGATTTGTATTTATATTGAACCAATACAGTTTCATCAGAGAGGTAATATTGTAGATAAGGGCTCAAGTTGACCTGGTGTGTAAAATCCCAGCTCTATCGCTTACCAGTCCTGTGTCCTTTGCCAAGTCACATTGCCTTTCTAGGCCCCAGGCTTCTACTAGTAAATAGAAATAATAATAGCACCTGTTAATATAATAACATTATAATAATATAGCACAGGATCATTGTGAGGGTTAAATGAGATCATGCTTGAAAGGTTCTTAGCACAATGACTGGCATATATAAGTACATATTAATAGAATTGAAAATGTATTTCTGAAAACTTGTTCTTATTATAGTGCATCTTGTAAGGGATGTAAGGATTAAGACTGACTAGACTTAGCACGTGGTATGGTCTAGGGCAGCAGTTGCCAACCTTTCGGACCTCGCGGACCACCGGTTGGAGACCACTGGTTTAGGGGGACTGAGTGGGAGGAGCACATGTGGCTCCGGGGTTTATAGGTGCAACTAGAAAGACAGTGGAGCCCCTTGCTAAGTAAGATAGGGAACACTAGAGGTGGACCGAATATGTCACAGAGATCATAGATTAGCCTAGAACAGTGGTCGGCAAACTCATTAGTCAACAGAGCCAAATATCAACAGTACAACGATTGAAATTTCTTTTGAGAGCCAAATTTTTTAAACTTAAACTATATAGGTAGGTACATTGTTATTAACTTAATTAGGGTACTCCTAAGGCTTAGGAAGAGCCACACTCAAGGGGCCAAAGAGCCGCATGTGGCTCGCGAGCCGAAGTTTGCCGACCATGGGCCTAGAACATGTTCTATTTGAGGAAGTGTCTTCATGTATTTAAGTCCTTGCCACTTATCATAAACTTTTGCATGATGTTTAATGGGATCATTACGACAAGAATTTTAATTTCTATTATTATTATAACAGCCTTATTCAGAGATCAATTAGCAGGCTATCTTAACTCTGAAATACAGAATCAAGAAGAAAATACCAGAAAGGAACAAAAACGCTTCAGATGCTGTCTCTTGGGCAGGCATCACATTGTGCCAGATTACACCTGTTTTAGACAGAACTTAGGGAATCAAGAATTGTCAGGCCATTGCTATAAATGGGGTGAGAGGGAGATCTGGGGACACCAGACTGTCGATTAACACTCCCTCCACGTTCTGCGTGGAGTAGGGTTCGGTATCTGAAAGTGGAGCCGCACAACAAATGAAAGAAAAAGACACGAGATAATTTTGCAATATTGGGGGACCAGGCGGGCAAGTCCCGAAGGACTTCCTCCCTGTGCTTAGGTCTCACCAAGCTTTTATTGACCTGGGATGCAATCATAGCATAGCCCTTAGGCAGGTGACCCCATTAACAGGCAGACTAGCCCATCAGCAAGGATTTACATAATAATAAATGGGAATTAAGGGAACTAAGGTGGGGATGCTTCAGCTATTATTACCTAAATTAACTGGGTGGTTCCTAGATTAACTGGGTGGTGCAGTTCTGACCTTTGCTAGGACTTCAAAGGTTACTAGCTTTTGGGGGTCTCTGTTTAAACTCAGCTAGTGAAGACAATGAATGGACTCCGGCACCAGACACCAAATATAAAACAAAAACCCCCCACTAAACTGTTGGAAGGACAGAAAGTACAAAAAGCACAGTAAGTTGGTGCCCTTGTGTGTGGGGGTCAACAGCCCCTTTTATGGGGTGCAGAGCACCTTGGTCCTAGGTGCAAAGACACAGGGATGCAGATGGAGGTCAGTACAGGGACAGAGTAAAGCCGGATGATAATGTAGTGGGATTGAACTTAATAACTTCCTAGGTCCATTTTTACTCCAAGACACTCTTAAGTTTATAACTCCTGAAGGGTGTCTTCTATATCATTCATTCATTCATCAGATATAATACGGAGTGCCAGCCAGTGTCTAGACACTGAATACAACAGTGCACAAGACAAAGTCGTGTATTCCACAGGATTCTAGTTGGGGAGACAAGCAGTATACAAATGACTATCTAAATATATGATGTGATGTAGGATAATGGTAAGTGCTATGAAGTAAACTAAAGCAGGGTGGGGTGGGAGGGTCGGTTTGGGTAGGGTGATCAGGGTAGGCCACTGCATAGGAGGCATTTTATTAGAGACTAGATGAGGTGCAGGAATGAAGTATGCAACGAGCTAGAAGAAGAATGCTCCAGACAAAGGAACAGCCAGCTAGTACACACACCAGTTATGGGGAGCACACCATCCCTGGCATGCTCAATAAATGCTGCATTCTGTGTGGAAATAAAATAAATGATCTGACTTAAGAGTAAATGCTAAAGCTCTACTAGATTGAGTAATTCTTTATGACGTGTTTTATTTAGAGTAAATTTCATCCATGTAAAATTTATCTCTGAATAAAAATGTATAACCGAATTTATAAACTACTATTTTCTCCACCTTCATGTTATTTTTAATGACATGGAGAAAATAGTAATTCATAAGCACAGTACTTAAAAGTTCTATGATATAATAGCAGTAAGTTCTTCCTCCCTCTCTCAGATACTCAATTTCATCGGCACCAGAAAGTTTGGGATGTTTTTCAGATGACTAAAGAACCAGGTAACATTTTCCCTTTTAAAGTAAACATTTAGCGGGCCAAGGGGTTCAATGGGGAAAAGGGGGGACATATTTAATACTTTCAACAATAAAGATTTTAAAAAATAAAGAACTTATCTAAAAAATAATAATAATAAAGTAAACATTTACATTTGATATTTTGGCTATTTAAAAATGAATAGCAGTATGTTCCTCTTAAATCACTTTTTTTTCAAAATGAGGTGATTATTACTCTTTTTTGGGAAAATGAAAAATATATTTGGCAATGCTGTGTCAGAGTACCAGCAGCATCTCTGTGATTTGAATATTATTGCTCTTTGATGTTATACAAATGCTTGCCTCAGGGTCTTTGAAATGTATTTATTGAAGACATTGTAGCTCCCTTAATTTTTCTTGATTTTTCTTTTCATTTTGACAGGTGAAGATATTGACCTTTTTGATATGAAACAATTCAAAAGTTCATTTAAGAGAATTCTTCAGAGAGCGTTAAAAAATGTAAGATTAAAATCTTTCTGAACTTCAATGAAATTCAATTCCATGCATCTGTGCTACTACCTTTTTTTATTTGTAAGAATTTCAAATAATAATATTCCATACTATTCTAGTTCATAACAAGAAAGAACTTTTTATTATGCAAACTTTCTGCTCACCTCTCTCTTTTAAAAAATATTTTTAATTGATTTTAGAGAGAGGAAGAGGGAAAGCGATATAGAAATATCAATGATGAGAGAGAATCATTGATTGGCTGCCTCCTGCATGCCTCACACTGGGGATCAGCCCACAACCTGGACATGTGCTCTGACTGGGAATTGAACCATGACTACCTGGTTCATAGATTGACGCTCAACTGCTGAGCCACATGGGCTGGGCTCCCCTCCTGAGGATCTTACTTAACTGCAACAGATTTTACTTAAATAGCCATGGGTGCCTAGTGGCTCCTGTAATGGTCAGTGCAGCTGAAAACCACCCACAGAATCTTTCTGCCATTCCATTTCCACAAGCACCACCTTATTGTCATAGGTTTGGGCAATCTCTCCTTCATTCTCTTTCCATGTTATTCTGTCTTAGTCCTCCTTACATATAAAAGCATGCCAAAAAATCACATTTGCCATGCTATGGCTGTCCTCCTTAGAGTAGTAGTGTTCCCTCTTTTTTCATACACAATTCTTTGATCTTTCCATCACTTTGCCTCATCCTTTGTAACTTGTCATTCTTTCTACGCATCCACTTGTCAGTGAACATATTTTCTCCTTTCTTAAAATGACCCTTCTTCGTGTGCTTTGAACTCATCTCCTACATCCTCATAGGGCCTACATCTTGGTTTTTCTCTCTTCTTTCACATTCTCAACCCCTTCATCTACTGATGCCTACTCTAATGCTTATAAACATGCCTAAATCCTAGTAAAAGTACATCCATTCTCCATGCTCATCTTTAAGCATAAAACTCTTAGAAGGAAATATTTCTTGTCCCTCATGTAGGAGTCCCTTCATCACCACCCCTTCATTTTTCTGAAGATCTTGCTATAAGAATATAAGATGGAACACCTGGTATCTGAGGATCTTGCTATAAGAATATGAGATGGAACACCTGGAGGCCAGCTGTTCAGAATTATACTGATTCTGTGGACGTCTTTTTTTTTTTTTAGCCCATTGATTTTTTTAACCTTTTTTGGATCGGATATAGACCCTTATGAAAATTTTGATATGTGATACAGCATGTCTCTCCAGAAAACATACACTTAGATTTATATACCTGACTGTGCATCCAATTCAGGGAGGTCACGGGCTTCTTGGAGCCCTCATTTAAAAGATTCTCATTCTGTGCTAGAGAGACTACTTAAATATGTTGAGTGCTACCAGTTTTCTCTCTCTAGTTAAAGTGTTCCCTCCATATATTTTATTTAGTCTTGATTTTACAGGTGTTTTTATTTTGGTAACGTGACACAAAGAGGCTATTGAGAATAAGACCCTATCTTCCACTCAAGGCAGTAGTGGGACCAATCGCTGTGCTGCTTACTCAGGGAGGGTCAGACAGCTGTGCACCCTCTACGCCCAGCACTGGGGAGGGCTCCTTGTCTCATGCACCAAGGGGATTTAGAAAAGCAGCCAAATAAAGAGTGGGCAAAGTCAAAGCAACTGCCTTCTTAATGCCAGCAGTCACATTACAACCAAATTACTGGAGTAAGGTATAAGAGGGTGGGAATGAAGAGACATGGGCCAGCCAAGTACACCTGTCTCAAGTACTGCCTTTGCAGGGTCTGAGCTCCGAGGGAAAGCTGAGTCAAGGGGGAGCTAATAACTAAGAGTAGGCTACTGAATTCCCGACGAACTGATAGTCATATTTAAAAGTTTAGGAAGGTCTACATTTTATCCATGAAATGGAAACCAAATAGAATTTCCTATTCTCATCACATAACTTTCCTTTAATTTGTAGCATCTCAGCTAAATGCATAAAAGCATTAGGATTAATATATTTTTAAGTCTATATATATTCGTATATATTTTAGTGTTGCTATTAAATTTAGTAGTGCACCATAGTTCTATGTTTCATGCAAAAAAGGCTCCATTTTATAACAAATATCATTTGTAAGGCTGCCTTCATAAACTCTTACAGGTAGAGGAACAGTTTTTCAGGACAAGCCCAAGAAATTATTGAAAAGTTCTGATATCACACCATGATTGTAGCTTTTTAATTTTTTTTTCTTCCAAAAGACTTTGCAAAGCAATATATATGTCTGCAAAACAACCACAAAATATTTTCTCAAAGATTCCCAAAACACTGTAATGAAAAGTAGGAGAAAAGACTGTGTGGAAGATTACAGTGACATCCTTCACCCCTAGAAAGCACATGTTGGTGCTACAAGATTTTAATTAGGAAACTTAAATTTTCTTTTTTAATAAGGTATCAGTCACCTTCAGGGACGCTGAAGAGAATGCAGTATGGATTCGAATTGCCTGGGGAACACAGTGTAAAAAGCCAAACCAGTACAAACCTACTTACGTGGTGTACTATTCCCAGACTCCGTATGCCTTCATTTCTTCTTCCAGGCTGAGGAGCAGCATTCCCCTTCTGGGTCAGGTATGGAACCAGTTACTACAGCTATAAAGTTGTATTATCTTATCTCAAAGGTCTATGTAGGTTTAAGCACTATGTAAAATGCCACATGTAATTCTTGATTTCCTAAAATAAGGAAGAGTGGTTCTTCTGCATGTGGGAAAGTGGTATAAGCATTGGTTCGGAGCTCTTCATTATTGTCTTTTAATCTAGAAGTAATGCGTATTTAATGTACAACTTCAACCAACACAGAGGTCTTTAAAGATCAACCCTTAGTCTTTTAAAATTCATATCCTTTTTCCCAATCCTATTTACCCAAAATAATTACTGTTAACAGTTTTGTTATTTCCTTTCAGATGTTTTATTACAAAAACCAGAATAGCATATCATCTGTCATTTGCTTTTTTAACATTTCCGTGTGTTTCCATCTGATACACCTCACAACTTTTTTGTGACTGCATAATTTGCCTATTAATAACATTATTTTCATTTGTAATCATTTTCCTTACATTCTGTGCACAAGAAGGAGCCTCTACTCACAGCCTGCTTCTTGTTATAGCTCTGGCTTCCTAGCATCTTTCCCCCAAATAAGCCATCCTTACGTAGGCCTGCCAACTGCTGCTGCTTCCAGTCTCTAGTGCAGTGGTTCTCAACCTTCTGGCCCTTTAAATACAGTTCCTCATGTTGTGACCCAACCATAAAATTATTTTCGTTGCTACTTCATAACTGTAATGTTGCTACTGTTATGAATCGTAATGTAAATATCTGATATGCAGGAAGGTCTTAGGCGACCCCTGTGAAAGGGCCGTTCGACCGCCAAAGGGGTCATAACCCACAGGTTGAGAACCGCTGCTCTAGTGGCACCTCAGTTGGTGCCAGAGCTACCACTTAAGCTGGTTGTAGGTGAGCAGCTCCACCATCCAGGCTCCATCATCTCTAGTAGAGCAAGCACTCCACAGTATGGATCTACGAGCCTTAGGATCCTGACAGGCACACTTGCTTGTCATTTAAATTCCTTGGCTGTTTACTGAAATGGCAGAAGGATTTCTGCTACATGCTTCTACTTCCCTTTAACTCTGCTTCTTTATGTTTGGGATCTTTTCCTCCTTAATATATACTAGTAGTGGTGGTTCATCCACTTACAGCCAGATGAGTCGCCCCTGCCACAGCTAGTTTAAACGTTGCCCCACAAGCTAATGTTTATTTCCACTGTGAATCTTAAGGCAAACTTATCTCTATCCTCTAGTTCCAGGTAAGTATTTTATTAATTCTGTTTCTGCCTTCTAACTTGCTTCTCCAGATAATGGGAAGCTTTTATAAATTGCATTTAATATGTACTTTTTTCTTCAGTATTTGTCCTAAAGTATCCATATTTGCATTTTAGTGTGGCAATATCATTGTAATATTAGATGACTGGTATTCCAAAATGGTAACATTTAAGTATTCATTGTTTATCCCTAAGTCTGAACTTAATGTATTATAAATCCTAACTTTAAATAGGAACACAGTTCTAAAAATGGTATAAAAGATTTTGCATTTATGATAATTTTAATGCCATTAGCCTTTTTTTGTCTTTTAAAAAAGCTGAGTAATAGGACATGAGATTACATTTTTCTGGGTTTCTCTTTTCACTCTCAAGTAGAAAGTATTCACTTACTGCCACTCTTAATTTTACTTTGACAAATACTGTAAATACAGGAATAGACACAGTAATCCTAATATTCTTTCTAACTTTCACTTTAAGGCACTGACAGTTGCTAGCAAACACCATCGGATTGTGAAAATGGACTTCAGAAGCCGATATCTGGACTCTCTTAAGGCTATTGTTTTTAAACAGTATAATCAGGTGAGCCCATCAGTGACTGTTTAAAGTCTCCATTTTCTCTTTACAAGCCACTGAGCAGGTGGGAAGTTCACCTACAACAAAAGGAGATCCCTTCAGGTACTACTGAAGCAGAGAAAACTTTGTTAGTTAACATTACAGGAAACAAAATAATGAAATGCCTCACTATCATCTTTTTATGATCATATTTTGTGTTTTATACTGCTCATTAGTTATTGGAGTCTGTTAAATCCCAATTTCCAGATCAGCTATTCTAATTAGAGTTTATTTTTTCTTTAGAATAACTTACTGCCTTTTAAAGCTAATTACAAAAAAATTAATTCTACTACTCTCTTCTATTGCAAGAGAAAAGTAGAATTAATTTTTTGTCCCATCAGTCCAGTAGGTGATACAGGGGTTAGAAGTAAAGGAAAAAGCATTGGTTTATTAAGTCCAACAATTTATTTGTTAAAATTATTTAAATGCATTAAATGTATCATTTACTTTTAATTATAAGAATGGATCTGGCCTTACAGGTTCAGGGTTATTTGCTCCTGTGCATGGTATCTGTGTGCTCATATGTTCAGACTCCTGTAGATGGGTCATTAATACCCTATGTATATCTTTGAGTTCTTAGATATATTATACAGGGTGGGACAAAAGTAGGTTAACAGTTGTTAACATGGAAAATAATACAATGATTAATAAATAATACAAGACTAAACTCTTGTGTTTTAATACGATTATAAACCTACTTTTGCCCTACCCTATATTTATATACTTCATCTGTTCTACATAGAAAATAGTAATGGCTCTCTGTAAGCCCTCTAAGGAAAACATATCTAACATTAAGAAGTTAGATAATGATTTTTCTCCCATAGCAGCCCGCTCCCCTCTTACCACCCACATTCCCATCAAATTGCTATCAACTGTTTTGCTCCTAGGAAAATACATATTGTCAAATACTTAATTATAAAAAACAGTGGCTTTAGTGGGGGAAGGTCAGAGAAGGGATTTGAGAAATTCAGACTTGAAGTAGGAAAATTATTTTTACAAAAGGAATCACAGTGAGTTTTTTTGGAGTTATAAAGACATAGCATAAAGCTAAAACTTCACATTGCAAATTCTGCCGTGATTTCTCTAGCTTTTGTACTCACCACCTATTTCTTCCACGTCCATTTTTTTTATAACAAAGTATAGACAGAGCTCCTCAGGCAAAACAGCCACGTTGCTCACCCTAGATGTCTCTGCCAATATCCTGCTCTAGGAGAAATGCTCCACTCAGCCTGGATATGGGCTCAAATCTCTTCTTGTTTGAAAAAATAAATATAAAATTTGAGCCCTGGCTGGTGTGGCTCAGTGGTAGAGCATTAGCCTGAGCAACGTATGAGCACACAGATACCATGCACAGGAGCAAATAACCCTGAACCTGTAAGGCCAGATCCATTCTTATAATTAAAAGTAAATGATACATTTAATGCATTTAAATAATTTTAACAAATAAATTGTTGGACTTAATAAACCAATGCTTTTTCCTTGGCCCGAGCAACGAAGGGTCTTAGTTTCAATTCCCAATCAGGGGCACATACCTGGGTTGCAGGTTCATTCCTGGCCCCCGTCAGGGCGTGTACGGGAGGCAACCAATCGATGTGTCTCTCTCGCGTTAGTGTTTCTCTCTCCCTTTCCGTTCCTTCTACTCTCTTTAAAAATCACTGGGGGGGAAAATCCTTGGGTGAGGATTAACAAAAAAAAAACAAATAGGTAAAACTTGACATACTTTTATGTACTAAAACAAATAATAGCTGTACTTCAAGGTGTTAAAATCAGGAAAACATTCACTTTTTCTTTTTTCTCTCTAGACTTTTGAAACTCACAACGCCACTACACCTCTACAAGAAAGAAACCTTGGGCTAGATATAAACAGTATGTGTGTTTTAAAACAAAAACTGAAATTTGAAAGTACACTTTTAAAAATGAAAATTTTTCTATCTCTTAGCAATTTGTTGGCAATAAAATGAAATGGTACAGCCATTCTGAAACATTTTTATGGCTTTCCAATGGCATAGGAACGGCTATTGATTTCATGTTAAGTAAAGAAAGCAGGAAAGAAAATTTGTATATTTTATAATCCCAGTTTAAAAAATACACTTTTTATTCTCTGAAAAAGGGCTATACAGGAATATATAAAATGTTAACAGTACTTATTTCTGTGTGGTAGAATTAATGAGTGGCTTTTATTTACTTTTTTATCAGTGCTTTCCAATTTTTCTACAATAAGAAAATATTACAATCAAGAGAAGAACCTGTAAACATTATCTTTAAATTATACAAGCAAGTTGAAAGGTTAGGAATTAAAGGGGGATAATTTAAGGATGAAATATACTCCTAACAGCTCTTTTATTTGAAATCTTCCATCTATAGTGGATTCAAGGATCATTCATGAAAACATAATAGAAAAAGACAGAGTACAAAGAGTGACTCAAGAAATTTTCGGAGACTATCCTCAACCAAGACTAGAATTTGCACAGTATAAGGTAGGACATCGCTATAAACTATCTACAGTTATCAATATTTTTTAAGAGAATAAAACATCTAAGTGAACTGGTTCTAAGAAACGTCCTTATTCATTTGTCACTTTAATTTTATATAATCAGTTTATATAATATTTAGTAAGTTTCTCTATTAATAAAGAAGACCTTTGGAAATTTTAAGTTTGCCTTTTCATTTCATCTTTCATATTAATTCAATTAATTATAACTGGCTGTGATCTATTATTTTTGAGGGGAAAAAATTGTAGGCTATACCTTTCTAATCCATCCATACCTAGAACAATACTTACAATGCAGTGGGTGCTCATAAAGACTTGTTGAATAAAAGAGTGAATAAATAAGTCATTATATAGTCCAGTTGGTATCACATGGAGAAAAAACCAGTAGCCTAGTTAGTTTTGTAAACCTAGCTCATCCCAGAAGTGTACCACTGCCCACCAAGAAGACCAGTGTCAGGGACAAACCCATTGCCACCATTACAAGAATTCAAGATTTTGTCATGATCATTAATCTCATACTCATGCTTATACAACACTCTCCTCCCCTTAAACACCTCATTAAAATTCTTTCTGCTTAGTGCCCCTACAGGCCACACTTCAAATCTGCCATAGATCTGCTCATTTAGGCCTAATGCTTATTTGGTTTGATGTGTTTTCAGTACGAATAGCTCATTAACACCTTTCAAGTTTGGTTCCCTGAATGGCAGGTTTTAATCCAGTTCCTTTAGAAAGCTCATATTGTGGGACACTGGTTCTCAAAGTGTGGTCCCTGGACCAGCGGTACCAGCATCACTTGGGAATAGATAAGAAATGTGGATTCTCGGCCCCACTTTAGTCCTAATGGATCAGAATTCTGCAGGTGGGACCCAGCCATCTGGTTTTACAAGCCCTCTCTAGCTAATTTTGCACACTAAAGTTAGAGATCCACTGAAGGAGTATACAGAAGATTTAATCTACAAAATTTCCCTTTACATATATCTTAGAATGGCTCTATTCTATACGTCAAGGTGCACGTTGATGCATACCTGCTACTAATTTTCCCCCACTTCCTATTTTGAAAAATGTCAAACCTTCAGAAAACTTGCAAGAATATTACAGTGAATATTCTTGTCCTCTTTGCTTCAATTCACCAGTTGTTAACATTTTGCCACAGTTGCTTTCTTTTTCTTTCTTGATGCTGAACCATTTGAGTTAGTTGTAGGCATTACTCAGTCTTCAACTATTTCAGCATACTGCCTCTAAATGCGAAGGATCACTTTAAGTTTTAAAAGAAATTGAAATTAGAATCTAAGAGCCAAGTACCTATTAAATTAGCAATACTTGGATATTTGATAATATTAATTTTTTTATGTGTGGTAATGTAAGAGGATGAAAAGAGTCCTTTTTAGGTGTTTTTAGATACATACTGAAATATTTACAGATGGGATACTATGATGTCCTGGATTTGCTTCAGAATAATCCAGTGTGGGTGGGCTGTAGGGAATGGGAAGAAAGGTAATAAATGAAAAAATACTGACCATTAGTTGATCATTGTTTCAGCTCGGTGATATGCACATGGGACTCATTATACTGTGCACCTTACTTGTGTATGTTTTTTTTTTTAATCTTCCATAATGAGAAGTAAAAAAGAAATCATGGTAGTGATTCAAAAGACATGACATTTTTATATTGAAATAACAGGTTACAAAAGATAGTGCTAATTTTCCATTAAGAATGCAAAATAGGCTGAAGCCGGTTTGGCTCAGTGGATAGAGCGTTGGCCTGTGGACTGAAAGGTCCCAGGTTCGATTCCGGTCAGGGGCATGTACCTGGGTTGCCGGCACATCCCCAGTGGGGGATGTGCAGGAGGCAGCTGATCGATGTTTCTCTCTCATCGATGTTTCTAACTATCTCTCTCTCTCCCTTCCTCTCTGTAAAAAATCAATAAAATATATTTTAAAAAAAAAAAGAATGCAAAATAGGCCCTACCTGGTTTGGCTCACTGGATAGAGCATCGGCCTACAGACTGAAGGTCCCAGGTTGTACAGATACAATTCTGGCCAAGGGCACATGCCCAGGTTGCGGACTCGATCTCCAGTAGGGGGTGTGCAAGAGGCAGCCAATCAATGATTCTCTCTCATCATTGATGTTTCTATCTCTCTCTCCCTTTCTCTTCCTCTCTGACATCAATAAAAATATTTTTTTTAAAAAATGCGAAATAGGACACCTGCGGGCGAAACTGCCATCCAAGGTCTCCTGTGTGTCAGGCACTGTGCACACTTTGCATTTTGTGTGTTCTATCGTTTGATATGCTGGTTGCCCTCTACATTTTCAGTTAGCTTCTCTCATCCATTAAGCCCTGTATTACTTGGTGATAATAATTAGTGAAATGAGTAATTCAATTTTGTTACATGTTGCCATTCCAACTGATATATTTAATAGTCATTTATAAATATATTTGTTGACAGCTTGAAACAAAATTCAAAAGTGACTTAAATAGGGGCATCTTGGCTGAAAGAAAAGAACCTCTCCGATGCCTAGTAAAGTTCTCTAGCCCGAATCTTCTGGAAGCATTGAAATCCTTAGCACCAGCAGGTAAGTAGTCAGTTTATTTTGCAAGCTAGAACAATTAACAGCATACCTACATTCAAACCTCCCTTTGCTGACTAATTACCTCTGAGCTTTCTCATGACCAGTCTGGTATCCCATCTTACCCCGTATTGCATATTCTGCTTCTGCACATAATGAGGGTCCATGATCTTGCCCATTTTTAAACTGACTCAAATCTTTGTCCTGTGATTATTTTAATTGTCTATTTTTCTTTTTTTAATTTCAGGTATTGCAGATGCACCACTTTCTCCATTGCTCACTTGCATACCCCAAAAAAGAATGAATTATTTTAAAATTAAAGATAAATAAGACATATATGGTTTGTAAGCATCACATCTCCCTGACTATATTGCATACATATTTCACTTCATGGCTAGCTATTTTAAACATGAACCCTTAATATTGACAATTTTAAAATGTTCAATATAATTGTTGGGAATGATTATTTCCTCTTCCACTGTGTGCTCCCTCTTCCTCATATCCTGCAAAGCATAGCAGTTGTGGGTCTTTAAGTGACAGGATGTCCTTTTTCTCACACCTGTCTCTCCTCTTTCCTAGAGAGGTCTGGTTCCAATTGCTAGTTTTTAGGAATTTTCTCTTGAGCTTTGGATCACATAAAGAAATACCAAGAAACTATACCCAATTCAAAACTTTCTAGGAGAATCATAAACTTCGTACATTCAGAGGGTAGACTTGGGTCCATTAAGTTGTTATTGCAGGAGGTAGTGTATCAGATGATTTAGTTATATAAAATAATGGTTTCATTGTAAATATACTTTTCATAATCTATTTTATCATACATATGACATTCAAACTGACCAATTTTATACTGATTTGTGAATAAAGATATTTAAAAACTGATATATAAGTTACTTTTGATGGAAATCAAAAAGAGGCTTATTGTACAGATACATAAATACAATCAGAAAAAGGAGTTAAAGTATGCTTTATAATACAATGGTATTTTCTACAGACTGTAGGGATTTTATGTGAAAAATATGTTTTTAGATTTAATTAGCAATAGCAAAGACACTTTGGTTATCTTAGAGTGAGGCACTGAGTCTGCAAGGGCTTAATGCTAATTTTCTTATGGATCACCGTTGTGATTCAAAGCATCTGTACACACAGGGCAGGCACTTCTGCTCAGTGCCTGAATGGCTGTGTTAGGTCTGCATAGAGGTGCTGCATGTTCCTGGGTTGGCTTCTCACAGCTCTCCTTGGTGCTTGGCAAGGGTGTGCAACTGGAACCTGAAAGAAGATGCTAATCATATTATCCAGTCTATAGTGGAATCACTTGAGGCTGCACACTGAGGCCTCCCAGACAGATGTAACTGCTTAAGGAAATGAGAATACAAGGAACTCTTACCTATTATGTCTTGATGGCCCAGACACACATACTGTATTCAAATGTAGTCTTGAGAACAGATGGAGCAGTAAATATACATTCAAGGACCTCTATAGCCAAGGTATTTACTGCCTAATGTAAAATTAGGGAAAAGAAATTGATTCAGAATAATGCAGTGGGATTTTTGTATTTTTTCTAATTAGGAATTTATTTAATTTTACATTAGGTAGAATCTCTAAAAATGAATACTAGCTAACACTAATTAAGCCCTTAAATATATGGCAGACACTGCTAAGTATTTTATATCTATTTTTTATTTTCATAACAATCCTTCAAGGCAGGCAGCATTACTAGTCTTATTCTACTTAAGTGAATAACAAAGCTTAGCCTAGCTAGTAAGTGGCTGATCCCACATTAACTACAGGCAGTCAGACCTCAGAGCCTGCACTCTAGACTCCATGCTGAAAAGAACAATAGCCCATGGATCCTGTCCCACACATAGATACGATTTTTTTTGGCCCATGGTACTTATTAAATCATAATTCCTTTGGTGGGCAGAATAATACCCCCTGTTCAAAGATGCCCACACCCTAATCCCTGGAATCTGTATGTTACCTTAAAAGCAAAGGGATTTTGCAAATGAGGAGAGTTCCTGAATGCACCCAATGTAATTACTAGGGTACTCAAAAATGGAAGAGAAGAAAGCAAAAGGAGATATGACTACTGAAGAAATCAGAGTGATATAACGACTCAGCTCACCATTACTGACTTTGAGAAGCTGGAAGAGGCAAGCTACTTCCACGGAGCCTCCAGAAGAAATGCAGCCCTGCCAACTCCTTGATCCTGGTCTGGTAGCTAGGATCATTCTAGACTTCTAATCTCTAGAACTGTCAGATAATGAAGAAAGAGTGAAGATGGGGAATATATAAGATGGAGTCATTTTAACTAAGCTGCTAAAATTAACATGAAGTTTGAGGCATAAAAGATTCCATTCTTGTTCTAACCTGGTAACATAAACTTTTTTTTAACTTTTCAGTCCTGTGTCGATGCTTGGATTTACAAATGGACTTCTAGATAACCCTGTTTAACCCTGAAGGACGCAGGTACCCAGACTACCTGATTACCCTCTGAAGGACTCATATACATTCACCTGACATCCATTATCCAGACCAGAGGATGTGACCAAACCTCCTGGCATCCATCACCCTGACTGCCCTGACATATGACTGATAATCATCCTGGATCAGTTGTAAGGCTAAGAATGCAGGACTGATAATTTTCAAGAATGTACTTTTTATTATAAGAACTTAACTTTTCTTTCTGCTTTGGAACACTTTTTTTCCTTGCTGTGTTCCTAGCTTGCAAACTCCAAGACCCTTGAATAAGTCCTTATCATTTATTTCTAGCCAAAGCCTCCAGGCTCTTTTTGAGTTCCTTCAACAATAACAAATCTGTGTTTTAAGCCACAGATTTTGTGGAAATTAGTTATTGCAGCAATAGAAAACTAATACATATGCTAATATATAAATGTTGAATGATTTCACATAAAAATATTGAAAAACAAATCTAGTGATATCAAAGATGCAGCTGCTCCCCTTTAAACAAAAAATTTATTTCTCGGGAGAGAAAAAATGGCGGAGGTATAGACGGACGTGTCCGTGCCTTGTCCCGGAGCTGTTAGGGTGAGCAGCTGAAGCGGGTAACATAAAGCCCGAATAAGCAGAGGATATTCAGCTGAGAGACAGTTTGCAGCCGGGAACGGTGGAGGAATCCTTGAGAAAGCGGATTGAAAGTTGGAGACTGCGGCTGAAATCTCTCCCGGATCGCCGGATCAGCCGCGGAGACCACGCCATCTTGAGTGGCTGTTTTTTGGAAATGTATACTGTACACCCAAAACCCGGCATCCAGAGATTGGCTGCTAACCCGGAGACACTGGATCTGGGACAGCGCGACTACGTGGAGTCCTGCTTCTCACGGAAAGATCCAAGCAACAGCAGCCTCCTGATCACCACACCCTTTGTCTGAGGAACAGCAGCTGTACGTGAAGCCTCCCCCAACCAGCCAGAAGAGCCACCACAGCTGTGAACAGCACCCGCCAGAGGAGCTGCTACCAACTGAGGAGCAGCTGCTACCGCAACCGCCCGAGGAGCCACTGCTACCCAGGGAGCAGCCACTGAATGACTCAACATCTAGATATGTCAGTGAGATCAAACATGGGTAGACAAACCCCCAAAGGAAAGAAAAGGAGGACTCACCAGAAAAGCAGCTGAGTGATACAGAGGCATTCAACATGACAGAAAAAGAATCCAGAATAAGGGTCCTAGAGTACATAAACCGGATGGAGGAAAAAATCAACAACTTATGGAAGAAGCAAGAAGAAACAGATGAAAAAATGAATAACTTATGTAAGACCCAAGAAGAAATGAAGAGCGATATAGCTGCAATAAAAAATACCATTGAAAGTATCAACAGTAGACTAGGAGAAGCGGAGGACCGAATTAGTGAATTAGAAGACAAGGAGGCAAAACACACCCAAACTGTACTGCAATTGGAGAAAAAAATTAAAAGAAAGGAGGAGAACCTAAGGGAGCTTTGGGACAACATGAAACGAAACAACATATGAATAATAGGGGTGCCAGAACAACAGAAAGAGGAACAAGGATTAGAAAACCTATTCGAAGAAATAATATCAGAAAACGTCCCTGAGGTGGGGAAGAAAAAAGTCACACAAGCACAGAGAGTCCCAAACAAGGTGAACCCGAAAAGACCCACACCAAGACACATCATAATTACCATGGCAAATGTTCAGGACAAAGAGAGAATCTTACAGGCTACAGAGAGAGAGACGGAAAGATACATACAAGGG
>NW_005871083.1:4449841-4509274 GCF_000147115.1 Myotis lucifugus | reverse complement strand
ATGGACGGAAATTTACAAAGTGATGCAAAGCAAAGGACTGAATCCAAGAATACTCTATCCAGCAAGGCTATCATTCAAAATTGAAGGGGAATAAGAAACTTCACAGACAAAAAAAGGCTAAGGGAGTTTATCACCACCAAGCCAGCCATGCAAGAAATGCTAAAGGGACTGGTGTAAAAAGAAGAAATAAAAAGCTCAGAAAGAAAACAGCCACACACACAAAAAAAGAAATGGCTACAAACAAGTACCTTTCAATAATAACTTTAAACGTAAACGGACTAAATGCTCCAACCAAAAGACATCGAGTGGCTGAATGGATAAAAAAACATGACCCATACATTTGCTGTCTACAAGAGACCCACCTCAGAAGAAGGGACTCACACAGACTGAAAGTGAAGGGATGGAAAAATATCTTTCAGGCAAATGGAAATGAAAAGAAAGCTGGGGTAGCAATACTTATATCGGACAAAATAGACCTCAAAGTGAAGGCCATAACAAGAGATAAGGAAGGCCACTTCATAATACTAAAGGGATCAATACAACAAGAAGATATAACCCTGATAAACATATATGCACCCAATGCAGGAGCACCCAAATACATAAAAGAACTCCTGGAAGATATCAAAGGAGAGATCAACAACAATACAATCATAGTAGGGGACTTTAATACACCACTGACATCACTGGATAAATCCTCTAGACAAACAATCAGCAAAGAAACAGCAATCCTAAATGACTCACTAGATGAGATGGACTTAATTGACATCTTCAGAACGCTTCACCCCAAAGCCACGGAATATACATTCTACTCAAGTGCTCATAAGACACATTCAAAAATAGACCACATATTGGGTCACAAACAAAGTCTCCCCAAATTCAAGAAGACTGAAATCATACCAAGCATCTTCTCAGACCACAAGGGCATAATATTAGAAATAAACTACAATAAAAACAACCCAAAATACTCAAAACACTTGGAAGCTGAATAGCATGTTATTAAATATTGATTGGGTTACCAATGAGATCAAAGAAGAAATTTAAAACATCCTGGAAACTAATGACAATGAAAACACAACAATCCAAAACCTATGGGATGCAATGAAAGCAGTTCTGAGAGGGAAGTTTATAGCTCTACATGCCTATCTCAAAAAACAAGAAAAAATGGTAGTAAATAATCTAACTCTACAACTCAAAGAATTAGAAAGAGAGCAACAAGAAAACCCCAGAGTGAGCAGGAGGAAAGAGATAATAAAGATTAGAGCAGAAATAAATGACAGAGAGATCAAAAAAACAATACAGAAAATCAATGAAACCAAGAGCTGGTTCTTTGAAAGGATAAACAAGATTGACAAACCTCTAGCCAGGCTCACCAAGAAGCAAAGAGAGAGGACCCAAATAAAGAAAATCAGAAATGATAGAGGCGAAATAACAACAGACCCCACAGAAATACAAATGATTGTTAAAAAATACTATGGACAACTCTACTCCAACAAACTAGACAACCTGGAGGAAATGGACAAATTCCTAGAAATATACAACATTCCAAAACTCAATCAGGAAGAATCTAAAAATCTCAACAGGCCAATAACTATGGAAGAAATTGAAGCAGTCATCAAAAGGCTTCCAGCAAACAAAAGCCCAGGACCAGACGGCTTCACAGGGGAGTTTTACCAAACATTCAAGGAAGAACTAAAACCTATCCTCCTCAGACTACTACAAAAAATTCAAGAGGAAGGAACACTTCCAAGCTCATTCTATGAAGCCAGCATCACCCTAATACCAAAACCAGGTAAAGACTACACAAAGAGAATTACAGGCCAATATCCCTCATGAACATAGATGCCAAAGTCCTCAACAAAATCTTAGCAAATCGGATCCAGCAGTACATCAGAAAGATCATACACCATGACCAAGTAGGATTTATCCCTGGGATGCAAGGATAGTACAATATCCGAAAATCAATAAACGTGATACATCACATAAACAAATTGAAAGAAAAAAACCACATAGTCATATCAATTGATACAGAAAAAGCATTTGACAAAATCCAACACCCATTTTTGATAAAAACTCTCAGAAAGGTGGGAGTAGAAGGATCATACCTCAACATAATAAAAGCCATATATGACAAGCCCACAGCCAACATCATACTCAATGGACAAAACTAACACCATTTCCCCTAAGAACAGGAACAAGACAGGGATGCCCACTCTCACCACTTCTGTTCAACATAGTACTGGAAGTACTAGCCATTGCAATTAGACAAGAAGAAGAAATAAAAGGCATCCAAATTGGAAAAGAGGAAGTAAAACTGTCCTTATTTGCAGATGACATGATATTATACATACAAAACCCTAAAGACTCCATCAAAAAACTACTAGACTTAATACATGAATTTGGCAATGTAGCAGGATACAAAATTAACCCCAAGAAATCTATGGCATTTCTATACACCAATAGTGAACTTTCAGAAAGTGAGACTAAAAAAACAATCCCATTTACCATCGCACCAAAAAAATTAAGCTACCTAGGAATAAACTTAACTAAAGAGGTAAAAGACCCCTACTCAGAAAACTACAGGACATTGAAAAAAGAGATAGAGGAAGACATAAACAGATGGAAGAACATACTGTGTTCATGGATTGGTAGAATCAGCATCATTAAAATGTCCATACTACCCAAAGCAATCTATAAATTCAATGCACTTCCCATTAAAATACCAATGGCATATTTCACAGGCCTAGAACGAACTCTCCAAAAATTAATCTGGAATAAAAAACGACCCCGAATAGCTGCAGCGATCCTGAGAAAGAACAAAGCAGGTGGGATCACAATACCAGATATCAAGCTGTATTACAAAGCCACTGTTCTCAAAACTGCCTGGTACTGGCACAAGAACAGACATATAGATCAATGGAATAGAATAGAGAGCCCAGAAATCAGCCCGAACCAATATGCTCAATTAATATTTGACAAAGGAGGCAAGAACATACAATGGAGTCAAGATAGTCTCTTCAATAAATGGTGTTGGGAAAATTGGACGGATACATGCAAGAAAATGCAACTAGACCACCAACTTACACCATTCACAAAAATAAACTCAAAATGGATATAGGACTTAAATGTACGACGGGAAACCATGAAAATACTAGAAGAATCCAAAGGCAACAAAATCTCAGACATATGCCGAAGCAATTTCTTCACCAAAACAGCTCCTAGGGCACTGGAAACTAAAGAGAAAATAAACAAATGGGACTACATCAAAATAAAAAGCTTCTGCACAGCAAAAGAAACCATTAACAAAACAAGAAAGCCCACTGTGTGGGAAAACATATTTGCCAATGTCATATCTGATAAGGGCCTAATCTCCAAAATTTATAGGGAACTCATACAACTTAACAAAAGGAAGATAAACAATCCAATCAAAAAATGGGCAAAGGATCTAAATAGACACCTTTCAAAAGAGGACATTCAGAAAGCCAAGAGACATGAAAACATGCTCAAAGTCACTAATCATCCGAGAGATGCAAATCAAAACAACAATGAGGTACCATCGCACACCTGTCAGAATGGCTATCATCAACAAACGACAAGTGCTGGAGAGGATGTGGAGAAAAAGGAACACTCGTGCACTGCTGGTGGGAATGCAGACTGGTGCAGCCACTATGGAAGACAGTATGGAGCTTCCTCAAAAAACTAAAAATGGAACTCCCATTTGACCCTGTGATCCCACTTCTAGGTATATATCCCAAGAAACCAGAAACACCAATCAGAAAGGATATATGCACCCATATGTTCATAGCAGCACAATTCACCATAGCTAAGATCTGGAAACAGCCTAAGTGCCCATCAGTAGATGAATGGATTAGAAAACTGTGGTACATCTACACGATGGAATACTATGCTGCTGTAAAAAAGAAGGAACTCTTACCATTTGCAACGGCATGGATGGAACTGGAGAGCATTATGCTAAGTGAAATAAGCCAACCAATGAAGGAAAAATACCACATGATCTCACTCATTCATGGATAATAAAGATCATTATAAATTTATGAACAAAAATAGATACAGAGGCAGAGCTGCCTCAAACAGACTGTCAAACTGCAGCGGGAAGGCCGGGGAGGGTAGGGGGGCAGAAGGGGGGGGGGGGTTTAGAGATCAACTGAAGGACTTATATGCATGCATATAAGCATAACCAATGGACATAAGACACCTGGGGGTAGGGGAGGCTAGGGGATTGTCAAGGGTGGGGGGAAAAAAGGAGACATATGTAATACCCTTTGTAATACTTTAAGCAATAAAAAAGATTTATTTCTCATTTCACTGCAGTCCTTACCCCTTCCTTTTGTCTATACCTGACCTATTCTCATCAACATGACCTACCTAGTCCCTCTAGGTACTTGGGTTTTAGAACCCTGCCCTGAGCTATACTGTCTCCCATATAGTAATCAAATCTTATCCTTTAAAATACAAGCAAGCCGGAACCGGTTTGGCTCAGTGGATAGAGCGTCGGCCTGCGGACTGAAAGGTCCCAGGTTCGATTCCGGTCGAGGGCATGTACCTGGGTTGCGGGCACATCCCCAGTAGGAGATGTGCAGGAGGCAGCTGATCGATGTCTCTCTCTCATCGATGTTTCTAACTCTCTATCTCTCTCCCTTCCTCTCTGTAAAAAATCAATAAAATATATTTAAAAAAATAAAAATAAAATACAAGCAAGTAAATCCAGCCTCCCTAAAATGATTAACTCTGTCAATTATAACAATCCTTTCGTTTGTATAATGTGACCTAGGATTAATTAGTTACTTCTCTGAAAAACGGAGGAAAACTTATAGTACTTGCCCGTATGGCTGTTTTGAGGACATAACAAGACACTAAATGACAAATGCATTGTCCAGTGTCTGGCACATGGTAAACTAAATAAAACACAGCTGTAATTAACATAATGTTGCCTGTGCTGCTGTTGAACATTGGAGTTTTTTCTAATCTTTGGGAAGTAAAACTTCTGAACGCATCACTTTTTCTTCTCCAATTATTGCCTGATGTCAAGTTTCTTGGAAGCACAACCAACATCTTCTACCTGTTCATAGGAATCCCAGTGAAGTTTTGCAACCCTCCCGCCTCACCTGGCAGCAGCTCCCCGCTGACGTACACTTCAGTACCTGCAGGGGGCGCCGCGTCCAGCCCAACCTGACCGGATGCTAATGAGCCTGGAGGCCCCGCCCCCTGCCGGAAGTGCAGGGTTAAGAGGCGGGGGCTGCGAGCTGGACCCGACTGCTGTGCGGGAGCCATGGCGGCCTCTGAGGCGGCGGCGGCGGGACCCGCGGGCCCTGGCCTCGGGCTCCCCGGCCGTCCCGTCGGCCGCGAGGGGTGCCGCCGCCGCCTCGGGCTTTGTGGGGACCCCCGGAGGCTGAGGGGCACCCGCCTCGGCCCGCGGCCGCGAGCAGCAGCCCGCGGGTCCGGCGCCGCGGCCGGGGAGCTGATCCAGCCGTCGGTGAGCGAGCTGTCCCGGGCCGTGCGGACCAACATCCTGTGCACTGTGCGCGGGTGCGGCAAGATCCTGCCCAACAGCCCCGCGCTCAACATGCACCTGGTCAAGAGCCACCGCCTGCAGGTGAGCCCGCCGCCGACGGCGCCTCCTCAGGCCTGGCGCCGACAAAGCGCCCCGCTCGGGGGCGTGGGCGCGGGTCCTGGTCCCGGCGCGGCGCGGCCCGGGGTCGGGGTCTGGATGCGCCGTGAGCCCAGCCTCCGCCGGCCTGCATCAGAGGGGGCTTCCGAGTACATAAAACGGGCCAAACCCGGGAGGGCGTCCCGGCCGGGGAAGGAGGGAGCGAGGCAGCGGGAACGCGTAATCATAGGAAAACACTGTGTCATGCCGCTCGGACCAGCCGGGACTACCGGCCTCTAACTTCGCGGCCCGGGCGTGGATCTCGGTAGTTCTCCCCGCAACTTCGTGAGGTACGGACCTACCGTCCTCATTGCATTGATGAGAAACAGGTTACGGGGCTGAGGAGCGCTGGGATTTAAACCTGCTCTCTGGTTCTGAAGCCCGTGTGCTTTCCACCACGCCCACAGTTCCTCCGTCGGGCCTTGGTCCTGCCCCGTGGGTAGAGAGAGCTGGCTGCAGACCTGGCCGGGTCCTGCCCCGTGGGCAGAGGGAGCTGGCTGCAGACCTGGCCGGGTCCTGCCCCGTGGGCAGAGGGAGCTGGCTGCAGACCTGGCCGGGTCCTGCCCCGTGGGCAGGAGGGAGCTGGCTGCAGACCTGGCCCGGGTCCTGCCCCGTGGGCAGAGGGAGCTGGCTGCAGACCTGGCCGGGTCCTGCCCCGTGGGCAGAGGGAGCTGGCTGCAGACCTGGCAGTGACAAGTTTCTATGTCGGTAAAATCAGCGCAGAAATGAGACCTAAGGGAAATTTCTCCCGTGAGCGCGGTGTAATAATAGTCTGAACATCCCTTCCCCCTTATATAAAATAGGGCGGTGATTTTCAGCCTTTAATGCACATCTGTGGAAGGCTTGTTAAAGATCCAGATGTTCAGTCCCACCCAGACCTATTAAATCATAATTTCCCAGTCATTATCATCGGAGGTTTCCTTCCACCACTTAGAGCCCTTCTTGGCCAACAGTGACATAATGTGAAACCCTAAGTCACTGAAAGCCGTCTTGTGAGTATGTAGCTTCTGACGGTCTGAATTGGTTAAGGAGAAAGCTTAAATTACCTGGCATGTTGCATGCTTCTCCGTGGAGACGTCCTTAGAATCGGGCTTCTGATAAGAATTTAACAGCAGAAAGTCTAATAGCGATGGCAGATGTGTTGCCCATGAAGAGTGATCTGTTAATAGGCACCAAGTGAACAGAAATGCAACTGCCTTCCCTTAGGAGGACTAGGAGCCCCACACAGGAAATGTACATGGAGGGGTGCTGAGGGAGACCCTGCAGAGGAGTTTGGGGTTTCCTCCAGAACACAGGTGAAGTAACTCTGGGAATGGGCTTCTCTTTCCTGCTAACTTTTAACTAAATCCTTCCTTTTCTTAACCGTATTTATTTTCCTTAACCATATTTTAACTTGAGTGGATGAGTATACATTTGTAGGAATTCTGCAGCCTAATCCCTTGGTTCTCTTTAGCTCATATGCAGTCGCCATCACCCACCTTCATCCCATAGCTAAGGCAGACATTACATCTCTGAGCACAAATGAAGCTGCCAGTCTAATGAGGACCGTCCTTGTGTGGGCTGAACATCACTGTAGGAAGCACGTCTTAACACTTTATATTGTTCTTTTCTTTGGAATTGCTGTCTGGAGCTCTACATCTCTCAAGACTTTATGAAGCATCTGTTTAGCATGAGGATAGCACTTACTCTCCAGGATTTTGATAGTATGTATACAGTAGGTTTATTCCTAATTATGTTTTTAAAATATGTAAAGTTCAGAATTCTGAAGATACCAATACAGAAAATATAATAGGCCTGAGGAGGAGGAATATGTGTAAGGAAAATAGAAACTTTGACAGATCTTTACTGGGACTTCAGCCTTTCAGAGTATGCGTATCCCCGCTTAGAACATGTGTAATGTCATTCTTCAGTTCTAGTCAGATTCATTTTTCAGGTTTTTCTGAAGGCGGCATTCAAGATCCCTTTCTAAACTAAAAATGTTGAACAATGAAAATGGGCTTTTCTGAGTTTCCTTCCAAAGTCACTAGGGAGACCTGTTTCAGTAGGAATTAAAGAAACCTCGCCGAGAACCATCATTGGTTTTTTTTCTTGTCAAACGGGCTCACTTTCCTGAACCTCCCTTTCCTGCCTTTCTAACCATGGTACACAGCAGCCTCTGAGCATCTCATGTCTTGGTGGAAGGGGAGGAGGTCCACTTTCTTTAATGAAAGTGACCTATGTGACAGAATAACCATATCCAGATGGTAATGCCTCAGTTTGGCAAGTCTGTATTCTTAGTCAGGATCTGGAATAGAGGCTCTTGAATTCAAACATTACTTTTGACACTTGATTGTTCTCAAAGTATTGGAAGGAGGAGGCCTGATAAGGGCTGACTGGTAGTTCCCCATGGTTTTAAAAGCAGTCTGTGTTTAGACAGACTCCACTACCAGCCAGTTTCTGTTCTGAAGTTAATCTTGAGTATATATTTGGTTGGCACATTTGCATAACATTCAGTGGAAATTTTCCCCTTCATTCTCTTGGTTACAGCTACTTGCATATTTCTAGTTCCTCTCCTAATTTTTATTTTTTCAAATTATGATAATTTTTATTCCTTTCCCTGTTAGTTGCTATATGGTTCCAATTCTATTCTAATCTTTCTTCATAGGATACCCTGCCCCTAACCAAATATTCCTTAACATAAATGATTAACAAACCCTTCTGAAAGATGATGGATAAGAGTGGGATTGTAAGGTAAAGGGTACATGCTGCATTTTTGTTTTATGTGGGTTCTTAAAATATATGTCTATATTTCATATCCTATAAGAAAATACGGAAATATCCTACTTCAGTCTTGCCCAGGGGGCGATCCAATAGAAATGAAAGCTGGTGATTCAGGGAAAGGAGTAGTAGGAGTAAGTGGGCGTTTCTTGTTTGTTAGAAATTCTTTTATTCATTGTGTTTGAAAGCAGTGAAAAGGACAGGAGGACCCTTAAAGAACCTTTTATCTAGCAACATTTGTATTTTTAAAACATGGCTTAGCGACCTGGTTGGTGTGGTTCAGTGGTTGACCCAGGAACCAAAAGGTCACTGGTTCGATTCCTGTTCAGGACACATGCCCGGGTTGTGGGTTTGATCCCCAGTAGGGGCGTGCAGGAGGCAGTCAATCAATGATTCTCTCATCATTTTTTTCCCATTAGAAAATATTCACATCAAAATTTCCTGAGATGTTAACAACTTGAGGTTTAGCAGTAAACTGTCTCATACTCGCACATTCTCTCCTTTGTCGCCTGAGAGACCCATGACTGATGATTCAGGTATCAACATGAAAGGGTTGTCGAGAACCGAAGTTTTGTTTGACAATCGAGACATTTTTTCATGAAAATTTGGTCAAGAACCGAATTGTTCAAGATGGGAGACATTCGAGAACTGAGGTTTGACTTTGAAAACTCCTAGCCCAAAAGTTAATCACATTTAATAATAAGAGATTATTAAGATTATGTACAAGTTAATATATATAAAGTGCTTAGAACAGTGTCTAACACTAGTAAAAGTTTTGTTAGTACTGGCATTTATAATAATTACTAAATTTCAAACATAGCATGCTATATAAAAGTTGTGTCAACTAGCTTTAGCTACTTTAGCGGCAGTGTGATAATTGGAGAAAGTCACAGTGCTTTTTATCAGGAAGGCCACCATCATAGTCAAGGGAGGCTTTTTCAGGAGTTCATACTAAGACGCTGGGCATGAGATAAAAGGGAAAGGAAGACTTAAGGATGATATAGAAATCTTGAGCCTTATAAACTGTAAATATACCACTTTGCAAATAGAGAAGATTGCTTCAAGTTGTTGACTTGAAGAACCTGTAGAAAATTTTTATGAGTTTTTAAGAGTTTATGTGCCCCAAACAGAAGACATGCCTAGAAGCAAAATCTCAACAGACTGAGGAAAATGTTTTCCAGAATGACAGTTTGCAGTTTCTTTTATACACTTGGAATTAGGAGGGAAGTAAAGAAGATTACATGCAAGTGGGAGAATGTAAGGCAGGGAAATATTTATGATTGGATCTGAGGGATGAAAAAGTAGCATTTCACAGGGATGTTAACCTAGATGCACAAAAACAATGCACAGGGCTTGCAAAGATAAACTTCTACTAGGGAAGTTATAGACCTGAGGCATGACTATCCACCATGACCGGCCCAGTTAGGAATTTATAATCAGATCACCATGGGAAATTACTTTGTTAGATTTGTTACAGAAGCCCTTTTTCATCCACAAAGGGAAGATATTGTAGGTTTAGAATGGATAGTTTAAAGGAATAGATCGAATTTGAAACAACATGGTTTGAGCTATCGTTTATACATCATAAAGTTTACCTACTTTAAGTGAATAATTCACTTATTTTAGCATTGTGCAACCATCACCACAATTCAGTTTTAGAATATTTTCATCTCCCAAATAAGATCCCTTGTTCCCATCTTTAGTCATTCCTTGTTTTTACTCCCAGTCTGTTGTATTGATTTTTTGAAAATAATTGTTTAAAGTAATTTTTCTTTTTCAGGATGGCATAGTAAATCCAACAATAAGAAAAGATTTGAAAACTGAACCAAAATTCTACTGTTGTCCAATTGAAGGATGTCCTAGAGGTCCTTACAGGCCATTTTCTCAATTTTCTCTCGTAAAACAGGTATTTTACTTAAGTATACTTCTCTGAGGATGAAATGCAAATGGTATAAACCTAGTGTGCATTCTAATTACTTATCAAACATAACGAGAATTGAGCAGAAAGTTGTGTGAGGATATCTACCCAAAAGTCTTCCAATTGGAAAAGGTGAGTAAGGTATAATGCAAGTGAAGGAGACGTGCCTTGCTCTGGAGGGAAAGATGTCCAGAAGTGGATTCAGAGAGAAAGAGAAGATGGCTAATTCAAAGAATGAGAACACGTGTACTTCGTATCTCTTATGTGAATCTGTGCCTTCAAGGTTAGACAAGCAAAGGCACAAAGGAAATGTTCTCCCAAAGGAGTAAGATAAGGCAGAATTTCAGAAACAGCTACCTTAAGGGCAGGAGGGGGCCCAGCAACTGGGAAAGGAGGTGATTCAGGACTGCAAGAAATAGACAGCTGAAATACTTCCCAGAGGGTTTGCTGGAGGAGGTCCTATAAAAAGTATTGCAAAAACTTTTTATTCTTCCTACAGCAGTTATTTGTAGATCAGAACCTAAATGCTGGGTACTATGGATTATTTCTAAAACTGTCTTCACACTTTTCACAAAGTAGAAGTGATAGGGGAAAGAGGCATATGATAAAGTGCAATTTGCTTGCTTCTACATTCTTTGATTTGGACTGGTATGTTTTATCGTGTAAAATCATTGTTAACTTGGGTATGTTGATGGTTTTTGAAATGTTTTGAGCAGTTGCAGTTTTTCATTCTGGTTCCTTTGTGTTCTTCCTAGCACTTTATGAAAATGCACGCTGAAAAGAAGCATAAATGTAGTAAGTGCAGCAATTCATACGGCACTAAATGGGACTTAAAAAGACATGCAGAGTATTGTGGCAAGACCTTCCAGTGCACATGTGGCTGTCCCTATGCAAGTAGAACTTCATTACAGTCCCACATCTACCGAACTGGCCATGAGATTCCTGCAGAGCACAGGTAAAGGGGAAGAAATGGTGGCCCAAAAGTCAGTAGCTGTGGGAAGAGTTTCAAATGAAACTTCCTGGAAAGCTCTTAGTGTAGGAAGAAAGGAGGAATAATGGAGAAAAGGTAAGACATGGAAGAAGGGAACTTGCAGAAAGGTAGCAGTACTAATAAAGGATCCATGTCTACTTAATCCGGTTGTTCTTCCTTATTCTTTCTGCCAACTTCTTTTGAGGGTCCCTTAATATGAAACTATACTTCATTTTATTTATTTACTTTTTTTTTTTTTTATCCTCACTCAAGGATTTATTCATTGATTCCAGAGAGAAGGGGGAGAGAGAAACATCAATTGGTTGCCTCCTGTATGCACTCCGACTGGGGATTGAACCCACTACCTAAGTATGTGCCCTGACTGGGAATCAAACCCTGCAACCTTTTCATATACAGGAAGACACTCCAACCAACTGAGCCATCCAGCCATGGCTATACTTCATCTTAAAAGCCAGATTTATATTTGGGGTATAAGCTTCTTACTTTAGAAATGATAAAAGTTGCATTATTTAATCTGTTAGCATCCTTATGCTTACAAATCTAAGTTGAGTTCTAGTACTTAGAGCTGTATCCCCCACCCCCCTCTTTCTCCTTCCCTGTTTGCATATTCCTGAACTTCTGCCTGCCATACAGCAGGCCCAGTTCTCAAAGAGGTGTAAAAGAAGGAATTTCTCTTCATGGGATTGATTCTGACCTCTTTTTACTGTCATTTTCAGAGATCCACCTGGTAAGAAAAGAAAAATGGAAAACTGCCTGCACAACCAGAAGTTGTCCAATAAAACCATTGAATCCTTGAGCAATCAACCAACCCCAAGACCAGACACTCAAGAATTAGAAACTTCAGAAATAAAGCTAGTCGCTTCTTTTGAAGATTCTTGTGGCTCTAATGCCAGAAAGCAGACTCTTACGACAGCACCAAAATATCCTCAGAAATTGCTTTTACCAAAGCCCAAAGTGGCTTTGGTTAAACTACCTGTTATGCAGTTTTCTCCTATGCCTGTCTTTGTGCCTACAGCTGACTCCTCGGCCCAGCCTGTGGTGTTAGGTGTTGATCATCAGGGCTCTGCCTCCGGTGCTGTGCACTTACTGCCCTTGTCAGTAGGAACTCTGATTCTTGGCCTTGATTCAGAAGCCTGCTCTCTTAAGGAGAGCCTTCCTCTTTCAAAAATTATAAATCCTGTTGCTGTTGAGCCAATTAGTACAGGTGTTCAAGTGAACTTGAGTAAAAATCCATCTAATCCTTCCCAAGAACTAGGGAATGCATGTCAAAAGAACAGCATTTCTTCAATCAATGTACAGACAGATTTGTCTTACGCCACACAACACTTTATACCTTCTGCACAGTGGGTCAGCCCTGATTCCTCTGTATCGTCTTGTTCTCAAACTGATTTGACTTTTGGTTCTCAAGTTTCCCTTCCCATTAGTGTTCATACCCAAACATTTTTGCCCAGTTCTAAGGCAACTTCATCTATAGCTGCTCAGACTGATGCGTTTTTAGATGCTTCTTTCCAGGCAGGTGGAATCTCCAGAGAAACTCAAACCAGTGGAATGGGAAGTCCAACAGATGACCGAGTACAAATGGACCAAGCTGTAATGTGCGGAGACATTTTTGAGAGTGTCCATTCATCATACAGTATTTCTACAGACAATATTATAAGCAGCAGCTTAGTAGGAGAGACTGTTACTCATGGTTTGTTACCTCAGAACCACCCTAAGACTTTAAGTCAAGATATTGAGAAAACTGCACCAGTTATAAACTTCAGTGCACAGAACAGTATGCTTCCTTCACAGAACATGACAGATAATCAGACCCAAACTATAGATTTATTAAGTGATTTAGAAAACATTTTATCCAGTAATCTGCCTGGGCAGACACTGGACAATCGTAGTCTTCTGTCTGACACCAACACTGGACCTGATACCCAGCTCCCATCTGGTCCAGCCCAGAATCCTGCAATTGATTTTGATATCGAAGAGTTCTTTTCGGCCTCAAATATTCAAACTCAAACTGAAGAGAGTGGGCTTAGCAGCATGACCACTGAGCCGGTCTTAGAATCACTGGACATAGAGACCCAAACTGACTTCCTACTTGCAGACACCTCTGCCCAGCCGTACAGTTATAGGGGAAATTCTAATTTCTTAGGCCTTGAAATGTTTGACACACAGACACAGACAGATTTAAACTTCTTTTTAGATAGTAGCCCTCATCTGCCTCTGGGAAGTATTCTGAAACACTCCAGCTTTTCCATGAGTACTGATTCATCTGACACCGAGACCCAAACTGAAGGGATCTCTGCTGCTAAAAACATCTCTGCTCTAGAAAGCAAGGTTCAGTTAAATAGCACAGAAACACAGACCATGCATTCTGGCTTTGAAACCCTGGGGAGCTTGTTCTTCACCAGCAATGAAACTCAAACAGCAATGGATGACTTTCTTCTTGCTGATTTGGCCTGGAACACGATGGAATCTCAGTTCAGCTCTGTAGAAACCCAAACATGTGCAGAACCACACACAGTCTCCAACTTCTAAAAGTGAAGTCCATGTGTGGAACGGCATTTACAATTTCCTTGATTTAGAAAATGAAGAGGAGACAACAGTATTAACTCTATTGAATGTAGTTAATATGCAGTTGCTTCTGTTCTTTGAGGTTCTTTGCCTTTTGTACTTGTAAACATGAAATTTGTGTATAAATGTGAGTGTATTATAAAGTGAAGATGTTGACCTAAAAAGGATTGTATTGTGTTGCCTACATTTGCCCTTTCACAGCTAGTGGTTCCATCTTAAAAAAAAGGGGGGGGGGGGGCCATTTCACACCTTTAAAACCCATCAAGTCATTTAGCTAAAGCCAAGCTTACCAGGTACTAGGGTACAGACTTTTCAAATCTCCAAAATAATTTAGTCAAAGTGTGACTTGCTTAAATCGCACCTAAAATATTTTTGACAATGCTTGTTAGAAATTCCTTTTCCTGATAGTAATACCTAAAGAAATTTGATGCTGCACCATCAGGTTTAAACACCTATGCATAGATGGTTTGAGACTCCTACTGTCCGCAGCTTCAGCTGCGTTGACATCTATCTCTTCTGCATTGCAGACACAAAAGAAAACTACATCTGCCTTTAGCTTTTCATGTCATTGTCATCCCTTCTCTACATGAACTACTATTGATACCAATGTAAGCGTACAGACGTATTGTAAAATTACTGCTTAAGGTAGTAGTGGCAAGTACTTAGTGTAAATAGTGTTCCTTCTAGTCATGGAATCATGCCTATTAGCCCATACCGAGTGTGCCCTACAAACATCCCTCCCATTCTCTACAGTAGGCCAGGGTGGTGCTCAGAGCTGTTTGGCTCTTTGTCAAAGTGCACAGGCTGGATCTGAGTTGTGTCACTCTAAATATATATATATGTATATGACACTCCCCCTAGGTTTCAATTCATAGCATTATCTTGAAAGAGAAGAGTGCAATCAATAATTATATTAAAGTGACTCTTCACCTCTCATCTTTTCCTTGAATAAGGAAAGACATTAATCTAGCAAGGATATTATTTGTGCCTTGAGGATAACGATTACATAATAGATCCAGCTTCTGCATGTTGTTGCTTCATTTGTTTAGAAAAGGTAATACTAGCCAGTCTTCAAAGAAAACTACGTTGAAGACTGCTTCAATAATCATCTATTTTGAGATGGGAGCATGGTCAAGGATGCTTTGGGGATTTTCTATATTTAGGAGATCCTGAATTCTTGATTGTTGGCCAACTTTCAGGCAAATAAAAATCAGTGCAGCCAGTAGGTTTTCTAACTTCACCAAAAAAAAAAATAAACAAATGCTCTGTTCCTTCTGTGACACATGCTTGTGCCGCTGAAGGTTAAATCCTCAAAATGAAACCTAAGGAAGAGACTAATAATTCATTAAGTTGTGTTGCTAATTCCTATTTCATAGAATTTTTGTTCGCTGTGGATAAAAAACATCCTGAGCTCCACCCGGTAGATAAAAGTTTGCTTTGGTCACAGTTGCCTATGAATATGAATTTCAAAACAAGCATAAGCCTTAATTAACATTTCATTGTTTTAGAATCATCACTGCCTTAATGTTCAAACACCTATTTAAGTCCTAGTAAAGAAGAAATGCATGTTTGTTTATGGCTTTTGTAAATATAAATGCAGTGATCTATGGCTTTAAATTTTTTTTTGTTTCTGTGACAGTATTTGTTAATCTAGCCAATAGAGTTATTTATAGAAAATGGAGCATGTAATAGTTCATGTATAAGTAAGCACTGTTTCCCCAAAACCTTAGTTACCTGACTTGTTCTAAGAATTTGTAAAAACTCAAATTCAGTGATTAAACAGAAGTAAGAATTCTCCCTTTTTTTCTGTGAATTCTTCGACCTACTCATAATGTGACTTACATTGTTGCCTTAATTTTTCAAACTTGTCTTCTGAAAGTCACATGATGAAATGATTGTGCCTATTTTCATTATTTTACTTCTGATCATAAAAACATGCTAACAATTTTCCTAATAGAAAATGAAAAGACACTCCATTTTAAAGTTTCTATTTTGATGTAAAGTTTTTATTTTGATAAAAACTATACACCTTATGATATAAGTTTTTGGAAAATTTATTCAAAGGAAATGACTTCAATTAATACATTTGCCAAATGTGACCATTTATACTGTGATGACTTTTTGTAAATAATGTGGTTCTGGCTTAAGAGAAAAAAAAAAAGGAAGGGTTAAAATATAAGTAGTTCTTTGCTTGGTCACTAATTTACAGGAAAATCAAATCACTGCTTCTATTTCCCTTGACATAAAGGAAATATAAAGGTAGAAAATTTTTGTAGATTTACCTGAAAGATGCCATGGAAGATTTGAAGCTACTTTTGATGGGAAGAGAATGTATCAGTGCCAATCTAGTTGTGAAGTTGTGTTATTTTATTTATAGTGGCAAATGACACGTTGATATTTACATGTCATCCTTTATGGCCTTAATTTAATTATTTTTTAATCCTCACCGGAGGATATGTTTTTTTCATTGATTCTAGAGGGAGGAAGGGAGAGAGAGAGAGAGAGAGAGAGAGAGAGAAATATCAATTGGCTACCTTATGCACACATGGGTATGTGCCCTGACTGGAACAGGAACCAAACCCACAACCCTTCGGTGCTCGGGATGGCGCTCTAACCGCTGAGCACACAGGCCAAGGCCTATGGCCTTAGAGTGTCTATCTTAATTCCAGTAGAAAACTGCACTTCAAAGCCTGTCATCTAATATTGACTGTGAAGAGAACTTACAGTCTTTTTAGATTAGTGCTTCTCAAACTTGTCCTCAGGAGGCTCAAGTAATTCAGGGGGCGGGGGTGGATTTAGGGATGAAGGCTTTGAAGTCCCAAGTATTGTGCAGTTTATTCTCCTTATATTTCACAGTATATGTGTGGGTGTTCTCATCTGAAGTGTGTTAAACTACCACTGATTGGATTTGACACCGGAAGAGGACAGGTCTATCTTTGGTTTATACATAATCCAGCATCTAAAATACTTTGTTCAATGACATGAATTTTAATCCAGTTGCTAAAGCAAGATGTTGGCTATTATAATGTTCTTATGGCCTAGAAGATAGTCTGCTAAATACTATTGTTTTGCAATGTTTACATCCAAAGGATTAAGTCATGTGAACTGTATTTATTAGCAGATACACTGATATATTGTTTACCTATCAAGAGAGGCAGACTAGAGAGCAAATGGAGAGGATTCTTAGTTTGTCAGGGTTCTAAAACATTAATAAATGTGGGTACTACATTTTAAAATATGCATGTTTGACCCTGGTTGGTGTGGCTCAGTAATTAAAGCCTTGGTCTGCACACCCAAGGGTCTCAGGTTCAATTCCCAGTCAAGGGCAGGTACCTGGGTTGCAGGTTGGAACCCCAGCCCCTGTTGGAGTGTGTGCAGGAGGCAATCAATCAATGTGTCTCACATCTATGTTTCTTTCTTCCTCCCTCTCTCTTTCTCTCCCTCTTCCTCCCTCCCACTCTCTTTAAAAATCAATGGGAAAGCCCTAACCCATTTGGCTCAGCAGGTAGAGCGTCAGCCTGTGGACTGAAGGGTCCCGGGTTCGATCTTGGTCAAGGGCACATGCCCGGTTGTGGGCTTGATCCCCAGTAGAGGGTGTGCAAGAGGCAGCCGATCCATGATTCTCTCTCATCATGGATGTTTTTATCTCTCTCCCTCTCCTTTCCTATCTGAAATCAATAAAAGTATATATTTTTTAAAATCTTCAAATGTCAAAAAAAATCAATGGGAAAAATATCCTTGGGTGAGGATTAACTATATATATATATATATATATATATATATATATATATATATATATATATATATATGAAAGAAGCAAGTGCCCAAATGATGTGAATGAATAAAAGCATTTTCTATAATTCTTGAACTAGAAGAGTACCAATATTCATTCAGTTCTTTCAACCAACTTTTCAAGAACTCCAAATGTTATCTTACTAATAAGGACATTTGTAATTTTATTCTAAATCCACAATTTCAAAAATAGTGAAGGTTGGCAAGCATAGGAAAAACTATTGCCAAGGCTCTTCCATTAATTGTTGATACTTTACTCTCAAGCAAGTTAATATTACAGAACATAAGGCTGGAAAAATGACAAAATTGAAACAAGTGATTCTCTTTTTTAGCTTATCAGTAAAATTTCAGAAAATGAAAAAATTTTTGAAAAAATGTATCTCCATGGCAACTTTGTCATTCTCAAAAGTATAAATGTTATCTCAATGTGAACAACAGACTTTTTTTCCCTAAAGGAGTGAGCTTAATAACATGGTATGTGTCAGTAAGACCTTGTTCCAGGCCTGGCAGCTTCTTACTCCTTCTGCTTGCGGCGTTTTACTCTTTGCTTTCTGATGATCCACTGCGTTTTCCATGGCCTGGGTGAAATACTTGGTCTTATGATTGCATCTCAAACATGTTGCTGCTTAGGGCTGAATTTGATACTGATCCCTCTCCTACTTTATCTCCTTTTTCCTGTGCTGCAACGAGAAATTTAGTGACTTCAGAAAATCTAGAGTTCATGCTGCAATAAAAATGTGGCAGAAGTCTGTGCATCTGAATTAACTTATCACAAAATAATATTTACCCTTAAAATGCTCCTCAAAAACTTTTCCCTAATTAAAAAGTGAGCCTTCAAAAATTAAGATTTTATATTACACTTTTGAGAAACCATCCAAACTTTGGCAAGTTATGCTTTAGGAGTTATTTATATTGTCTATTTCAGTTCATGATAATTTTTGTTTAGCTATACTGAAGTCTGGTACTATTAGTGAGTTGTAAGCTAGTGTCAATTTTTTCTCTTTTTCACCTTTTTTGGTTAAGATGTGGTATATTTTTAAACTACTTAAATCACTGTTCTCTAACAAGATATGTACCTGAGTAATAGGTCTTCAGATTTACAGTTCTCTAAATAGCTACCATAATGACAAGTGTCTCTCTGACATTCCATTTTCCTGAAATTACAATAGAGAAATCAGTCAAAAGGATTTGGGTAAATTGCCACAGAAATTGCACCTTCTCAAGTGAAGAGTATCAGGACCAGTGGTATTTGTCCCGAATTAAATGTTTTATTCAGAGATTACGAGTTTTCTTCACAGCAACATGCAGATTAAAACAAATGAAATTGCTAACAGCCCTTTCACATTGAGGACTTGGTTAATAGTCATAACCCTCCTGTGGTGCTGAAAATAAGACTAGTTTATCGAATATTTTCAAGTTCGCTGTTTTTAAAAAATATATATTTTTTATTGATTTCCAAGATGAAGGGAGAGATAGAAACAACAATGTGAGACAATCATTAATCGGCCGCCTCCAGCTTGCTCCCTGTTGGGGATTGAGCCTGCAACCCGGGCATGTACCTTGACTGGGAATTGAACCGGGGACCTCTTGGTCTATGGGACAACGCTCAAATCACTGAGCCACCACAGCCAGGCAACAGAGTGCTGGTATTTAGACTGGTGCAGGGAAAATTCAGGCAAAACAGGATGAAGAAAAGAACCAGGGGCTAAAGATAGCCCATGGATTGATTAACAGGGTCCCAAGCAAAGAGCCTTAGTTCAACAAGTTACAAAGCTGAGCTGTGAGGACTATTAAAGATTGAAGATCCTTCAAGGCCCAAATAACAACTCACCATGCCCATACGCTTTCTATACAACTTTGAAGTCACTATCCATTAAGGGAAATAAATGATTCAGCTATTCATATTTGATCTGATTAGTACATTCAGGAAAACCACAAATCTGTTGTTTTACATACCTCATCATCCTCACCACAGGAATGACATTCTCCAGCCCTCCTTCCTGCCTTATGTGGTATTTTCCACCCAGTGCTCCAACTGTCCCTCACCTGGGAGACATATTGGACCCTCCAGACCCTACCTGGCCTGACTAAACGCAATCTCTCTGATTGGATTCTCCTTGGGTTACAGAAGAACACGATCCGTGATGCACATGCATACACTCAGGATAAAGAGATAATGCCCCAAAGGAGGTTTGAACTTTTAGAAACAACAATGTCTTGAAAACAAGTGGAATTGTTTTATTGTGTGACCAGCTAGTAGATTAGCCTGGGCAGCGAGAGCATAACCTTGAGTCTCTCATGGCTCCCAGTTAGCCTAGCAGACAGCAGAAAAGTGTTCTCTGTGGGACCAGCAACTGCCTTGGTCTGTCCTCTGTCATGGCCACAGGAGCCCCTTTGTTTCTTACTTCCCCACCTTGCTTCTCAGGAGCCCCTAAACGATAGCACCAAGTGGGCCCAAGTCCAGACACCCCCAAAATCCCCAGATGTGAGGCCTCCAGCTGTGCAGCTTAGCCTGTTTGGCCAGCTAGGGGTGCCCACAGGGAGATGGGCTGGGCTTCTGTGGTCTCACTGGGTCCTAAGGCTCCTACACTTAGAGGGGGAGATTGAAAGCAAATTTGATTCTGGGTTTAAATCATTTTATAGCATGATCTTTGAAGTACAGGTAAATTCCATAATAGAGGCAAAGTCCAGAATGAAAAGAGAGTAAAGCTAAAAATGAGGGAAAGTCTCCCTGAGTAGCCAAAGTCCTATGTACTTGTCCAAATGTATGCAGCCAGGCCTAGAATTAGAATAGATTTAAAATCTCCCCCTTGCCCTTCAAACATGTCACCCCCTCATCTCTCTGTCAGGTTGACATTCTGTCTGTCCAACATCTCCCACCCCTCTGGCCCTTCCTTTGCCTCACCTAGACCCTCAGCAGCATTCCCAGACCTCAACCCAGCCTCACCCAATAGGTGATCTCAGGCCCTGTGTCGGACGCTACCACAATTCCGCTTCTTGATTTTTAAGTTTACAAGAAAAATGGGAGTTTGTAAAGTTTAACTCATGAGACATCCAAAAATAATAGACTGAGGGATGAAACACAGAGCTCTTCATGCTTGGTTTGGAAAGGACTAAAGGAACCAAAACCTATTGAGATCATCTCCTTGAGATAGGAAGAAGGCCACTGGGACCTATATAACATGCTTGACTCCTTATTTCCCCTGTGAGTTTTCTTAGTGACCTAGAACCCTGATGGGGCCTGCATTCTAGTAAACATTTAGCCTTTATCTAGTCTTGGACATCAAAGACCAGTTTGGGCGTCCCAATTTTCTGAATGGAAATTGGGACAAGGTCTACAATGACTTTATCCACAGAGAAACAAACGAAACCTGGGCCAATGCAAATAGTATCCCTAAAGGGACTTCATCAGGTGCATGAATAATTATCTAACAAAGGGATGCCAAGGGAACATTCTTATACATTCACAGAGGAATGTTCTACTCAATATTTTGTTGACCAAATTATTTATTTGCCCAAAAAGATGGATACTATGCATCTTTAGTATATTGGCCCATTTTTTGCTCAGACTGGCCTTCCTGTTAACTCTAAATTATTCCTATACTAGGGGCCCAGTGCATGAATTCGTGCACCTTGAAAGGAACTGTGGGCCACAAGGCTGCAGTGGGCACAGGGGCGGGTCTCGGCCCATTCTCCGCACCCCTGCCCAGCCCATCCTGTCGCACCCCCCTTCCCTGGCTACCAGCAGCCCTGCTCCTGCCGCCACCGCTCCCACGTGCTGATGGCTCCAGGCCCCGCTCGCACCTGCTGACACCCCTGGTGGTCAGCACACGTCATAGTGACCGGTTGTTTGGTTGTTCTGCTGTTTGGTCTATTTGCATATTAGCCTTTTATTATATAGGATAGGATGTTTACCCCCAATCTGTAGAATTTATAACTCCATCTCATCAAAAGAATTTTTCATAAGAAAGAAATATCAAGTTGTAACTTATATCAGTGTTTTTAAACTGCCTCAAGAATTCGAAAGTAGTTGGGCCAGTGTGGTTCAGTTGTTTGAGCATTGTCTTGTACACTGAAAGGTCACCAGTTCAATTCCCAGTCAGGGCACATGCCCAAGTTGAGGGTTCAGTCCCTAGTTGGGTTGCATGCAAGAGGCAACTGATGATGTTTCTTTCTCACATCGATGTTTCCCTGTCTCCCCTCTCCCTCTCTCTCTGAAATCAATAAAAACATATATTTTTTAAAAGATCTCAAAAGTAAATATATCTAGGCTAAGTACGTGGGGCTCCATTGCTCACTCATGCTGGTCCATACCCTTCCCTCCCAATCAAATACTTTTGACTCTTTTACATATTGAGCTTATTATTCTGCTGTTTGTAAAGAGGACTTGGAAAACCACTGACTTAGGTGGGCAGGCTGCCATTCCTAGATTGTCCTCAAACAGTACCAGCTCCAACACCCCCAACTGTCAAGAAACAGTGGAAAATCAAGGTCTTTTCTTGAGGATGGAATCCAGATGTTTCCTTCATTCAGGGAAGAAGGGATGGATGGAAGCTACAAATTGCTTCTAGACTTTAAAGAAGTGTCCAACTTAAGTAGGCAAAATATACCTTTTAATGACTGCTGTACTATAATCATTCCTGCATTTCTGGTGTTTCAAAGAAACAAACCAACAAAACAAAACAAAAACCCTAAACTAAAGAGCAATTACAGAAAGCAGATGTTTACAAATGCAGTCATCATTTAGGGAATGGAAAGTACAGAGTTCAAGTAGAACCTACTGAAAGCAAATTCAAACTGTAATTACAGAGCAGCTAAATGGTTATTCATATTACAAAGTGGTGTTTTTTTTCCAGAGCATTTCTCTACATAGCATTGTCACTTGGCATTTAAATGATAACTCGTTTTAAAAAATGTTTAATTTATATACAACTTCAGGAAATATGCATTGGAGTAAAATGAGTGGGGAGAAGGATCAGGGGAAGGGAGAATGGAACAGCCCCATTCTGTAAGCGTCTGTCTGGAGTTGTAGAGTTCCCAAATATTAGATGCAGAGTAAGGCAGGAGGAAGCCTGAGGGGTGACAATAATCACAGTGACTTTTTTTTTCTCAAATAATGATTCTTAACTTGCTTTCCAAGCAGGTTTTGTGGAACTGTGGCTAAAATTTCCCAGACACAGAGACTAGCATGAGGCTACAATACAAAGATATATCACTTTGGACACATAGGATATAATAAACATGGTAAACCCATGGATTTATGTCACTTTGGACATATAGGATACAATGGGTATAGTATCCTCATGGATATAATATACAGATATTTCACCTGAATGCAAGTATATTCATTTAGACACGGTTTCGTGTTTTCTATTGAAACAATGTTTCAAATCTTTGTTGCAAGAAAAAAATGAGGCAACCGACAGATATCTGCCGGTTTAAAAATATCAGGAAACCCTGGCCAGTGTGGTTCAGTTGGTTGGGCATAGTCCCATGCACTGAAGGGTTGCCAGTTTGATTCCCAGTCAGGGTATATGCCCAGGTTGCAGGCTCGATCCCTGTGGGGGGCATGTGGGAGGCAGATCGATGTTTCCCTCTCACGTCAATCTTTCGCTCACTCTCTCTCTCTCTCCCTACAAAAACCAACTTTAATATCTTTAAAAAAAATCTTTAAATTAAAAAGACAAGTAATAATTTGGTCCAAAAAAGGCCAGTACACTTAGCTTCAGGCACTGGGGTAGAGAAGAGCCCTTTCCAGTGGGTTCAAGGGTGATATTGGGGCATCACCACGAGAGACCCTCTTCAGATTCCCCACCGTCCACTTGGCTTCCAGCGGGAGAGAAATAAAGCAAGCAGAGGCTGAGACTGGCATTACTAGTTTGCATTTTATAAATGACTAAGCAACTGAAGCAGGTAACACATAAATATGGGTGTTTTGAGAATAAATCAAAATCCATACAATGAGTTTTATTTCCTCTGGTTTTTAAAAAAAAAATGGACAGAGAAGAAGGCAAGGAGGGAGAGAAAAGGATGGAACAGAAAAGGGGGAGGGAGGGAAGGGAAAGGAAGAAACTAGAAGAGAATGGGGTGGGGGTAGGGGAGAAAGAGAATGAATGAGTTTCCAAAGGTGCTTATTCCCAGGAAATTATATTGTGGCAATTCAGAGGAATCTGTGAGTGGAGGTGGGAATAACAACTCTGCTCACTGTGAGGGATGGCAAGAGAGGTCTTGGGAACACATTGGTCTCCAATGGATGGGGCCTGTTTTCCTGCTTGGCCTCCTTGAGAATGCACTTTTGGGTGTTCATGGGAGGTCTCAGCTCCCTGGCTTTGAATGTGGCTTTGTAGCTTTGCTCTTTCTGTTTTTGCAAAAGCTGCATAGTCCTGAGACAATGAACACTATTGGGATTGGGAGGGCACATCAGGTTTTTCTTAGGCAGGAGGGACCAGTGCAGGCTGCCCAGTTCTGGATTAGCCAGGAGGTTTGTCCCAACCATTGGTGAAGGAAAAGGCTGCATGCAGTTGACCTTAAGGTGATTGGCCAGCTCAAAGGGTCTCTTTCCATCTTTCCCTTCAACTATTTTCAATCCATATGCACAAGCCACACACTCATCCTTTTTCACACTCAGCACCTTCTCTTCTGGCTGCACGAGCAAGTTCTTACTCTTCTTACCCTGAACATCCAAGCCATGTGGGGCTGAAGAATTCAGGGGAGGGAGAACTAAAAGGGCCTTGGAATTCAATGAGTTTGAGATGGAGGGACCTTGATCAGTCCTGCTGTTGGAGTCTTGGTCCCTACCAGTCTCTGGGATGGCCCACTCTTCCATGCACCAAAAAAACTCCTTTATTTGCAGACTTTTTTTCTCTCCCTGACTATGGGAGGGAGAGCACATCTTGCTAATATTCCTGGAGGCAGTGGTGGGGCAGCCAGTGGGGAGCTGAGTCTGGGAGGGGCCACCTCGATCCTCCTCTGAGCCTGCCTCAGCCAGAGCCCTTGACTCCAAGCTTCCAGCCTCAGTCTGAGGCCCAGCCTCGGGGGTCCCTTGGGAGAGACTGACACAGAGTAAACAGCCGCTGACACTTTCTCCCACCTTCGCCTTTTTACATTTCTTTCTGGGCCAAATGCAAGCAGTTGGAGAAGTCTTTCCCCAACCTTGAACCTGAAAATAAAGCAGCATATTACTCTCAGCTGATTGGCTGCCCCAATTTTGGTCCCATTCCCATTTTGGCCATTTGAACTAATATTTTTCTTTAAACAGATGTTGTTTGTTTGTTTGTTTTGTTGTTTTTTTTTTTTTACTTTCAATACCTATGTTAGCCTCACATAAATAGTATTTTTAAATCTGAAATACTAGCAATAGGTTGTTTAAAATATTTGTTTTAAATACTAAGCAATAGATTTGTAATTGCCCACTTTGATGTGCTGACTATATATTTTTTCAGATGTACATTAAATAAAAATCAATTCAAAACTATTTGTCCTTGTCCCCCCTGACAGGCTTTCTTGTCCTTCCAGGCTCTGTTTACCATATCCAGGAGACTGCTGCATGGGCGGGGGGGCGGGGGGCGCGTTGGAGGGAGAGAGGATGAGCAGAGGCAGGTCCATGCCAACAGCCCTTAGATGTGTATTTTATTTTTGTTTTTTTTTAAAATATATTTTATTGATTTTTTACAGAAAGGAAGGGAGAGGGATAGAGAGCTAGAAACATCGATGAGAGAGAAACATCGATCAGCTGCCTCCTGCACACCCCCCACTGGGGACGTGCCCGCAACCAAGGTACATGCCCCTGACCAGAATCAAACCTGGGACTCTTGAGTCTGCAGGCTGACGCTCTATCAGCTGAGCCAAACTGGCCAGGGCTAAATGTGTATTTTAAAGCAGTTACCTTCCATAGTAAACTGAACCATCTAAACTCAGAAAGTTTTAAATTCATAAACAGGACAGCCTGTAGCCCTGACTTACCTGGCATGGGAACGTGTGTTTGGAAGGTCATACATGTGGTGGGGGCAGTATAGTAGAGAGAGTATTAGAGGAGGGCTCTGGAAGACATGATTACTTCAACTGTCAAGTGGACTTGGGCGAATCACTCTGCCTTGTCTTGCCCTCAGTTTCCACATTTATAAAATAAACCGCGTAGACTGGGGGTTTTCAACCTTGGCACAAATACTATTTGGGGCTTGTTAAGAACTGTATGTTTGTGTCCCTCCCAAAGTCCCATGTTTAAACCCTAATCTCCAATATGATGCTATTTGGAGGTGGGGCATTTTAGGTGATTAGGATTAGATGAGGTCAAAAGAATGGGGCCCTCATGATGGGATCAGTGTCCTTATAAGAAAAGGAGGAGAAAAGGAGAAAGAATGGGGCCCTCATGATGGGATCAGTGTCCTTATAAGAAAAGGAGGAGAAAAGGAGGAGTCAAGGGACCTCTCCCTCTCCCTCTCCCTCTCCCTCTCCCTCTCCCTCTCCCTCTCCCTCTCCCTCTCCCTCTCCCTGTACACAACAAAGGCAGCCATGTGAGGGCAAACCAGGAAGAGGGCCCTTACCAAGAACCCAACCATGCTGGCACCTGATCTTAAACTTCCATCCTCTAGAACTGGGAGAAATAACTGTCTGTTGCTTAAGCCACCCTGTCCATGGTGTTCAGGTATTGCAGCCTGAACTATACAGGGCTGGATTATTCCTTGCTAGAGTGCTGTCCCGGGCCTGGTAGGATGTGGAGCAGCACTCCCTGGCTTCCACCCATCAGATGCCAGTAGCATCTCCTCCCCTCGCCCCTTGTTGCGACATTGCCAAGTGTCACCTGAGAAACAGTAGATCAAATTACTTTTTAGTTCTAAATTTAGGATGCTATTCTTGATTCTAAGAATAGTTTACGGTTAAACCCACAGGGTTCTGAGTAGAATCACTGGGACAGAAATCTCAGGTCTCTTGGGGAATTTAATACAGTAGTTAAGGAGCTCAGGTTTCGAGTCCAGAAGAACTTGGCCACTGGCTGGGTGATCTTCAGCACATTATTTCACCCTTTGGGTGCCTTAGTATCCTTGTCCAAAAAGTGAGGCTGTTCATAATACCTGCCACATAGGACTGATGTGAGGTGGAATGAAGCACTTAATACTGTGCTTGCCAATACTGAGTGACATAAATACTCAATATCCTCATCATTAACATTTTACCTCTGTTCCAGATATTTCTATATTTAACTTTTTACACATTTTTTGGTAATAGTAACTATTTTTGAAAAAAGTAAAAAGGCTTGCATCCAAACACTGATGTTCAGGCCCTGGCGGAGTAGCTCAGTTGGTTAGTGTGTCATCCTGATATACCAAGGTTGTGGGTTCGATCCCCAGTCAGGGCACATACAAGAATGAACCAATGACTGCATAAATGAGTGGAGCAACAAATTGATGTTTCTCTCTCCTTTCTCTCTCTCTCTCTCTCTCTCTCTCTCTCTCTCTCTCTCTCTCTCTGTCTCTCTCTCCCTCCCTCTCCCTTCCTCCCTCTCTCAAATCAATAAAAATAAAAAAAACACTTTATAAAACAACAACCAAAACACTGATGTGCAAGAGACCTAACTCAAGAAGATACTTACTGCTTCTTCCCATCCAGTTCCGATAACAAACTTGTTGGCTTTTTCATCTTGTTCAAGCGTAATGTCACTGATATTGAGGAGACAACAAACATGGTTCTTTTCCTTTCTTTCATCTGAATAAGTACAGTTTAATTCAGTTTCTTCTGTGCTTGGAATTTGATTATTTTCACCATTTTCTAACTCCGTCTCATTTTTCTGACAGAGATCCATTACTGTGATTACTCTGATGGTTGCTTAAAGTTTTTAACATCTTCTTCCTGTAGTTTGAAATGCGGATTGAACTCAGTTTTAATTTTCTTTTTAAAGTATAACTCAGGTGAGACATTTTCAACACATTCAGGAATAGACTCAGAAGAAATATTACAAAACCATCCATTGCCAACTATTGACAATATAAAAGATAGGTATAAGTTTAAATTAGAGACTAATGGATTTAAAGACCAAAGTTGAGAGTGAAGAAAAGAGGAGAGGAAGATGTTTGTTAACAAGGCTCTATCCCTCATGATGGAGTACAGACTGTAGTAAGCAATGTAGTAGCCTCACTACCCTTCCTCCAAAAATGTCCAGATGACATTGTGCTAATAACAAGAGCACTGTAGTGGATGTGTGTGACTTATGCACCCAGGCCTTCTCCTCTTTCTCTTCCCGACAACTCTGGATATCAGCTTGGGGATCCTTAGGCTTCTGAGGAAACTGGTAGAACAGATGGTCTAAGCTGGTCAATAAGTTCACCCTCATCCACCGTATATGACTGGTGTCTTTATTAAAAGGGGAATTTTGGACACAGACGTGCACAGAGGGAAGATAATATGAAGAGACACAGGGAGAAAATGGCCATCTACTAGCGAAGGAGAGTGGCCTGGATCACATCCTTCCTCACAGTCTTCAGAAGGAATCAGCCCTGCCAACACCTTGATTTTGGAACAAGCAGGCTCTGTTGTTTATGCCACCCAGTCTGTGGCCCTCTGGAGTGGCAGCCCTAGGAAACTAATACAGTAGATGATGGTGACAGTGTGATGGTGGTGGAAGTGATGACGATGATGATGCTATCTATCCTTAATTGATACTTTTCCCAAGTTGAAAATGGGACTTGGAATTTATAATCCAGTCAAAGGGTTAGAAAATTTATATCCTAATTATCAGCACAGACTTGAGTGGCAAACAGCCAGGGTTCCAATCTTATTTACTAGCTGTGTAAGGCTTAGATGAGTTACTTTTCTGGGTCCGTTTGCTCATATGAAAACGGCATGATTACAATACTTTCCCACAGACAGATGTTCCTCCTGGGGCCTGCACAAGCTGCATCGATGAACTCCAATGCCTAAGCAGTGGCCACCAATGATCCAGCTGAGTGCTGATGAACAGCCAGTGCCTTCTTGAGGAAGTCCTTGCTTGTAATGAAATAGAGTCCACTGGGGGCCACACACCTTGCTTTCTCTCACCCCAACATGATCCCTGCCAGAAACCCACATTTTTTTCATTTTCTGTTGAGGTAGAGACAAGTAACTTCTTGTAACATATCTGTTCAATTACCGTTTCAGCTTATTTACTTAGGCTTAGAGTGGCGTTTAGATGGTAATAAAATTCCATTTACCGACGAAAGGTCAAATATCTTTGGACATCCTAATCTTTCCAGTATGACATCAGAGGAAATGAATGAGATCTGAAAGAAAAACACTTATATTACAAGTGACTAAAAACTAGAAGTGCTATTTTATTTACAAATAGCATGACTGAGGACCTGATAGGTTGTATAAACCAGCCGGATCCTCTCATATTGTGAAATTCCACTTCAGTCACTGTGCAGGCCAAAGAAGCTCCTATAAATACATTCTGACCTTTTTCTCTTCTAAATTACAAATACATTTGTACCAGAGAACCCCTTAGACTTATCAAGTGTACAGTTCAAAAGGAAAAAAGCAGAGAATCAAAAGGAAAGCCATTTACTAAATAATAAAATAAACTTAAAACTTGAGGCTATTATAGCAAAGAAACAGATATTGTTTAGGAAAGATTAAGTAGTGCTAGAATGCTTGAATCAATAAGAAGAATGTTTATTTCCGCTTCAAGTATCTCCACTGACAAGGCGTTCACTACTTAGAGAGTCTTCTCAAGTGGCAAAGTAATTTACTGGTTCTCAAACTTGGCTGCACCTTGGAATCAGCTGGGGAGCTTTATATAAAATAAAATGCCCAGACCCCACCACAGAGATTCTGATTATAATTGGACTGGGCACAACTTGGCCATCAGGGTTTTTTTAATGTGAATTATTTTTTAAATATATTTTTATTGATTTCAGAGAGGAAGGGAGAGATAGAAACATCAATGATGAGAGAGAATCATTGATCAGATGCCCTCTGCATACCCTCTACCAGGGATGGAGCCAGCAACCCCAGGCATGTGCCCTGATCAGGAACTGAACCGTGACCTCCTGATTCCTAGATCAACGGCTCAACCACTGAGCCACATCCGGCCAGGCAGGATTTCTTAAATCACCTGAGATGATTCTAAAATCCAGCAAAATTGGAGAACTACTGCTCTGTTCAAAAGCTCTTTCTTATATTGAACCAGCACTGCTTTTCCTGGTTCGCTGCCTGGTCCTAGCTTTGCCCTCCAGAGCAAGGCTCTGTGATAGGAAGCCTTCCCATCCTTGGATGGGATTAAGAAAGTCTATGTTAGTGTCGGCCTTCAGACTGAAAGGTCCTGGGTTCAATTCTGGTCAAGGGCACATGCCCGAGTTGTGGGCTTGATCCCCAGTAGGGAGCATGCAGGAGGCAGCCGATCAATGATTCTCTCTCAATGCTGATGTTTCTATCTCTCTCTCCCTCTCACTTCCTTTCTGAAATCAACAAAAATATATTTTTTTAAAAAAAGAAAGTCTATGATGCCTGGCCAGTGTTGCTCAATGGTTGAGCATTAACCCATGAACCAAGAGGTCCCTGGTTCAATTCCCAATCAGGGCACATGCCCACGTTGCAGGCTCAATCCCCAGTAGAGGGCGTGCAGGAGGCAGCTGACCATGTTTCTCTCTCATCCATGTTTCCATCTCTATCCTTCTCCCTTCCTCTCTCTCTAAAAAATCAATAAAAACATATCTTTAAAAATCGAAAGTCTATGATGCCTCTGAAGATGCTCAACGAGTTTTTTTCAGAGAAGGGCCTGCATCTGAGTTTAAAGCAGTCTGTTACTACAAAAGATTAAAGAATAATTGATACAGAGATTGTCCACTGCCCCAGCCTCCCAACAGTCCTATGAAAAAGTTCATGCATTCTTCTCTCTTTCAGGTTAACCATCTCCGGTGCCTTCAACTATTTCTCACATGCCATGAGCATATGTGAAATCTGAGAAGAAGACTATATCGCTATCTCTATATATCAGTGGTTCTCAACCTGTGGGTCGCGAACAATGAAAATACAACCTGTATATCAGATATTTACATTACGATTCATAACAGTAGCAAAATTACAGTTATGAAGTAGCAACGAAAGTAATTTTATGGTTGGGGGTCACCACAACCTGAGGAACCATATTAAAGGGTCGCGGCATTAGGAAGGTTGAGAACCACTGATCTAGAGAGAGGAACAGCAGAGGCCAAGGATGCAATATTGGATAAGCCCGTATATTGGAGTCAGTAGAATTGGACCCAGTGAGGCCACCAGAAAAGGTTCCAGTCACATCATACTACAAAGTGTCAAAAGAAAGCCAGGTACAATAACAACTTAATAATAAAACTTACTATAATATAGCTATTACTATGTGCAAATCTTTGCTATAAGCACTTTATATATTTGTTATAAAGAGTACATTTGTATAAGCACTTTACTCATTTAATGGGGGATCATGAGAACTATATTGCCTCCTTATGACTAAAAACTAAGAATCATCTCTGTTAGTAAACATAGTATTCTTAGTGAAATGGTCAGATTCCTACATACCGGATCGCTCCTCCAGAACCCTGGTATCTTCAAGCAAGCTGGATCAAGATGCTCCACAACTAAAACAATACTGGTGGTCTTTTCCTAATCAGAAAAAAATCAGTTAGTGGAAAGGATAGTCTTAATTTTAAGTTTTCTGTCTATAAGTGTGCCTACAAGTTTTATTGCCCATTCTTGTCTTCTAGCACTTGTGATGACAAATAGAAATGTACTTCTTACAATTAATTATATGCAGTTTTACTTTTATGTTAGAAGACAGAAATCTGCACTGATATAATACTCACATTTTTAATAGTAAAATTATGCCTACTTTACATATTTGAAGTAAATCCAAAGTTCATACTATTCCACTTGATGACTTCCAGTGGGCTTAACAATCTGATTCTGTTTGAGAATCACTGGTATAAAGCAAACATCAAAGTCCGGTTATTAATTTTTTTCCAAGAAAATCACATTAAGAAAACACAAAGATCATATTGTAAAATGCTACCATGGGAAAATGCATTTGCAGATGCAACTAAAAATTGGATTTGGAGTACAAAGCAGGAAGGCACACAGATGTAGGCCAGAAGGTATTAAATTCCATGGCATACACTATTGAAGTGACTCAAACCAAACTGTACAAAGAAGAAAATGTTGACTGAGGTCCAAGCTCCCAAAGTACATGCTTGGATAAACATGAATAAACATGAAGAAAAACTGATCAAGGAACTTAAGATATTAGGAAATGAAATAAAGATGAATGAGAATCTAAGAAACAGAGATGAAAATTCACTATGAGCTAGAAAATATCTTTTCTAGTAGCTTTTTTTAAAAAAAAAATCCTCACCCAAGTTTATGATTTTATTGATTTGAGAGAGAAAGGGGGAGAGAGAAATATAGATGTGAGAGAAACATCAATCGATGGACTCCCATATGCACTTGACTGAGGATCGAAACACCAACCTAGATATGTGCCCTGATAGGGAATCAAACCAGCAACCTTTTGTTGTATAGGATGATGCTCCAACCAACTTAGCTACCCCACCAGGGCTCTAGTAGCATTTAAAGACAGAAATGGAAAGCAAATGACCAGCAAAAAAACTGTAACATAGTGTATTTTATTTTATCAATTAAAGATAAGCCATTTTAATTTGCTTCACAATAATCGTGCAAGGGGTGTGGGAGGTGTGGGGCATGTGCTGGTTGTGGTTAGAGAGAATATGATAAAATAAATTATGTTTATTTGTTCATAAGCTCTGTTTGTTATAGATGGGTATGAGGACATATAAGTTAACTGCATTCTCTCTACTTACTTTTTTTTAACTTTAAACAATTTTTTATTGATTAATTTTAGAGGGATAGAGAAAGAGAGAGAAAAAGACTGATTTTTGTTATTCCACTTATTTATGCATTCATTGGTTGCCCTTACCAGGGGATCGAAACCACAACCTCGGCATATCAGGACAATGTTCTCACCAACTGAGCTATCCGGCCAGGGCTACTTCTTTCTACTTTTATATGTGTGAACCTTCCCATAATATAAAAAAAATTAAGCGCAGCTGGTGTACTCAGTGGTTGAGTGTCAACCTATGAACCAGGAGGGCAGGGTTGTGAGTTCCATTCCCAGTGGGGGGCATGCAGGAGGCAGCCCATCTGATCCGTGATCCCCTCTCATCATTGATGTTTCTATCACTCTCCCCCTCTGGCTTCCTCTCTGAAATTAATTATATATATTAAGTTAAAATGGAGTACAAGGGATTGAAATCAATGTAAACTGAGAACAATGACCATATCTACTATTTACAAGTAAGTAGAGAAAAAACTATGTGAAGTAGAGGGCACCTGACCAAGAACATAAAGAAATTTCCAAAGGCTAGTAGCTGAAGAGAAACTAAGGATAGCAGAAGACACAAGAAGAGAGAGAAGGATGTGATATTAGTTTAGAAAGGGACTTCGTATTCTCTGTATTTCTTTGATGGAGAAGGTGATAATGTGCCCAATTCATCTTAATAAAAGTGAAGTTAAAAGTTGATATTTAAAGTATCCATAATACTCTGAATTTGGGGATTTTGTTTTGTTTTTACTTTGTCCCAGATAAGGCTCACTCTGCCAGGTTCTTTCATTTTTTTAATATATTTTTACTGATTTCAGAGAGGAAGGGAGAGGGATAGAGAGATAGAAACATCAATGATGAGAGAGAATCATTGATTTGCTGCCTCCTTCATACCCCACACTGGGGATGGAGCCCACAACCCAGGCATGTTTTCTTGTCCGGAATCGAACCTGGGACCTTCCAGTCCACAGGCTGATGCTCTATCCACTAAGCCAAACTGCCTAGGGCCCTGCCAGGTTCTTTTTGGAAAAGGTTGCCCTGGCTGCCTTACCAGGGTACAGGTCAGTTTGGCATGGTCACTGTCTGTTAGCTAGAGCTACCTAGTATTAGTCTAGATGGGCAAGGTTATGCTGTTAATAACAAGCAATCCTAATTTCCCCCCTCAGTGATAAAAAACAATAAAACTTTATTTCTAACACATGCGACATGTCCATTGTCTGATGCTGTAGACTCTGCTCCACATTATCCTCACTCTGGAATTGAACTAATGGAGACACCATAATGGAAAACCATAGCCAACTATGACAGCAAACATGGGGAATCACACACTGACTCTTAGATACTTCTGCCTGGAAGTAACATGACTCAGTTCCCATGTCATTAGCTGGAACAAGTCAGAGGGTACTGCCTAACTTCTAGGAAAAGTGGGGATTATACTTCCTCCTAAATCTAGAGAAGGAAAAGGAAGCCAGATTTTGGTGACCAGTAATAATGTCTTGGTACTACACTGGTAGGTGTTTTCTGATATGACATATAAAACAGATGGTCCTTATGTACAAAGAATGTCACCACCTAAAATGTGTACATTTATGGTCCTTGAAAAGAGTCCAGGACCCCTGGGAATGGGAAATCCTAGATCTTGGGAAGATAAGACTATGTGCCTATAACACGATAATCCTTTTCTTAAAACTTTTTTCAATTTTTTGGATTTTAAAATGTATATAAAAATATATAGGCCTAAGAATAGACAATCTTAAAAAGGTGGCTGAATATTAAGATATGAATCTAATACAGGATTTATTATTTGATATTGACAAGCTGGCTTTAAATTTTAAAGGAAATGCAAAGGAACTATAATAGTTATAACAATTATGAAAACAAAATATAAAGTGGAAGAATCACACTACCCAAATAAAAAAATCAACATAAAGCAATAGGAATCAGTATGATATTGGTGAATGGAAAGACACATAGATCAATGGGTCAGACTAGGGAGTCCAGAAATATACCCACACAAACATGGCCAATTGATTTTTGACAAAATACCAAAACAGTGAAATGCATACAGGATAGTCTTTCCAACTATAGTGTGGCAACCTCTGGCCATCCATAAAAAAAGAAAAAAAATTAACTCAAAATGGATCATAGGCCTAAATAAAAATCATAAAACTATGTAACTAAAAAACAAACAAACACACAGCCCCAGTGCCACAAATATAGCTTTTATGGTTGGCCCTCATAATTTTGTTTGTTAACATGAATGATTTTTCTACATTAAAAAGTGCAAAGTTTCAAAAAACAAATAAACAAACACAATCTTCTTGACCTGGGATTAGGCACTGTTCTTAGATATGCTTAAATAATTTTAATAACTGAGAGCTCATTATTTTATAAGCTACTTTTTCCATTCCAGTGGCAACTTTAAAATTGGAATGTTCTCCAAAATAAATGGATGAACAAAACAGATCCAGAGACACAGAAACATGGAACAAACTGATGAATTTCCGAGGGAAGGCAGGGGTGGAGGAATGGGGGGGTGGGAGTAATTACCCGGGAAACTTATATGTATACTAGAGGCCTGATGCACAAAATGCGTGCAAGGGCCTTGTCCCTGGCCCCTGACCACTGCCGCAGGAGCCGGGGGCTTCTGCTGCCTCTGCTGTGCCCCGCCGCACCCCCTCGCCTGCTGCGACTTTGTCCAAAAGGAAGGACATCTGGAAGGATGTCTGGTCTAATTAGCATATTACGCTTTTATTATTATAGATATGCATAGCCCATGGATCCAGACAACGAAGTGGTGAAGGCCTGGGAGGGGCAGGGTTGGGGTGGCCGGGGTCAATAGGAAAAAACAAACAAACAAACAAACAAACGAAGGGGATATCTGTAATACTTTCAAAAATAAAGATAATTTTTTTTAATTGGAATGTTCTCAAATCAAGACATCTGCAAGCCTGAAGATTTTGCTTCTCAGTTCCTGGCATTCCTCCCAAAAGCAACACATGACAATGCTGAAAATATCTGAAGATAGTTCTCATTTCTTCAGACAAGAATCTCAAATTCCCTCATCTTAAGAATGCACAGTCACTTACCAATGTCTTTAAAATGTAGTATCTGGAAATTAGGACAGTACTTTAAATTCGGTTTGCCTAGAAGTATCTGTTTTGAAACCTGGATCCCTTTGATCTACACCTATTAATTCAACAAAGATTGCTATATGGTTTAAATGCTATATCCCAATCTTTTTTTTTTTTTTTTGAAAGAGAGAGGGAGAGATAGAGATTTGTTGTTCCAATTATTTATGCATTCATTGGATTGGTTGAATCTCTTTTTTAAAAAAAAAAAATTGATTTCAGAGAGGAAGGGAAAAGGAGAGAGAGAGAGAAATATGAATGATGAAAGAGAATCATTGTTTGGCTGCCTCCAATGGGGTATGGAGCCTGCAACCCAGGCATGAGCCCTGATGAGGAATCGAACGGTGACCTCTTGTTCACAGGTTGACTCTCAACTACTGAGCCACGCCAGGACAGGCCATTGGTTGATTCTTGTATGTGCCGTGACCTGGGATGGAACCCGAAACCTTGGCATATCAGCACAATGCTCTAACCAACTGGGCTACCCAGCCAGGGCCTATATCTCAATCCTGAATAACACTGAGTTTAAGGTCAACTACAACTTCTAGATTTTCTAATATGAATTGTTAATAATCCCTGTCTTCTTGACTTCATGCCCATGCTGTTGATTTCCTTTAAATATTTTTTTCTTTTTTCTTCTAGTTTGCTAGATGTAGACATCCAAATTGATCAGATTCTTCTAAGAAATTTTTTTCTTGGTTTTTGGATCATCACCCCAACCTGCTTAGATCATTCTGAATCATTTCTTCCAACTCCTACTTTAAAACTTCATTAATTCAATAGACATACCTTCTGTAACTTCATCTAAATCACTGATATAAATGTTGAGGAGAGGATAAAGGACAATGTCCTATGGATATCTGTGGTATTGGGTATTTACTAATTATCCAACCTCATACACAATTATCTGGCCTACATTTCTACATGCTACAGGATTCCTGATCCATCTATTTAGGCAACACCACTGAAAACAAAAAGGAATCTTACCAAGAGTTAAGGAAATTTACACTTACATTGATGTCCATTAATTTTTTTTTACATTTATTATCTACATTAGGTATGAAGAATATGTTCCAAATTATCAGTTCCAAACAAGTAGTGGCTACCTAGGGTGTTGTGTTGAGAAGGATCATAAAACTTGGCCACTATGGGAAAGAGTTCTGTGATTAATGAAGTCTGTCAGGGAACAAATAAGGACGGTGGTTGCACATTTGCCACATATTTGCCATTGCCTGTCTACATAGTCAGGAATCAATTAACGGTGGGGGTAATGTTGATGGGTGAGAAGTGAAAGGCCCATGGTTTTTAAGTCAAAAGCAGGCTGTAATCCCTCAAAACTCCTTACCACTTCCCTGGCTCTACACCATGTCTCCACACCTACCCCCATCTTCCTAGAAGTTTCAGGTTTAAAGGAATTTGAGTCCATGCCATAATTTCAGCCAGGGAAAGATGGGTTTCTGGAAGCTTCACTTGGATTTCTAAATGGATGTTCCTGTGGACCTTATCATTATGTGTTGAAGAAATCAATAAATAGAAACAGCCATGGTGGAAGTTGTTTCTTTTTCTTCCTTCCTTTCTTTTCTTTCTTTCTTTTTTAATCCTCACCTGAGGATATTTTTCCATTGATTTTTTTTTTTTTGAGAGAGAGAGAGAGAGAGAGTGGAAAGGAGAGAGAAACAAAGAGAGAAATATCAATTGGTTGCCTCCCACACGAGCCCCAACCAGGGCCAGGGATCTGGGGATTGAGCCTGCAATCAAGGTACATACCCTTGACTGGAATCAAAGATGGGACCTTTCAGTCTACAGCTGACGTTCTAACCACTGAGAAAAACCAGCCAGGGTTAGTTAAGTTTCTTAATACAGAGCTAAGCTTCACCCATGTGAAGTGGTCTTGAAGATTGGCCTGGGCATGCTGTTCACTGTAATACAGTTTCTAAAGGAAACTGTCACTGGGACTTCAATCTGATTTATAATTTTGAAACACAATTCTGTAAGGAATTGAAATTTTGCCTCAAAGTTAAGCATATGCGCCACCCAATTTGAGTAAATTGTTTACACTTTTAAGAGTATAAATCTTACCTCCCCATGTTAATTATGTGTGCCTTATGCTTATTATGTGCCCACAGAGCACAGCAGCTTTGATTGTTCATAGGAGTGCAGTTCCTACAACGATCTATCCTGGGGTCAGACCATTTTTATTCCAATCACAGTCTACAACTCTTCCACTTTTTCCATTCACATTCATTCACTCACTCAGTGCCTATCAGATGCCTAGGACTGGGGATAGAGCGTGAAGCAATGCCCAGCTCTCATACAGCTTACAGTCCACCTGAAAAACAAGTCATCAAACACAGACCCAACCTGTCTCTCCTAAAGGAAAGGCTCTGCCCTTTCCCTTAATAGTCCCTCCCTTCCCTCAGGCACCTCCACTTCTTCCTTGATCCTTCCTTCTTCCTCATCTACCTCCACCCCTTCCAACAGCAGTTCCTACCCAGCCACAAAAGATGCCTTCTCTTCTTTCAAGAGCTAACCACTCCAGCAAAACTTCCCCATTTGCCTCATCAAGCCCCACCCCTTCCTCGACTGGCTCCTCCCTCATAGGGACCCGCCCTTTCAACGACCCCTCCCACTGCCCCACCCACACCGTGCGGCTGCTCCCCAGGCCCCGCCCTTAATTCCAGTGCTAGTACCTCTCTCTTCTGCATCCCCGTCTCAGAGGGCAGCTTCTTCTCTTACTGGGCAGGGCTCTTGCTCTGCTGCGCGTGAAGTGGGGCCTTGCTCTGGGGGCGGGGAAGCGGCCGCCGCCACTCACACCCTCACATGTGGGGCCTGTGCGGTGGAAAGCCCCCGGCAGCTTAGTCTTCGCCGGCGGCGGGCGACGGTTGCCCCGGGTTACGACGCACTGGAGGGACGGGTGGTGGGCGGGACCTCGGGGGCTCATAGCGGAAGTGACGCAATCCCGTCTCGCGCAACAAACTGAGCGCGGGAGGCGACGCTGGCTGTCCACTGTGAGCGCGTGCTCCCAGCAGGCTCTGCGCGGCCGCACGCCCTCCGCCGCGGGGGAAGCTGCGCCGAGGCCAGGCCCGCTGCTGGCGCCTGAGGCGGCTTGGCGCGGTACGGTGTAGCCGTAAACGCCAGTCAGGGGAGTAAGCGAGGGGCTGGATGCCCGCCGGACCCTGGAGTTAGAAAGCGAGGGCCCTTTCGACTGGCTTCTCTTCGGAGACCCAGGACCTCTCACCAGACAGTCTCGCTCTGGCGCCGAATTTTTCTGAGGTGAGGCCGCCGTGTTCATTGCAGGATGGTTAGTAGTGTGCAAGCCCAAAATGTCCCCAACGTTGCCAGCTGACCACTAGTCTCCCCTCCCCCATGAGAACGATGGTGCTAGGGTGATGTAGGCCAAAAAACGTAATAGTAGGATCCATTGGTCTCCTGCTTACAAGCCTAGACAGTACTAGGTTGAATCCATTGGCAGTACAGCCAACACTTACTGAACTTGTGTAGCAGTACAGCTCTGTGAAGTGGGCATTGGGAGATTAAAAAAAAAAAAAGACAAATGAAGAAAAGTAGCGTCACGTCCTTAAATCAACGGAGGAACTCTTTGAAGACAGTGCAAGGCTCTCCCACCTTCGGTGCTGGTACATTTGAGCACCCAGAGGTGCAGCCAGGGGTGGGAACCTATGCCCAGGCATTAGGTGGTAGAGCGTCGACCCAAGTCAGGTTTGATTCTGGTTTTAGAAGTGTGACTATTTCTGCTGTCGAAAAATATTAGAATGTAAGTCCTGTAGAGCACTGGTTAAAAGGCATTTGGAAAGACAGCTACTCCTGCCCTAGGTGGCTTGGCTCAGTGGATAGCGCGTCGGCCTGCAGACTGAAGGGTCCCGGTTCGATTCCGGTCAAGGGCACATGCCCGAGTTGCGGGCTTGATCCCCAGTAGGGGGTGTGCAGGAGGCAGCCAATTAATGATGCTCCCTCATCATTGATGTTTCTATCTCTGTCCCCCTTCCCTGTCCTCTCTGAAATCAATAAAAATATATTTAAAAAAAGATAGGTACTCCTGCCTTTTTTACAGAACATAATTAGAAAGCCTTTAAAGCCCATGCAAAGACTATTTTATATAATGTCTTCGAATATCACATTCTACGATGTTAGAACAAAGTACTTGTATAGAATCTGACTTTTTAAGTTATCATTTCTTTACCTAAAATATACATATTTGGATAATTTGGCTTTCACAGCCTGGAAGGAATGGTATGCCTGCATGCTTCTAAAAAGAATTGTAGACAAAACTCATACCCCTTGCAATTTTTTTTTTGTTAAAACATAAAATTTTAATCTTAAACATAAATAGTAGCCAAGGATGTAACATGCAGAGTATCATGAAAGCATGCATTTTAAAATGTTACATTACTCTTTTAATGGTATTGAAAGAAATCTAAATTTAATGACAATTTGATACCTATCAGCATTTATTTTAAAATACATGAATAAACTAAAAGATGGAAATTTTTCTTTTGCTTTTTCTCCTTAAGTTCATAATTTTATTTTTATTCTGCTTCCTCCACAGAATTTTATTCTAATATCCAGGTTTTTCATAGATGTAAGCTGAGATACCTTGTTCATATAAAGATGCACATGAAAGTGGTTTTGTTATAGCAGTCTCTTAACTTTTAAAAAAAACTCCTTTCCACACCAGAAATCACATGGTGATCAACAAGAAAAAAATTAATGATTTATCAGCTGACAGTTTGGTTGGGTCCTCCTTTAGTTCTATTGAAAACAGAAAATTTAAAAACATCTGCTTAGCAGAATGTTATCCACTCATTAAACCTTTCTCAATTTCTGAGAAGTATATCAGTCTTAACTAAGATTCACTAAATGATTGATTAAACTTCTTGACTGAAAGTACATTTTCATAAGTACATATGAAAGTTGGAACATCTGGTCACTGATTTCCTTCACACTAATCAGGCCTGCATGTTTTAAATGTACTAGTAATCACTAATGAAATCTACAGGTAAAAGCCTGCTAGCATGATTGAGTAGAAACATTAAGGGGTGAATGTGTTTGGCCAGTTGTTTATAAAAAACTAATATAGATTGAATCAAGATATCAGCAGTCCTAGTACAGTATCTCAGAGTTGGCAAAGGGATGTTTCCAAAACAGAGAAAGATGGGGTTAGGAGGTATATGGAAACTACACTTTGTGCTCAGTTTCGAGCCTAAAACTGCTCTTAAAAAATTAAGTCTATTTAGAGGGGAAAACTACTGAGGGTAGGTGGTCAGTACTAAAGCCATGTTGCAGGAAAAAGATTTTAATCTTGATGTAAAGTAAGGGCCTTTTCTGAGGTAGGAAAATGTGTGAGTCTGAAATAATAGATTGTAGAGCGGTAATGAAGGCAGTTATAGTTAGCATGATTGTTATTAAACTGAAGGTAAGCATTACATTTTATCAGCCCCCCCAAAATTGGGGAAATTTAGAAAAATTCAAAATTTCTATTTTGCCAAGTTGATCTGAAATACCAGCCTCATTTTCACGTTAGCATGCCTATGCAGAGCCCCCTAGTGGTTTTTCATTAAAAATACTGTCAACTGGCCCTAGACCAGTGGTTCTCAACTTGTGGGTCGCGACCCCTTTGGAGGTCGAACAACCCTTTCACAGGGGTCACCTAAGACCATCAGAAAACACATATATCATTACATATTGTTTTTGTGATTAATCACTATGCTTTAATTATGTTCAATTTGTAACAATGAAATTGGGGGTCACCACAACATGAGGAACTATATTAAAGGGTCATGGCATTAGGAAGGTTGAGAACCACTGCCCTAGACATTTGGCTCAATGGATGGAATGTCTGCCCAGGGACTGAAGGGTCCTGGGTTTTATTTTGGTTAAGGGCATGTACTGGGTTGCAGGCTGGATCCCCAGCCCTGGTTGGGGCGCCTGGCCTTCGGGAGACAACCGATCAGTGTGTCTCTCTCACATTGATGTTTCTCTCTGTGTGTCTCTTCCCCTCCCTTCTACTCTCTCTAGAAATCAATGGAAAAATATCCTTGGGTGAGGATTAACAAACAAAAAATACTGGGAGATGATATAAAACTGCTCATCTCTTTCAGACTACAATCACTGATGTACTTTCACTTTAGAAAGGCCATTTCTGTTTCCCACCTTTAGAACATTCATCCTTTCCCCTCCTACCCCCCCACCCCGTTCCCATTTAAGTATTTTTTTAATAGTAACATTTGCTAAAAAACTGATAAAGAGGGAACCAGGAAATGTGAAAATCCTAACCATGACTGCCCAGCTTTTTAACAATCTCTTATTCTCTCCATCACCTTATCTGTGAAATAGTGGTAGCTATCCACCTCTGGTTATTTATTATTATGAGCATTAAAGAAGGTAATATATGAGAGCACCTTCAAAACAAAAAAGTAAAATGTATATAACTACCCATTTTTATTTCCAAAGCAGATAGTCAAATTAATTACCCTGAATAATAATTACAAAAATAGAAAGACAATCATACAGGGTATCTCGGATTCCTTCTTGCTAAGGGTGCAACGATACATCTCAACAGTGATATGGCCATTGGCACAATCTTGGAAAGAATGGTTTCTGTCTGCTGAGGAGCAGGAAAGATTTTATTTATTTCTCTACTCCCTTTGGAGTCTCATGCTGTTCATTCACCATCAGAGGTGTTAGTCAAAATACTTTCTTTTTCCTCTAGTAACAGGAAAATGATGGAGGAATTTGTGGGCTCTTGCTGTGTGAGTACATATATATACTAGGTGTACCGGTTAATAATGCGGATTTTTAATCAAAGAAAACACGATAATTTCAAGAGAAACATCAAAAGTGCTTTATTCAAAGTAATGTCTGTTGCTAGCTACACATTTCCCCCATCTTGCAGGTAATTTGTGGATACCATCCCAATAGAACTTTTCTTGTTTTGAGGCAAACCATTCAGACTCAATTTTCCACTTCTTCGTACGTTTTGAAGTGCTGCTCAGAAAGTACGTGTGCCATCGATCGGAACATGTGGTAATCTGAAGGAGCAAGGTCTGGTGAATACAGCGGGTGGGTTAATACTTCCCAGGCAAGATCTTTTAATGTGTCTTTAACTGGTTTTGAAGTGTGTGATGGTGTGTTAATCATGAAGCAAAATTACTTTGCCGTGTCTTCTAGCACATTCTGGTCCTTTCATGACCAAAGCGTGGTTCAAATTGATTATTTGTTGTTGCTAGCGATCAGTATTAACAGTTTCACCTGGTTTTAGAAGCTCATAACACACCACACCTTCCTGATCCCACCAAACGCAGAGCATTGTCTTTTTGAAGTGAGTTGGCCTTGCAGTCGATGTTGATGGTTGACCTGGATCAACCCTTGATTTTGTGCATTTGGGATTCTCAAAATAAATCCACTTTTCATCGCCAGTCACAATTCGATGCAAAAAAGACTTCCTTTCGTGCCACTGAAGCAACATTTTACTGATGACTTTTCGGTTTTCCATTTGTCTTTCGTTCAGTTGATGTGGTACCCATTTTCCTTCCTTTAAAATCTTTGCCATTGCTTATAAACGATCGGAAATTGTTTGCTGAGCAACGTTTAATATTTCTGTAAGTCATTTTTGAGTTTGACACGCATCTTCATCCAATAATGCTTGTAATTGTTGGTCTTCAAACTTTTTTGGTTGACCTGGACGTTCTTTGTCTTTCACATCGAGATAATCACTTTTAAAGCGTTTTAAACCAGCGTTCACAAGTATCTTGAGATGGAGCATGTTCACCATAAGCTTCCCGAAGTATTTAGCAGCACTTTTCTTCAAAATAAAGTAATGAATTAAAACTTCCCACAAATGCTTTTTTTGGCACGAAATTTGACATTTTTAAGCGTAAAAATATCTATGATGTTAACACCTTCAGCAAATTTGACATATGAAGTTTTGAAGCTTGTTGTCAAAACAACAAAATAGCATACATATCAAATCGCATATATATCAACATGTGTAACTCCATCTATTGAAAAAAATCCGCATTAACTGGTATACCTAGTATTTATATTTACGTGTGTATGTAATATCCCAAAAATATCCACATATTACAGTTGGCTGAATTAAAATATCATTTGGGATTGTAAATATGCTTAAACTATAAAGAACATTCACTATCTAAGTCAGTGTCTAAGCTCAAAAAGTTTCACTTCTATTCCGATTACGTTAAGTGAAAACCTGAATGATTTAACTTTCTTAAGGATGCCATCTATGTGCCTTACTGATCAAACTTTCCTTTCCTTGTTTTCCTCTTCTCTTTTCTAACTTAGCATGACAGAAAAACAGTATCAGTGGTTTCTTTTTCATGATATTAAAGGTGACCAAAAAGTACTTAATATTATCAGGCAATTAGATTTTTGCTTAAGAAAAATCACATTTATGGATGACTAAAAGGAAACATTTTCTTGGAACCTTTCCTTGTTATGGCTTCAATTACCTTAAAACAAACAAAAACTTTCAATAAGTTAAAATTCACATCTTCACAAATACTAGCATAGTCACTAAATGATATATTAACAGCAAAACAAAAAACATTAATGAAGTTGAATGTTTTATTATTAAACTTTCTTATTTTCCTGCGAGGCTGCTACTTCAGTGTATAAAAATAGCACCAGCAAACTCAGTAATTGCTAACTTAAGACAGTATTGTTCATCACGTGACACTGTAACAACAAAAACTTTTATCTATTGCCTGTTATTTCCAATGGAAAGATCATTAAGTATTGTGACCCAAATCCAGAGACCGATGTAAGCAAATCACAGTATTATATAAGGCTTAAGATAACGTTATCCTTGTAATATATAATTTTTATTACTAGATTTTACCATAGATAATTTCAGGAATTCTGAATATTATAACTGTAGCCTAGCCTAAAAACCATAGGGAGTTGTGGAAAAGATGCACATTGTATTTATCTGCCATCATTAGATGGTGAAGGGGTATTTTCATCCAGTAGCATTGTTGTAGTTTCTTTTTTCATTGGAATTATTAAATCTTCTATCCACCACTAATTTAAGACAACTATGCTAGATAAATTGTTTCAGACTACTTTATTTAGGTGGGTTCATTTTCACTCCTCAATAGATTTTATGTATTTCTCATATGCTTCTTCACTCATTAGTTCATCTAGTTCTGAAGGGTTACTCAGTGTCATCTTGATCAGCCAACCTGCAACCAAAGAAAAGTATGTTATATTCCAAATTACCTTTTTAAAGAGTTAAAGTCAAATTCATTAAAAAATGTAAAATAGTTTTATTTTAAATTAGCTTATATTTAGTATTATTTTGGATTTTTTTCAGATGCACAGCATAGTGGTTAGACAATCATATGCTTTATACAGTGATCTCCCTCTGATGTTTTGAGTACCCACCTAACATATACGCAATTATTCCATATTATTGATTGACTTGATTTCCTATGTTGATTATTTTGTAACTACTAATTAGTACTTCTTATTCTCTTGACTTTCTCACCCAACCCTCCAAATGTCTCTCTTAATCAGTCTGTTCTCTGTATCTGTGAGTTGGTTTCTATTTGTTTGTTCATTTATTTTATTTGTTAGATTCTACATGTAAGTAAAATCATATAGTATTTGTGTTTCTTTGCCTGACTTATTTCACTTAACATAATATCCTCTAGGTCCATCCATGCTGTCACAAATAAGATTTCATTCTTTTTTATGGCAGAGTAATGTATATGTGTACCACAGCTTTTTTTATCCACTCATCTATTGATGGGCACTTGTGTAAATAATGTACAATGAACATAGGGGTGCATATATTCTTTTGAATTAATATTTTGGGTTTCTTTGGCTATACACCCAGAAGTGCAATTGTTGGCTCATTAGGTAGTTCCATTTTTAATTTTTTGAGGAACCTCCATACTGTTTTCCATGGTGGCTGCACCAATCTGCATTCCCACAAACACTGCAATAGGATTCCCATTTCTCTACATCCTTACCAACACTTGTTTTAAAATAAATTCTTTAGTGCCTCAAAATTAATGTAGTAGTATTTACCTCAATGACTCATTTGTTCAAGGAATTTTAAGTTTTAACATTAAGAATTAAATTAATTTCCTTGCATATCATTATAGAAAAGATTACAACTAGAATAGATTCCACTATAATGGATTAAGGACTGTTAGATTGTAATAAGCATCAACAAATGACACTGAAAACTTTACATAGGGATCCAAGTATACAAAAGACTAGGTATATCTTTCATTAACAAGAGGAACACCAACACTGTTAACTACTGATGTGAAGGACATATAAAGTAGAGAGTTAGAAGGGCTTGGTGACAGGCAACAGAGAACTACAACCTAATCCTAATTTTACCATTTATGGATGTGTTACCTTAACAGATAAATCCTTTCTGGGCCTCATTTCATCTACAAAATGAAGAAAATTGCTACTAGCCCACCTCACTGAGTAATTATAAAGATGAATATGTGAGAAAACTGAAAATTAATGAAATAAGTATTATTCTATTATCACCTACATCACAATATAGACACTTTATGTTTGAAGAAGTAAATACTTTGCAAATGTTTAATACTAAGAACCCTGTAAAACAAGGCCATGCTTTATTTTATCAACAAAGATCTTAATAAACATAACCTTAGATATTCAGCTAATCTGTGCTTTATTAAAAGCAGAACATCTCTATTTAGTACCAAAAAATGCAAAGAGATAAAGTCACAATTCGCTAAATCTTGCTTTTCACTCTAGATTAACAACTTACCGTCTTCATAACAAGATTTGTTGACAAGTCCTGGATTTTCTACAAGCGCTGTATTAATTTCAGTTACTTCTCCTGACAGAGGAGAATAGAGTTCACTAGCAGCTTTCACACTTTCCAAAGCACCAAACTCATCTAAATTAAGAAAATGAAAGAAAATATTAAATGTCAAAAGTTAATGACCTAAAAATGCCAATATAGAAAATTGGTCACTTCAAGTTCAGTCATGATAAAATTCCAAGTATCTTTATTTAAAAATAAAATCGTAGATTTTGTCATGTTTGTATCATCTATGAGAAGGGTATCAATATCCTCAATAAAGCAGACCTATTTCTGTATTTAGACAGAATAAACAAATGGTGATGTATCTGAATACCAGAAGTGCTTGAATTCACTAAAACTCAATCTTCTTTAAATTTACTATGGCTCAGAAAAAAAAAAAATTCAGAAGATTCCAGTAGCAGTAAAGTACCTCAGACCAACCTTTCTACAGATACACCAAAACAAAAAACAAAAAAACAATTACATGAAGTATCCGTAGGATAACCAAAAGGAGAGTTAATATTTGGAAGAAAAAAAAAAGGGACCCAAACTGAGATCTTCTTTTATACAATGCATACACTGATAACACCATGCTATCCAAAGACCACAGTGTAATTAGAACACAAATAGAAAACCAGTATTATTTCTTTAAAGGGTCAAAGGGTGAAGTATGGGGCTGCCAAGGTGGCTGGAAAATGAGGATTTCCTTGAAAGAAAGGAGGATGGAAAAGAGAAAAAGTAGTCAGCAGAAAGATCCCCAAACGACCTACAGACCCACCTGATAGAATTACCAGAGAACCTTAAAATAGCTATTATAAGCATATTAAAAGACTTTTTAAAAAAGATCATAATAAATGAACATATGGAGGAATACTTGTAAATAAATAGAAATTTTAAAATGGACTTTTTAGAACTGAAAGTAAACTACATAAAACAAAATATCCCCTGAATGGTATAAACAGCAGACTGGATATAGTAAAACAAAGGATCAGTGAACATGAAGAATGATAATCTGAAATTAACCAATCTAAAAAACAGATAAAAAAAAAAAAAAAAGGCTGGCTCTAGCTGGTTTGGCTCAGTGGATAAAGCATCAGACTGAAGGGTCCCAGGTTCCATTCCTATGAAGGGCACGTGCCCAGGTTGCAAGGTTGATCTCCAGTAGAGGTGTGTAAGAGGCGGCCAATCAGTGATTCTCATCATTGATGTTTCAATCTCTCTCCTATCTTCCTCTCTGAAATCAATAAAAAAATATATTTTTTAAAAAGGCTGAAAAATTAATAGAGCCTTAGTCACCTATAAGACGATATCCAGTGGTCTGAAGTGAATAATGAGAATACAACATACCAAAATATTTGGGACACTAGAGGCCCGGTGCACGAAATTTGTGCACAGGTAGGGTCCTTAGGCGTGGCCAGCATTCAGGGCCAATCGGGGCCTTCCAGCTGCTGGCTGGAGCCTTCCTTCTGCACTGCCCCCTGGTGGTCTGTGCACATCATAGCGAGCGGTCGAACTCCTGGTTGGTTGAACTCCCGAGGGGACAATTTGCATATTAGCCTTTTATTATATAGGATAGCTAAAATGGTGCTTAGAAGGAGATTAATGTCTTTAGCTTTTGTTTAAAAAGAACATCTTGACTATACAATCAGTCTGCAGAGGTGGGTCTCTGGAGGCTTTGAGTCTTTGCCTAATCAAATTAGTCAGAAACAGCATTATACACTGTCCTGTACTGAAGATTGGGAGGTATAACAGATCTACCTAATACATAGTCACAAACACATACAGGCAACCAAAATAGGGAGACAAAAAACCCCCAAAATAAAACAAAACCCCAAATGAAAGAACAAGAGAATTCTCCAGAAGAAGCGCTAAATGAAATGGAGATAAGAAATTTATCAGACATAGAGTTGAGAATAAAGATGCTTAACAGCATGAGAAAACATATAAAGAACAACATAGCACTAATAAAGAACAATGGAAAGAACACACAGTAGATAGGGGAAGCTGAGGATTGGATTAGTAAATTAGAAGACAGTAGAAAAAAAATCACTCAATCAGAGAACCAAAAAGTAAAAAACAGGACAGCTTAAGGGAGCTGTTGGGATATGTAACAATATCCACATAACAGATGTGCCAGAAGGGGAAGAAAGGGAGCAAGGGATAGAGAACGTGTTTGAAGAAATGATAGAAAACTTCCCTAACTTGGTGAAGGAAAAAGTCATAAAGTTCAGGAGGCACAGAGTGTCCCAAACAGGCCCATGCCCAGGCACATCATAATTAAAATGCCAAAAATTAAAGACAAAGAGAGAATATGAAAGGCAGCAAGAGAAAAGCAACCATAAGGCTGTCAGATGTTTTCTCATCAGAAACTCTACAGGCCAGAAGGGAATGGCATGAAGTATTCAAGGTAATGAAAAGCAAGGATTTGAAACCAAGATTACTATATCCAGCAAGGCTATTATTCAAAACAGATGGTGATGCCCTAGCCAGTGTGGCTCAGTGGATAGAGCGTTGGCCTGCGAACTAAAAGGTCCCAGGTTCGATTCTGGTCAAGGGCACATGCCCGGATTGTGGGCTTGATCCCCAGTGGGGGACTTGCAGGAGGCAGCCGATCCATGATTCTCATTGTGGATGTTTCTATCTCTCCCTCCTTCTTCCTTCCTCTCTGAAATCAATAAAAATATATTAAAAAAATAAAAAATAGATGGTGAAATAAAAAGCTTCCCAGATAAAAAAAGGCAAAAGGCGTTTATTACCACCAAACCAGCACTGCATGAGATGCTAAAGGGATTGCTATAATGAGAATAATAAAGAGACAGTGAAACATAGGCATAAATAATTAAAATGGCAACAAATAAGTACCTATCCTATATAATAAAGAGGTAATATGCAAATTGACCATCACTCCAACACACAAGATGGCCGCCCCCATGTGGTCACAAGATGGCCTGCAAGGGAGGGCAGTTGGGGGCAACCAGGCCTGCAGGGGAGGGCAGTTGGGGGAAATCAGGCCCGCAGGAAAGGGCAGATGGGGGGAACCAGGCCTGCAGGAGTGGGCAGTTGGGAGCAACCAGGCCTGCAAGGGACGGCAGTTGGGGACAACCAGGCCTGCAGGGGAGGACAGATGGGGGAAAAGAAGCCTGCAGGAGTGGGCAGTTGGGGGTTACCGGGCCAGGAGGGGACAGCAGTTAGGGATGACCAGGCTGGCAGGGGATGGCAGCTGGGGGCAACCGGGCCGGCAAGGGAGGGCAGTTGGGGGCGACCGGGATGGCAAGGTAGGGCAGTTGAGGATGACCAGGCCAGCAGGGAGCAGTTAGGTGCTGATCAGGCTGGCAGGGTAGTGGTTAGGGGCAATCGGGCCAGCAGGGAGCAGTTAGGCATCAATCAGCTGCAGGGGAGTTGTTAGGGGATGATCAGGCTGGCAAAAGAAGCGGGTAGAATCAATCAGGCAAGCAAGCAGTTGCCAGCCTGCCTTCCATGTATTAAAAAAAGTATGTCTCACTGCCCGGTGGGATCGGGCCTAAACGTGCAGTCGGATATCTCCCGAGGGGTCCCAGATTGGAGAGGATGCAGTCTGGGCTGAGGGACACACCCCCTCCCATGCACGAATTTCGTGCACTGGGCCTCTAGTCTATATATATAAAAGCCAAAGCGACCGTCTGACCAGTAGCAATGATGCGCAATGACCACCAGGGGGAAGAAGCTCTGACTGGTAGCTATGACGTGCACAGACCACGAGGGGGCAGATGCTCAATGCAGGAGCTGCTGAGCGACCTCTCGCACTCTGGGTCCCCTTGGGGGATGTCAGACTTCCGGTTTCGCCCTGATCCCTGCAGGCTAGGCCAAGGGACCCCACTTGCCAGAGGGACCCCGCTCACTCTGCAGACGTCCTTCGAGCCCCAGCGCCACCCCAGGTGTCGCCAGCGCAGGAGGTTGGCTCCAGGGTGTGGCCGGCCAGTCTCACCCAGTCCCACCCCGCTGGCCACCTTTTAATTAATTTCTTTTCAATGTGCACGAATCCATGCACCAGACCTCTAGTCAATAATAACCTTAAATGTAAATGGACTAAATGCTCCAATCAAAAGACATAGGATTGCTGAATGGATACGAAAACATGACCCAATTATACGCTGTCTACAAGAGACCCACCTCAAAACAAAAGACTCAGGATGAGAGTGAAGGGATGGAAATTTTCCATGCAAATGGAAACGAGCAGGGCATTCCACAAAACTATAAAGGTCACTACTTAAAACTAAAGGTATCGATCCAACAAGAGGATATAACCCTGGTAAACATATATGCACCCAATATAGGAGCATCTAAATACATAAAAAAAACTTCTGGAAGACTTTAAGGGAGAGATCAACAGCAATACAGTCATAGTAGGGGACTTTCACATCCCACTGACTTTACTGGATAGATAGATCTGCCAGACAAAAAAATTAACAAGGAAATAGTAACTTTAAAGGACATTGGATCAGATGGATTTAATTGACATTTATAGAATATTTCACCTCAAAGCTGTAGAATATACACTCTACTCAAGTGCACATGGGTCATGCACATTCTCAAAGATAGATCATATGTTAGGACTCAAACAAGTCTATACAAATTCAAGAAGATTGAAATCATATCAAGCATCTTCTCAGATCATAATGGAATAAAATTAGAAATCAACTACAGTAAAAACACTAAAAAACATTCAAATACATGGAGGCTAAATAACATATATTAAACAATGAATGGGATACCAATGAGATCAGGAAAGAAATTAAAAACTTCCTGGAAGCAAATGAAAACGAACGTACAACAACCCAAAATTTCTGAGACATAGCAAAAGCAGTCCTGAGAGGGAAGTTCATAGCATTATAGGCCTACTTCAAAAAACAAATTAATAATAAACTATCTACAGCTTACAGAATTAGAAAGAGAACAACCAGAAAAGCCCAGAGTAAGTAGAAGGAAGGAAATAATAAAGATTAGAGCAGAAATAAATGGCATAGAGACTAGAAAAACAATACAAAGGATCAATGAAACCAAGAGCTGGTTCTTTGAAACGATATACAAGATTGATGTACCTTTAGCCAGGCTCATCAAGAAACAGAGAGGAACCAAATAACTAAAGTCAGAAACAAAAGCAGTGTGAAGTAACAACTGGCACCACAGACATACAAAGGATTGTAAGAAAATACTATGAACAACTATATGCCAACAAAGTGGATGATATGGATGACATGGACAAATTCCTAAAAAAATAGTCTTCCAAAAGCAAATCAAGAAGAATCAGAAAACGTGAATAGGCCAATAACAACTGATGAAATAGAAGCAGTAATCAGAAAACTCCCAGCGTGGCACAGTGGTTGAGCATTGACCTATGAACCAGGAGGTCACGGTTCAATTCAGGGCACATGCCTGGGTTGCAGGCTCGTTCCCTAATAAGGGGCGTGCGGGAGGCAGCTGATCAATGATTCTCTCTCATCCTTGATGTTTCTATCTCTCTCCCTTCCTCTCTAAAACCAATAAAAATATATTTTTTTAAAAAAGCTTTTCATAAAAAAAAGCTTAAAGGAATGAAAAGGTAAAACCACAAGCTATGACAAAATATTTACAAAATATATATCTGATAAAGAATTTGTATCTAGAATATATAAAGAATGCCTAGCTCTGGCCAGTGTTGCTCAGTGGTTAGAGTGCCGGCCCACACATAGAAAGGTCTCAGGTTTGATTCCTGGCCCCAATTGGGGCACATGCAGTAGGCTATCAATTGATGTTTTTTCTCACATCAATGTTTCTGTCTCTGTCTCTGTCTCTCTCCTTCCCACTCTCCCTTCCATTCTCTCTAAAATCAATGGAAAAAATCCTCCTATGAGGATAAACAAACAAAAAGAATGCCTAAAAGTCAATGGTAAAAAAAAACCCACAAAAAACGAAATTGGTAAAAGACTTGACTAGAGACTTCACAAATAAAGATGTTAGTAAAAAGCACAAAGTTGCTCAACAATAATATTCCTGAGGAAATTCAAGCTTAAACCACAATGAGATCTATAGCTTCTGGAAAACTGAGTCTCATATTGTTGATGAGAATGTAAAATGGTACAAACATGGAAAACTGCTTGGCAGTTTCTTATTAAGTTAAACTTATACCTACTCTATGAGCCAGAAATACTACTCCTGTATGTATTTACCCAAGAGAAGTGAGGACATATATTCACAAAAAGAGACATACAAAACAGTTTATAGTAGCTTTATTCATAATAACTCACAACTAGAAATAACACAAAAATCCATCAACAGGAGAAAGGATACAAATGTGTCTATTCATACAGTGGGACACTCTTCAGCAACTAAAAATTGAACTACTGCCCAGCTGGAATAGCTCAGTGGTTGAGCGTCAACCTTTGAACCAGAAGGTTACTGTTCAATTCTCTTACGCACCACTGACCAGGGCTTGAATAACTTCTATGCACCCAGGATCAATTAGAGTGCTTTTCACTCAAGTAACAGGATACTTAAAAGAGCAAGGAAGGGAGAGGGCACATGCCATGTTGAGGGCTTAATCCCTAGTGGGTGGTGCACAGGAGGCAGCTGATCAATGATTCTCTCTCATCATTGACGTTTCTATTTATCTCTCTCCCCTCCTCTCTGAAATCAATAAAAAAAACTGATCAACATGAATGAATATCAAAAATCATGACACTGGATAAAAGAAATCAGACAATTGGGAAGATTCATGCAGGATGTCATTGGATTGTATACTTAAGATCTATGAAAATACATTTTCATATGTATCAATTTAAAAATACATATTGTAGAAAGTTTTAAAAAGGCATTTTTAAGTTAAGTATATTACCAGCATATTTATATTAGTAGAATTTTTTAATGCACAAAAAGGCTCATGACACTCACTTACTATAAAGAGATATTCTGAAACTTATGGTCTGCTTGAGTAGCAGAGTGGGTACACAGTAAATAAAAGAACTTGAGAAAATGAGAACTGTGCGTTGATGTATAGAAAAAAAGATCATTAACCACACTGGGGGTTTTATGATGACATCAGAAATGGTTTCTAGGAAGCCCTTCAAAAAGAGGGATGTGATCGACCATGATGTTGAGAGACAGGAAGCAGAAAAATATCAAACAAGATAAATGATGGGGAAAGTTTAAGCAGAAAAAGAGATGGCCAATACTGTCAAAGATACTTACATTATGCTAAATTTCATTTAATACTATAACTCTATGAAGTAGATACTATTATTATTATCCTAACTTATAGATGAGACCTAGATTATGTTTGTTCCTCAAAATCACACAGCTAATATTTTGTGAGACCAGGCTTGAAAACCAGGTTCTGACCCTTTTTAGCTCATATGCTTTACTACCTCAAAGAAAAGCAGATTTTACTTTTTAAACTTAATAGGCCTCAATATGAATATGTGGAGTGGAGAGCAAAGAAGCTAACACCCATTTCCCTCTACTTCTTCCTACCTTCCATTATAATGTCTTAAAATGCTCATTATTCTCTTTGCCATCATCCTTAAAACTAGGGGTGGCAAATATATGTGCCAAATATAACCCATATCCAGCTAATGAGATGTAAGAGAATAAAAATGAAAGCCTGTCCATCTCTTCCTGCTTTTGGACATCGTCATTTGAGAATGTGACAGTGTCTAAGATTTTGCTGCCATGTTGTGAACTGTGACACTCTGAGGCAGAAAAAGTACTAAAAGAGGTCATGTCCTTCACTGAGCCACTCAACCAATCCTCTCTTCACCTATGTCCAGACCATTTGTACTAGTATAAGATATAAATCCCTAGCCCTGGTCAGTGTGGCTTTGTTGGTTGAGCATTGTCCGGTTGCATGCTTGATCCCCAGTCAGTGGAGGTGTGTGTGGGAAGCAACCAATTGATATTTCTCTCCCTCTCCCTTCCTCACTCTTTTAAATTTTTTGTTACTTGAGTGAAAAGCACTCTAATTGATCCTGGGTGCATAGAAGTTATTCAAGCCCTGGCCAGTGGTGCGTAAGAGAGGCAACTGATCTCTCTCTCTCTCTCTCTCTCTCTCTCTCTCTCTCTCTCTTCCTCCCTCCCTCCTTCCTTCCTTCCCTCCCTCCCTCCCTCCCTCTTACTCCCCTACCCCCCTCTGAAATCAGTGGAAACATCCTCTGGTGAAGATTTTTTTAAAAGTTATTTTTCAAGGTAAAGGTTAGGTAAAGAAAATTTATGGCATGAATGATGACAAACCAAGGTAAGAAAAATACTCACCTTGCTTGTTTAATTTTGTCCCAATTTCAGGCAGACTACAGTAAACAACATCTCCCAATGCTTCCTAAAAACAAACAAACAAAAAAAACTCTAAGACCCCTGTAATTTCAGATAGTTGCACAATTTTACATTTGATGGGCCACATTTTTTGTGTTTTTTTCTTACAATCCTTTAAAACACAAAACTATTCTTGGCTCAGGACCTGCAAGGAAACAGGCCACTAGCTGGACTTCCCACAGCCATAGTGACTGGTTACAAACCGTATATCCTTCAAAAGATTACTATCTCCCCTGAGAAGAATCACACTTTGCATTTTTTCACTTCTGCAGCCATTTCTCCCTCAGCATTTGCCCATTAATTCTTACCCATTAATTCTTCAACTCATAGTCACAGGCGTTATACGCCTTGAAGACCTTGACTCCAATAAGAAATTATCTCTCCATCAGGTTACCACCCACTTTACCACTCAGGTTATCCATCTTGTAATGTTTTGTATGTCATTTTCCATGTAGGTAATTACACTCATAGATAAATTCCAAGAGGTATAGACACTACACAATATTTCACAAGCACCCTGTATTGGGCTTCAGTAGGTACACAGATATACCAATGAAGATATATTTGTCATTGACTTTCAATACCTGATATGCCAACATTTCTATAAAATATTTTATATTTCCATCAGTTATCATCCCCTTCCCCCATAGTGCCTCATCTCCCAGAGATCCAGTTTAAAATTATTAACTGGTGCCGCCATTTGACTTAATGTTTTCTTTTACACAATATTTCAAATATGGGATCAGTGGGAATAGGGGAGTTAATACAGAAATAGATAGGCTAAATAAAAGGTTTCCCTCTGAGTAATCTGTGCCAATCTAGGTTTTTCCCTCTTCATCTCCCCTGGTCGTGTGTATCACTGTATCCACAAAACACTATCAACACTCTACCCTTTTGCTGCTTCTTTCCTTAACTACCCCAATATGAAACGAACACATTTCTTTCTTGAATAAGGTTTATTTCCTACCTTCAATTTTAAATGTTAACCTTTCAATATCTCTAACATACTCTCCTAACCAGGTTATGTTTTTCACTTGTTTCACTTATGATTGATGTTTCTCTAAGGGCCTGTTAAGGGCCGAAAACACTAAGGGCAGAATAAACAAATTTTAAAAGACAGAGACAACCCAATTTAGGTGAGAGCAGACTATTTTAACTATTTCGAGACAGTCCAATACCTGTGCAAAATTGCTGATTCCCACTGTTCCAATACCATTTTCTGTTGTTATCCATTCATGTTTCTCTGTGAATTTACGCACTAAAATAGAAGACCAATATTTCAGAAAAGCAGTAGCATCACTTCTTATAATGCATTTTTTATATCAATGCTGTCAAAAGGCAAAACTTTCCCAGTATTTGGTCTGACTTATTGACATTGCCTTTCAATAGTACATGCTCTGGAAAAAATAATCGTGACTAGATGGTACATCTTAAAAGTGCTATCACTTAGACAAAGATGGCTTGATGTGAACACCTTGCGCATCTTTTGGAGATTTGATTATCTGCTCTAACCTTACTTAGTCTAAATCACACACAAAAAATTTGAGGATATTTCAAATGTATACTTATCTTCTAATTGGTCTGTCTTGTAGAAAAGTCTGTCCCTCTGAAGACAGATTTGGAGTGATGAAGTTTTGGAATGAGCACAGACTGCTCATAAATTATTTAAGCTAAAAAAATAACGTGCCATTTTAAAGTTGACCTAAGACAGCTTCTGTACAAGTTGGTTGCTTGCAGGCAAAGTGGAATCTTATAGGAATGAAATTGACCTAGTAAATTACAACTTAAATAAGTTCTTAAAATTCCATTTTAATGGAATTCAGGCCTGTGTGGAAGAAATAGGCTACCATCATTTAAAGAAGCAAACTATAAGATAACAGTCACCTCAGAGCTAAGCCATGAATAGGTGGAAAGTCAAGTTCTATTGATCTTTCATTGGAAAGGTTAGCCCTTGGCTTTCTTTATGAGTTTCTCTTCAAAGATATGGTCGCCCTAGCCAGTTTGGCTCAATGGATAGAGTGTCAGCCTGCAGACTGAAGGGTCCCGCATTCGATTCTCATCAAGGGCACATGCTGGGATTGCAGGCTCGATCCCCAGTGTGGGGGGTGCAGAAGGCAGCCAATCAATGTCTCTCTTATTTCAATCTCTCTCTCCCTCTCCCTTCCTCTCTGAAATCAATAAAAAAAAGTTTATTAAAAAAAAAAGATATGGACAAATATTCAACAATTCCTGGAAGAAAGAGTGACCAAAATTTAAGATATGAAAAAAATTATTTAGGATTTAATGTTAAAAGTACTTGCTTTAAGAAATAAGTAATTAAAAAAAAAAAAAATATATATATATATATATATATATATTACTTTCCAAAATGAAGTATTTTTTCCAAAAATAATGCATCAGAAGTGAACTGGAAAATGGTTCATTAATTCCAATATTTTAAAGTAAGCCTTACTGGTTCACTCTTCTCCCTTATCCAAAGATAGTTGTACTTAAGACAGCATTAAATTGCTTTGATTATACAGCTATGATGCGCAACAGAATGTAAATAAAGTATAGCTTATTCCTTTCTTTTCCCCTTAGCATTAAAAAGCTTTTAATTTTATATTCTTCAGTGGAAAAAGTTGCAAAATCTGTCACAAAGGAATTTGCTTTACTTTGTTCCACTTCAAATAACTGAATGCTTCAGTCTATCTAATCCTTCTATTAAAAAGCTTAAGATTTGGTTCGCTGGTGTTGCGAAGTGGTTAGAGCGTTGGCCCACTGACTGAAGGGTCATGGGTTTGATTGCCAATTAAGGGCATGTACCTCAGTTGCAGGTTCAATCCCAGGCCCCACTGGGGGCTTGAGTTTGGGAGGCAGCCAATCCACGTGTGTCTGTCTCCCGTCATCCCTTTCACTCTCTGTAAAAGTCAGTGGAAAAAATATCTTCATTCCTCCAGTGAGGATTTAAAAAAAAAAGTTTAAGGTTTATACTTGATGTCCTTCCTGACTGCAACACTGTCCCACTTTTCACTTTTTCTTGACTATTTCATAGTTCAGTTTAGAAGCTCTTTCCTGCCACAAGCCTAGTCTAGCCCTTCAAGACTGGGTTCCTGGGCCCATCCAGCACATTCCCATAGCACTCTGCACTACTCTCCTCACCATAACCCCAAACACACTCATAGAACTTAACATACTACAGATACAGCCCATTTATCAATTTTCCCCAGGAACGTAGATTATAAGTACAAAGCAAACAAGTGCAGAGTTTACTTCATTTGTACTCCCATTTCTAAACAATGCTGGGCATATAGTAAACTCTTAAAAGTTGGAGTGAAGTAATTTTTAAAAGTTTAAGTAAAAGGGATTCTGAGCAAAATATCTAATATATAAAATATATAATTATTTGGCTACAACACTGAATTCTCCCTATCATTCTCTTACAACTCTAGAACAGGTTGTTTAAAACTAACATACCTTTTAAAAGGCTAGAGAACTATAAATATGACTTCTCTGAGACTATTGTCCTGATTTTGGCCTTACCATCTTACCTAATTGTAAAGATAATCTTAAGAATAAGATGGCTCTCACATTCAATTTAGCAACTGAGCAAGTAAAAGTTTAGAGGAAGAGGCAGCAACATTGCTAAGCTAAATGTGCCTAGGTCCACTTGACTTCAAGTCCATGTAAGCCTTTTTTCTAGGCCAGCCTATTTAGGTTCAATGATTAGTACAATTCTTTAACCCTTGGCCCAACAGGAAAAAAGTGGACAGGAGATTATGTAAATAATTACTTTCTTACTGAGCTTTGAGCCTCAGAAAATTAGGCGTTTTGAGAAATCTATGAAAGGTTTGTATTTCCCTAGAGGCAGCAACATTGCTCAGCTAAATGTGCTTAGGTCCACTTGTCTTCAAGTCCATTTAAGCCTTTTTTCTAGGCCAGTCTATTTAGGTTCAATGATTAGTACAATTCTTTAACCCTTGGCCCAACGGGGAAAAAAGTGGACAGGAGATTATGTAAATAATTACTTTCTTACTGAGCTTTGAGCCTCAGAAAATTAGGCGTTTTGAGTAATCTATGGAAGGTTTGTATTTCCCTTCTTTCAAAGTCACCAGGCAGATAAAATATATTAACAATTTTTATCGGTCAATTTTTTGCTATTTATTTGATTCTATGAACTAAAATTTAATAACATTTATCAAGTACTTACTATGTGCCAGGCTTTATGTACAACAGTTACATTACTATCATTTCACCCTCCCAACAACTCTGTGAGGTAAGACTATCATTTCCATTTTCCTGATGAGGGAAACTGACTCAAAGTTTTGCTCGCTTTAACTGGTAAAAAAAATCTAGATCCAGTGCTTTCACTTCAATTAATGCTCTTGCTTTAATTTTACTTTAGAGTTCTCATTGATATGATCCGTGGAGCAAACTAAAAGCCTATTATTAGTCTCCACTTTTAGGGTCCACGATGCCCACAAATGAGAGACAACCTAAGGTCAAGAAGCTTAGGGGCACTGGCCGGATTTTCCAGGAGCCAGCGGCAGACTCCTGCCCCGGACACTGCGATCACGCGTGCTCCAGGCTCCCACCCCACCCCCCTCCCGCCTCCCTAACCTGCAGGACAAAGGCTGCGGTGT